>NC_090436.1:270086503-270389534 GCF_031143425.1 Pleurodeles waltl | reverse complement strand
ATAGCAGAGCAAGGTAGACTTAGGTCATTTAATTTGCTCTGGGGAGTTTCACATTTTTTTAGTTTTAAAGTGTGTTTTATAATTATATGATCTATAATCAGGCTTTGCTCTCAACCTCCCATGGGTGGTGGAACACCTGCCACGCATGGCCAAGCCCTGTCACCAACCCCACATGTGGGGCTATGCCCCTATCAATAGCCAACCAGCAAAGGCCCCAACCCACTTTTTTGGTTTTTCTTTATGGATATCCATAACCTGCCTCTTCTGTGTTTTTTTTATTTGTTTTGGAGGACTCAGGCACCAAGTGATGGTGGCCACAACATTTCTCCGCATCTTGCAGCCTGCCAATCATAACCAACAGTCCAGTTAAAAAAGGGGCTGAAAATGCATGGCCAAAAGCTGTACACAGCAGGTGTATTAGGTGTTCTTGCAGCCACCCTCCAACCATCGACAGTGGAGCCATGAAAATTAAAACAAAAAAATAAACAAAATAAACATGTGCGGTGGGAGTATGCAGATGGTTGCCCATCTGTGTGAAGTTGGCTAGAAATGCTGGCTTTGTGTAGTAGGGGCTTTCCCACCTAATAGGACTCAGTTGGATGGACTGGAGTCGATGCACAGTCGGAGCACACATTCGGACTGTGTGTAGTAGGTGTTTGTCTACCAATAGTACTTGCATATCTAGAGGGAGTGGGCTCTATGCACAGTCTGTGCATTAGCACAGACTTTGTATAGTAAAGGCTTTCCCACCTACAGGCCCTTAGGTCTCTGGAGGGAATGGGCTCGACACATGGTCAGTGCACTCAGTGCCAACTGTGCATAGTAAATTGCTTGCCCACCTAATAATGACTGCTTGTCCGGAGGGAGTGGGATCTACTCACAGTCTGTGTGCTCAGAGCTAACTGTATGCACTGGGGGCTCACCCCCTGTAGGAGGCTGGACTGGCTTGTAGTGAGTACCAAGGGGTACTTACACCTTGCACCAGGCCCAGTTATCCCTTATTAGTGTATAGGGTGTCTAGCAGCATAGGCTGAAAGATAATGGTAGCTTAGCAGAGCAGCTTAGGCTGAACTAGGAGACGAGTGAAGCTCCTACAGTACCACTAGTGTCATATGCACAATATCATAAGAAAACACAATACACAGATATACTAAAAATAATGGTACTTTATTTTTATGACAATATGCCAAAAGTATCTCAGTGAGTACCCTCAGTATGAGGATAGCAAATATACACAAGATATATGTACACAATACCAAAATATGCAGTAATAGTATTAGAAAACAGTGCAAACAATGTATAGTTACAATAGGATGCAATGGAGACACATAGGGATAGGGGCAACACAAACCATATACTCCAAAAGTGGAATGCGAACCACGAATGGACCCCAAACCTATGTGACCTTGTAGAGGGTCGCTGGGACATTTAGAAAATAGTAAGGGTTAGAAAAATAGCCCACCCCAAGACCCTGAAAAGTGAGTGCAAAGTGCACTAAAGTTCCCCAAAGGACATAGAAGTCGTGATAGGGGAATTCTGCAGGAAAGACACAAATCAGCAATGCAACAACGATGGATTTCCAGTCGAGGGTACCTGTGGAACAAGGGGACCAAGTCCAAAAGTCACAAGCAAGTCGGAGATGGGCAGATGCCCAGGAAATGCCAGCTGTGGGTGCAAAGAAGCTGCTACTGGACAGTAGAAGCTGAAGATTCTGCAGGAACGACAAGGGTTAGGAACTTCCCCTTTGGAGGACGGATCCCCCATGCCGTGGAGAGTTGTGCAGAAGTATTTTCCTGAAGAAAGACAGCCAACAAGCCTTGCTAGCTGCAAATTGTGCAGTTAGGGTTTTTGGATGCTGCTGTGGCTCAGGAGGGACCAGGATGTCGCCAATTGCATCTGAGGACAGAGGGGGCGTGGAGCAAGACAATGAGCCCTCTCAAAAGCAGGCAGCACCCGCAGAAATGCCAGAACAGGCACTATGAAGTGAATAGAAATGGTCCTCACCCGAAGTCGCACAAAGGAGTCCCACGTCGCCGGAGGACAACTTAGGAGGTCGTGCAATGCAGGTTAGAGTGCCGTGGACCCAGGCTGGACTGTGCACAAAGGATTTCCGCCAGAAGTGCACGGAGGCCGGAGTAGCTGCAAAAGTCGCGGTTCCCAGCAATGCAGTCTGGCGTGGGGAGGCAAGGACTTACCTCCACCAAACTTGGACTGAAGAGTCACTGGACTGTGGGAGTCACTTGGACAGAGTTGCTGGATTCAAGGGACCTCGCTCGTCGTGCTGAGAGGAGACCCAGAGTACCGGTGATGCAGTTCTTTGGTGCCTGCGGTTGCAGGGGGACGATTCCGTCGGCCCACGGGAGATTTCTTCGGAGCTTCTAGTGTAGAGAGGAGGCAGACTACCCCCACAGCATGCACCACCAGGAAAACAGTCGAGAAGGCGGCAGGATCAGCGTTACAGAGATGCAGTAGTCGTCTTCGCTACTTTGTTGCAGTTTTGCAGGCTTCCAGCGCGGTCAGCAGTCGATTCCTTGGCAGAAGGTGAAGAGAGAGATGCAGAGGAACTTGGATGAGCTCTTGCATTCGTTATCTACGGAAATCCCCAAAGCACAGACCCTAAATAGCCAGAAAAGAGGGTTTGGCTACTTAGGAGAGAAGATAGGCTAGCAACCCTGAAGGAGCCTATCAGAAGGAGTCTCTGACGTCACCTGATGGCACTGGCCACTCAGAGCAGTCCAGTGTGCCAGCAGCACCTCTTTTTCCAAGATGGCAGAGGTCTGGAGCACACTGGAGGAGCTCTGGGCACCTCCCAGAGGAGGTACAGGTCAGGGGAGTGGTCACTCCCCTTTCCTTTGTCCAGTTTCGCGCCAGAGCAGGGCTAAGGGGTCCCTGAACCGGTGTAGACTGGCTTATGCAGAAATGGGCACCATGTGTGCCCATGAAAGCATTTCCAGAGGCTGGGGGAGGCTACTCCTCCCCTGCCTTCACACCATTTTCCAAAGGGAGAGGGTGTAACACCCTCTCTCAGAGGAAGTCCTTTGTTCTGCCATCCTGGGCCAGGCCTGGCTGGACCCCAGGAGGGCAGAAGCCTGTCTGAGGGGCTGGCAGCAGCAGCAGCTGCAGTGAAACCCCGGGAAAGGCAGTTTGGCAGTACCAGGGTCTGTGCTACAGACCACTGGGATCATGGGATTGTGCCAACTATGCCAGGATGGCATAGAGGGGGCAATTCCATGATCATAGACATGTTACATGGCCATATTCGGAGTTACCATTGTGAAGCTACATATAGGTAGTGACCTATATGTAGTGCACGCGTGTAATGGTGTCCCCGCACTCACAAAGTCCGGGGAATTGGCCCTGAACAATGTGGGGGCACCTTGGGTAGTGCCAGGGTGCCCACACACTAAGTAACTTAGCACCCAACCTTTACCAGGTAAAGGTTAGACATATAGGTGACTTATAAGTTACTTAAGTGCAGTGTAAAATGGCTGTGAAATAACGTGGACGTTATTTCACTCTGGCTGCAGTGGCAGGCCTGTGTAAGAATTGTTAGAGCTCCCTATGGGTGGCAAAAGAAATGCTGCAGCCCATAGGGATCCCCTGGAACCCCAATACCCTGGGTACCTCAGTACCATATACTAGGGAATTATAAGGGTGTTCCAGTAAGCCAATGTAAATTGGTAAAATTGGTCACTAGCCTGTTAGTGACAATTTGAAAGAAATGAGAGAGCATAACCACTGAAGTTCTGGTTAGCAGAGCCTCAGTGAGACAGTTAGTCATAACACAGGTAACACATTCAGGCACACTTATGAGCACTGGGGCCCTGGCTGGCAGGGTCCCAGTGACACATACAACTAAAACAACATATATACAGTGAAAAATGGGGGTAACATGCCAGGCAAGATGGTACTTTCCTACACAACCCCCCCCCCAAACGAAGGACAATAAGACTAGCCATGACCTGATGAGTCTTCATTGTCGAAGTGGAAATATCTGGAGAGTCCATCTGCATTGGAGTGGCTACTCCCAGGTCTATGTTCCACTGTATAGTCCATTCCCTGTAGAGATATGGACCACCTCAACAATTTAGGATTTTCACCTTTCATTTGTTTTAGCCAAAGTAGAGGTTTGTGGTCTGTCTGAACAATGAAGTGAGTGCCAAACAGGTATGGCCTCAACTTCTTCAGTGCCCAGACCACAGCAAAGGCCTCCCTCTCAATGGCAGACCAACGCTTTTCTCTAGGGGTCAACCTTCTACTAATAAAAGCAACAGGTTGATCCTGGCCCTCAGAATTAAGTTGTGATAGGACTGCCCCTACTCCCAATTCAGATGCATCAGTTTGGACATAGAATTCTTTAGAGTAACAAGAGCTTTTCAGGACAGGTGCAGAGCACATGGCCTGCTTCAGCTCCTCAAAAGCTTTCTGACAGTTTGCTGTCCATAATACCTTTTTAGGCATTTTCTTGGATGTGAGGTCATTAAGAGGGGCTGCAATGGAGCCATAGTTCTTAATGAACCTCCTGTAATACCCAGTGAGGCCTAGGAAGGCTCTCACCTGAGTCTGAGTAGTAGGGGGAACCCAATCTATAATAGTTTGGATTTTCCCCTGAAGTGGTGCAATCTGTTCCCCACCAACAAGGTGTCCCAGATAAACCACCTTTCCCTGCCCTATCTGGCACTTTGAAGCCTTGATAGTGAGGCCTGCCTTTTGCAGGGCCTCCAAAACTTTCCATAGGTGGACCAGGTGATCATCCCAACTGGAGCTAAAGACAGCTATATCGTCCAGATATGCTGCACTAAAAGCTTCCAGCCCTTGCAGGACTGTGTTCACCAACCTCTGAAAAGTGGCAGGTGCATTTTTCAATCCAAAAGGCATTACTGTGAATTGGTAATGGCCTCCAATGGTTGAAAATGCAGTTTTAGGTTTAGCATCTTCTGATAATTTGATCTGCCAATACCCTGCAGTCAAATCAAAAGTGCTTAGATACTTGGCAGATGCCAGTGTATCTATGAGCTCATCTGCCCTGGGTATAGGGTGAGCATCAGTTTTGGTTACCTGGTTGAGACCTCTGTAGTCTACACAAAACCGCATTTCCTTCTTTCCATCCTTGGAATGAGGTTTTGGTACAAGTACCACAGGAGAAGCCCATGGACTTTCAGAGTGCTCAACCACTCCCAGTTCTAACATTTTCTGCACCTCTTGCTTTATGCAGTCTCTGACATGGTCAGGCTGCCTATAGATCTTACTTTTGACAGACAAGCTGTCTCCAGTATCTATAGTGTGCTCACACCAAGAAGTGGTACCTGGCACAGTAGAGAAAAGTTCAGAAAACTGACCCAGGAGATTTATGCAATGGTCTTTCTGCTCAGCAGTAAGACAATCAGCCAAAACTACACCTTCCACTAGAGCATCTTGTTCTGTGGAAGAGAAGAGATCAGGTAGAAGATCACTGTCTTCTTCCTGTCCCTCATCAGTTGCCATGAGCAGGGTGAGATCAGCCCTGTTATAGTAGGGTTTCAGGCGATTGACATGGAGCACCCTAAGGGGACTCCTGGCAGTGCCTAAGTCAACTAAGTAGGTGACTTCACCCTTTTTCTCAACAATTGTGTGGTGTCCACTCCATTTATCTTGGAGTGCTCTTGGGGCCACAGGCTCCAAGACCCACACTTTCTGCCCTGGTTTGTACTGAACCAACACAGCCTTCTGGTCATGCCATTGCTTCTGGAGCTCTTGGCTGGCCTGAAGGTTTTTACTGGCCTTTTTCATGTACTCAGCCATCCTTGATCTGAGGCCAAGTACATAATCCACAATATCTTGCTTTGGAGCTTTTAAAGGTTGTTCCCAACCCTCCTTGACAAGTGTTAGTGGACCCCTAACAGGGTGTCCAAAGAGGAGTTCAAAGGGGCTAAAGCCCACTCCTTTCTGGGGTACCTCCCTGTAGGCAAAAAGGAGGCATGGTAAAAGGATATCCCATCTCCTGCGGAGTTTTTCAGGGAGTCCCATAATCATACCTTTGAGAGTTTTGTTAAATCTCTCCACCAGTCCATTTGTTTGTGGATGATAGGGTGTAGTGAACTTGTAAGTCACACCACACTCCTTCCACATGGCCTTTAAGTAAGCAGACATGAAATTGCTTCCCCTGTCTGATACCACCTCTTTTAGGAAGCCCACCCTGGAAAATATTCCCAGGAGGGCCTTTGCCACTGCAGGAGCTGTAGTGGTCCTTAGAGGAATTGCTTCAGGATATCTTGTGGCATGGTCCACTACCACCAAGATAAACCTATTGCCTGAAGCAGTAGGAGGGTCAAGGGGGCCAACTATGTCAACCTCTACCCTTTCAAAGGGAACCCCAACCACAAGCAGTGGGATAAGGGGTGCCTTTGGAGTGCCACCTGTCTTGCCACTGGCTTGACAGGTTTCACAGGACTTACACAATTCCTTTGTGTCCTCTGACATTCTAGGCCAATGAAACAAGGGAACAAGTCTGTCCCAAGTTTTCATTTGCCCCAAATGCCCAGCTAGGGGAATGTTGTGGGCTAGAGTTAGGAGGAACTTTCTGTACTCCTGAGGAATCACTAACCTCCTGGCAGTTCCAGGTTTAGGATCCCTTGCTTCAGTGTACAAGAGGTTGTCCTCCCAGTAAACTCTGTAAGAGTCACTGACATCCCCATTAGCTTGTTTGACAGCTTGCTGTCTTAGACCCTCTAGTGTGGGACAGGTTTGCTGTGCCACACTAAGCGCCTCCCTGGAAGGCCCCCCTTCACCCAAAAGCTCAGCAGTGTCTGCTTCCAGCTCCTCTGGTGTAGGTTCTGCACAGGGTGGAAATTCTTCTTCCTCAGAAGTAGAATCCACTGTAGAGGGAGGGATAGTAGGTAGTGCTTTACTTCTACTAGCCCTAGCTTTAGGGAGCACTTGGTCCATTGATCCAGGATCCAAGTCACCATGTCCTTTTTGCTTTTTGGCCTGAGCCCTGGTTAAATCAAAAATATGCCCTGGGATGCCCAGCATTGCTGCATGGGCCTCCAACTCCACATCTGACCAAGCTGATGTCTCCAAATCATTTCCTAGTAGACAGTCTACAGGTAAATCTGAGGCTACCACAACTTTCTTTGGACCAGTAACCCCCCCCCAGTTGAGATTTCCAACAGCCATGGGGTGGCTAAGTGTGTTGTTGTGAGCATTGGTTACTTGGTACTGGTGACCAAGTAGGTGTTGTTCAGGGTGGACCAATTTCTCTATCACCATTGTGACACTGGCACCTGTGTCCCTGTAGGCCTGAACCTCAACACCATTTATTAGGGGTAGCTGCTTGTACTTACCCATATTAAGGGGACAAGCAACTAAGGTGGCTAAATCAATAGCCCCCTCAGAGACTAACACAGCCTCTGTGGTCTCCCTAACAAGACCAACCCCAACTCAGTTACCAAAAGTGAGCCCAGCTACTCCCTTGGATTGGCTATTAGTAGGTTTGCTCCCACCACCACTGCTATTAGTAGGGACACTAGGTGTAGCAGTAGGGGTTGTAGTGGTAGGAGGCTTGGTGCTTTTCTTTGGACAACTGGGATCTGTTGTCCAATGGCCTTTTATTTTACATAAATAGCACCATGGTTTCTTTTCTTTGTTTTGATTAGAGGAGGATTTGGGCCCACCACCCCCACCAGAGTGCTTTTGTGGGCCTGATGAAGACTCATTTTTAGATTTGTCCCCACCCTTGTCAGAAGACTTACCATCCTTCTTCTTGTTGCCATCTTTGTCACCCCCTGTATGAACTTTTCTGTTCACCCTTGTTCTGACCCATTTGTCTGCCTTCTTTCCCAATTCTTGGGGAGAGGTCAGATCAGAGTCCACCAGGTACTGGTGCAACAAATCAGACACACAATTATTAAGAATATGCTCTCTCAGGATCAAGTTATACAGGCTGTCATAATCAGTAACTTTACTGCCATGTAACCACCCCTCCAAGGCCTTCACTGAATGGTCAATGAAATCAACCCAGTCTTGTGAAGACTCCTTTTTGGTCTCTCTAAACTTTATCCTGTATTGTTCAGTGGTTAAGCCATAACCGTCCAGGAGTGCATTCTTAAGAACTGTAAAATTATTGGCATCACTTTCTTTCACAGTAAGGAGCCTATCCCTACCTTTTCCACAAAATGATAGCCATAGGATAGCAGCCCACTGCCTTTGAGGGACATCCTGTACAACACAGGCCCTCTCAAGTGCAGCAAACCACTTGTTAATGTCATCCCCCTCCTTATAAGGGAGAACTATCTTGTGCAGATTCCTAGAATCATGCTCTTTTGCAGGATGACTATTGGGAATACTGCTGCTGCCACCATGGGTTTCTAACCCCAACTTCTGTCTTTCCTTCTCTAGTTCTAACGACTGTCTATCCAAATCCAGCTGTTGCTTCTTAAGCTTCAGCCTGGTTTGTTCCACTCTCAACTTATTGAGTTCCCTTTCTAACATTCTGTCATCAGGGTTGGTGGGAGGGACATGTCTAGAAACATAAGTATGATGGGAATTGACAGAAGGAGACCTATCCCTTACAGAGGGCACCCTAATAGCTTGGTTAACAGAAACATCACTTCTACTGTGGTGAGAAACAATACTCTTGCTATGATGTGAGATAACACTATCTGTATGGTGTACCTCTACATCAATACCAACTATGCTAGACTGTCTAGTAATGGGCAGGCTAGGAAGTTTCTTTCCTGAATCTTTTCCTAGGGGAGTCCCTGGATCAGATTGGGAACCATTAGCTACTTTTTCAACAGATGGGGCCCTTCTGGCCTTATCTTGTTCTCTAAGCACGTTAAGCAATAATTCCAAAGAAGGATTCTTCCCTACACTCAAACCTCTCTCTATGCAGAGACTCCTTGCTCCTTTCCAGCTAAGGTGATCATATGCAAGTTTGGACAGATCAACATTTTGGCCTGTGCCAGACATTTTTAGAGAGAGTTAAAGCAATAGAAAAAGAGAAAAAAGTTTTCAGAACTTTTAGAAAGACAGAAAAAAAACTTTTGAAACTTTTAAGAACTTTTTAGAAAGTTTAGAGGTACTTTTCAGCACTTTAGAAAAGAGGTGAGAAAAGAAATGCAAAACTTTTTGGTTAGGTGTACATACACTGAACTTGTTTTGTATATTTTTCTCTTATGAAAAGTACAATGACAAAAGTGGTAAGTAGTCTCAAAGCACTGATCCCACCGCTGCACAACCAATGTAGGAGGCTGGACTGGCTTGTAGTGAGTACCAAGGGGTACTTAAACCTTGCACCAGGCCCAGTTATCCCTTATTAGTGTATAGGGTGTCTAGCAGCATAGGCTGATAGATAATGGTAGCTTAGCAGAGCAGCTTAGGCTGAACTAGGAGACGAGTGAAGCTCCTACAGTACCACTAGTGTCATATGCACAATATCATAAGAAAACACAATACACAGATATACTAAAAATAAAGGTACTTTATTTTTATGACAATATGCCAAAAGTATTTCAGTGAGTACCCTCAGTATGAGGATAGCAAATATACACAAGATATATGTACACAATACCAAAATATGCAGTAATAGTATTAGAAAACAGTGCAAACAATGTATAGTTACAATAGGATGCAATGGAGACACATAGGGATAGGGGCAACACAAACCATATACTCCAAAAGTGGAATGCGAACCACGAATGGACCCCAAACCTATGTGACCTTGTAGAGGGTCGCTGGGACTATTAGAAAATAGTAAGGGTTAGAAAAATAGCCCACCCCAAGACCCTGAAAAGTGAGTGCAAAGTGCACTAAAGTTCCCCAAAGGACATAGAAGTCGTGATAGGGGAATTCTGCAGGAAAGACACAAATCAGCAATGCAACAACGATGGATTTCCAGTCGAGGGTACCTGTGAAACAAGGGGACCAAGTCCAAAAGTCACAAGCAAGTCGGAGATGGGCAGATGCCCAGGAAATGCCAGCTGTGGGTGCAAAGAAGCTGCTACTGGACAGTAGAAGCTGAAGATTGTGCAGGAATGACAAGGGTTAGGAACTTCCCCTTTGGAGGACGGATCCCCCACGCCGTGGAGAGTTGTGCAGAAGTGTTTTCCTGAAGAAAGACCACCAACAAGCCTTGCTAGCTGCAAATCATGCGGTTAGGATTTTTGGATGCTGCTGTGGCCCAGGAGGGACCAGGATGTCGCCAGTTGCGTCTGGGGACAGAGGGGGCGTCGAGCAAGACAAGGAGCCCTCTCAGAAGCAGGCAGCACCCGCAGAAGTGCCAGAACAGGCACTATGAAGTGGAGAGAAACAGTGCTCACCCGAAGTCGCACAAAGGAGTCCCACATCAACTTAGGAGGTCGTGCAATGCAGGTTAGAGTGCCGCGGACCCAGGCTGGACTGTGCACAAAGGATTTCCTCCGGAAGTGCACGGAGGCTGGAGTAGCTGCAAAAGTCGCGGTTCCCAGCAATGCAGTATGGCGTGGGGAGGCAAGGACTTACCTCCACCAAACTTGGACTGAAGAGTCACTGGACTGTGGGAGTCACTTGGACAGAGTTGCTGGATTCAAGGGACCTCGCTCGTTGTGCTGAGAGGAGACCCAGGGTACCGGTGATGCAGTTCTTTGGTGCCTGTGGTTGCAGGGGGACGATTCCGTCGACCCACAGGAGATTTCTTCGGAGCTTCTAGTGCAGAGAGGAGGCAGACTACCCCCACAGCATGCACCACCAGGAAAACAGTCGAGAAGGCGGCAGGATCAGCGTTACAGAGTTGCAGTAGTCGTCTTCGCTACTTTGTTGCAGTGTTGCAGGCTTCCAACGCGGTCAGCAGTCGATTCCTTGGCAGAAGGTGAAGAGAGAGATGCAGAGGAACTCGGATGAGCTCTTGCATTCGTTATCTACGGAAATCCCCAAAGCAGAGACCCTAAATAGCCAGAAAAGAGGGTTTGGCTACTTAGGAGAGAAGATAGGCTAGCAACACCTGAAGGAGCCTATCAGAAGGAGTCTCTGACATCACCTGATGGCACTGGCTACTCAGAGCAGTCCAGTGTACCAGCAGCACCTCTGTTTCCAAGATGGCAGAGGTCTGGAGCACACTGGAGGAGCTCTGGGCACCTCCCAGGGGAGGTACAGGTCAGGGGAGTGGTCACTCCCCTTTCCTTTGTCCAGTTTCGCGCCAGAGCAGGGCTAAGGGGTCCCTGAACCGGTGTAGACTGGCTTATGCAGAAATGGGCACCATGTGTGCCCATGAAAGCATTTCCAGAGGCTGGGGGAGGCTACTCCTCCCCTGCCTTCACACCATTTTCCAAAGGGAGAGGGTGTAACACCCTCTCTCAGAGGAAGTCCTTTGTTCTGCCATCCTGGGCCAGGCCTGGCTGGACCCCAGGAGGGCAGAAGCCTGTCTGAGGGGCTGGCAGCAGCAGCAGCTGCAGTGAAACCCCGGGAAAGGCAGTTTGGCAGTACCAGGGTCTGTGCTACAGACCACTGGAATCATGGGATTGTGCCAACTATGCCAGGATGGCATAGAGGGGGCAATTCCATGATCATAGACATGTTACATGGCCATATTCGGAGTTACCATTGTGAAGCTACATATAGTTAGTGACCTATATGTAGTGCACGCGTGTAATGGTGTCCCCGCACTCACAAAGTCCGGGGAATTGGCCCTGAACAATGTGGGGGCACCTTGGCTAGTGCCAGTGTGCCCACACACTAAGTAACTTAGCACCCAACCTTTACCAGGTAAAGGTTAGACATATGGGTGACTTATAAGTTACTTAAGTGCAGTGTAAAATGGCTGTGAAATACGTGGACGTTATTTCACTCAGGCTGCAGTGGCAGGCCTGTGTAAGAATTGTCAGAGCTCCCTATGGGTAGCAAAAAAAAAGCTGCAGCCCATAGGGATCTCCTGGAACCCCAATACCCTGGGTACCTCAGTACCATATACTAGGGAATTATAAGGGTGTTCCAGTAAGCCAATGCAAATTGGTAAAATTGGTCACTAGCCTGTTAGTGACAATTTGAAAGAAATGAGAGAGCATAACCACTGAGGTTCTGGTTAGCAGAGCCTCAGTGAGACAGTTAGTCATAACACAGGTAACACATTCAGGCACACTTATGAGCACTGGGGCCCTGGCTGGCAGGGTCCCAGTGACACATACAACTAAAACAACATATAAAGAGTGAAAAATGGGGGTAACATGCCAGGCAAGATGGTACTTTCCTACACCCCCCTAATAGATCTTGTGTCTCTGGAGGGTGTGGGCTCGACAAACAATCTGCACACTGAGCACAGACTGTGCATAGTAGAGACGTGCCCACGTAATGGGGCTTTGTAGTGCTTTGGGAGTCCACCCTCAGTAAAGAGTTTTGCTCAACCCAAAAGCTGTGCTTTAATTTTCATCTTTTTTGGGGGGTTCTCTCCTTGTCCCACATACTTTATTATTTTTTACTTTTGGCCACTGTGGGACTCCCCAGAACAACTAAGGGGTAACATTAACCCTACGCTGCCTCCTTATGCCCTTTTTTTAATTTTTAGGACTCAGGGACAGAGTCTCTGAGTACTGTAATGGTAGCTGCTAAGCAGATCCATTGGTCATGCAGGACATGACCAAAAGATCTGCTGTTTCCACAACAATTGAGAATGTGGTGGGGATGTTCATGGGGGCTTGTCAAACAGTAGAGATGGCCACCCATTAGGGGTTGGGTGTAAGGTATAGCTGCAGACAGGTCCTATGGACACACCCAAGCCACACATGGCTAAATTCTGTGTGCGGCAGGCTACCAGTGGGGGTTGGGTTCCATCATCTTAGACAGAGGTGTCCTGTGGTACAACAGAAAAACTTAAAAAATAAAAATGTGGGATTGGTGTTCATCGAGGAAGGTTTGGCCAATTGTAAGGGGCTGGCCCACAATATGAAGTTGGCTGCCCTGCTGTCATCCCCATGACTTGCACAGCAAAAGGCTGTGTGGAGCAGAGGGTTGCCCTCCTGCCGTGGGTTAAGAGCCCCTGCGGCTAACCTCACACCACTTACAGCCAAAAGCCAGGCCCTAGGACCAACCTCATATTGTACACAGTCAAATGTCATGCGTGGGATGGGGTTTTCTGACTGTGTGGGTTTGGGTGTAGGGACTGACTACACGGCCAAAGACTATGCGTGACAGGGTGTTGGCTGTCACGGGGGTAGGCAACGGAACTTTCCACAGAACATAGCATAGGCCAATCCCATGCTATGAACAGCCAAGCACCAAGGCCAGGGATATCCAGCAGCCTGCTGCACATGGTCTAAAGCCAAGCTCAGTGAGAGAGTCGGGTAAATATGATCAGGGGCCTTATGCTGATCCCCAAGGCATGCAGCCAACTCCCTATCTATCTGGAACAGACACAAACTCCTCTCTTTTTATAGGTTATTTGCCTGCTCTTGCAGGACTCTTGAGGAATTCTCAGGTGAGCCAGAGCACACCCCATTTGGATCACACTGAAACATTCCAGGAATAAGAAATTGGGCTAGTGTTTGAGGGAGTTACAGCCACATATGTAGCAACCACAATCCTTGCCGGGGTGAAACACAAAAGCCACCAAAGTAAGCTGTGCTTAACAATTTGGTAGCTGGGCGCAAAAGCAGTCAGGCTTAACTTGCAATGTATAAGGTTTTTATGCCACAAGCAAACAGTAATAATGAGAAAACAGAACACAAGAAAAATCCCACATCGGTTTAGAAAAATATGGAATTATTTAATAAGTAAACTGACACCAAAACAAATTAAATCAAATCAATAGCACCAGAGTTATGACTTAATTTTTTACGGGAAATAAAGCACTTAAAAGAGCAAAGCCCAAGACCAGGGAAAAGTTAAATGTTAAGACTGACAGCAATGAAGTGCGGTTCATCTACACAAGGTGAATTGGGCCCGATCTCGGCTTACCTTCAGACTTAGAAGATATTTTAAAGAAAAGTTCCTTTAGAAGGTAAAGTTCAGCAGGGTAAGGCAGCTGGCAGTGTCTGAGGAGGAAGTGTTGTCATCCAGGAGCCTGCTGGATAAAGTCCTTGTAAAGATTTCTATGTTTGGAATGTGTCACTTTTTTGAAAGTCTAAAATCTCCAGCAGGTCAAGCCTGCAGGCTGTAGCCACTGAGGGCTCCAGGAGGCAGGATACCATTGCTCAACAGTCTGCTGAACAGGATTTGCTGCTGCGGAGAAGAATATAGTAAAAGGTTGGCCGACCAGTGATGTATCTCAGGCAGATCAGCAGGCAGGTAGGTCTTGGTCTTCTGTAGGATCTCAGCCCCAGGCCACTTTGTGGTGAAAACCTTTCCAAGTCCTACTATTTAGGGTTAGTCAGGAGCAACACCTTCAATGCTACAACCAAGTAGCCAGGACTTGATGGGCACTTGGGGGATCAGGACACACCTCAGCAGAGACCAGGTTTAGGGTTCAAGGTTTTTGGAGCTTGTTATGTCCCTGTAGCTCACACAGGAGGCCAGCCAACTCGCTCTGGTTGTCCTTGGTTCAAGCAGCAGGGCACACCTGTGAGGTATGAGGTGAGCCTCAAGCAGCAGGGCTGTCCTCCAGGGCTTCAAGGCAGTTTGTCTGAAGTCCTCCATAGCTCCAGGAGTGAAATGAAGAGTTGCTCAGGAGGTCTGACATTTATAGCTGGTGTCAGGTCTCTAGCAGCAGGACAATCCTCTGGGGGTCCAGGTAGTCCTTATGAAGTTTTCCACATGTCCAAGAGTGTACAGAAGATGTATTCAGAGGGTCCATTATTTATACCTGGTGCCAGCCTTTGAAGTAGTGGAATCTTCTAGCCTACCCCAACATCTGGTTCTGGAAAGTTTTTCAATTGCTTTGCCAAGGTTCCAAGACCTGTGGGGTGACAAAAGACTAGTGCCGGGTTCCTTTGTGTGGAGTATGGAGGCAGTCCTTTGAAATATAGGCAGGGCAGGGAACAGCTCTGACCACAGCAAGCCAGGCAGGATGGCCTATCCTGTCTGCACTCAGTCCCTTTTGTCTCACTGCCTATCAGGAATACAAAAAGCCCATTTGCTAAGACATTCACAGTCATGGGACCCCAGACATTTGCAGAGGCACAAGAATCGTTAGGGCAGGAAAATGGCAACTTTCTATCAGTGGCATTTTCAGAATGGTGACTTAAAATCCAAATTGACAATTAAAGAGGATTTTAAATTGCAGTTAATTTCAGTCCAAACATGACATTTCTGACTGCCCCTAATCAAAAGTTAGAACTTAACAAATATAATAAGGTAACCCGATGTTAACCAAAGGATGAGATAGGTCTTACAGAAGTGATGAGTGAATTTTATTGTTTTTTACTACTAGGACATGTAAAGCTTAAAAACGTCCTACTTTTGAAATACAATGCACAATGTCCCATGGGCTTTTTGAACTATGCCCGATTGGTTTACCTTAGGGATGACATATGCATTAAAAAGGAAGGAGTAGGCCTGGTAAAACATTTAATTTGCCAGGTCACATTGGCAGTTTAAAAACTGCACTTCAGGCTGCAATGACAGGCCTGAGACATGTTTTAAAGTGCTACATTAGGGGGTAGCATCATCAGTGCTGCAGCCCCACTAGTAGCATTTAATTTACAGGCCCTGGGTATCACCTTACTAGAGATTTATAAGTAAATTAAATGTGCCAATCAGGTGTAAGCCATTTTACCATGTTTTAAGTGATGAACACAAACATGTTACCACTGTTTAGCAATGGTAAAATACACAGACTCTAAATGACAACAATAACAAAAATTGTAAAGCAAGAGGGGTGAAGGCAAAAAGTTTGGAGGTCACCCTGCAGAAAGGGCCAAGTCTAACAGCCGCCTTTTTTGATTAGATGTGCGATCTGTTAACTCATGAACATTTATTTTTTGTAATTTTTTTATCTCTTTTGCTTCAGTTATTTTTCATACTTTGTGTCAAGATCAAGTTCTCACTAACCTTTAGCTCCAAATGTTGCTGAGGGAATGCCGTAGAACCACCAGTCTACTTCCCCATGGACAGCACCAAACCCGTCACAGACTGTGCTTGATACAGGTAGAGAAGAGTGCTGTGGGTTATAGGGAAATGAGAGAAGGTACACAGGAGACATTGTAGGGTTGTAGCCACACAGCTTGTCTCATCAAACGGAAGCTCTCATGGGTGTTCAACATTTTCTCATGAGTGACAGGTCTTTTATACAGAACAGAACACAAGGTGACTGTTATTCTCTGCTATCAGATCAATTTCAATTGCATGCAGTTTGGTCTTTTACATGGATTTCACATGAAGTGTAACAATCTAATGAAACTGAAAAATATACAGGAATCACTCTAGCAACATGTGCACAATACTAAAAACTAAACTCATCAGTGGCACAGTTTTGTTATCTTGCTAGAGCAAAGGGAATTCACCCTGATACTAATCATGGTCCGATTTCCTTTCCATATTTGTTAAATCTCGACAACTTGAGGCAACAAACTGAAATTAATGTTCACTCAGGATTTGTAAATAACCCCAAGATACATCTGTTACAGCACAACACAGAAGACAACGTTAGAAGGTTCCAGTATGTAGGTTTAAGAGACAGTTCAAGAATCCAACAGAAGTTTCATAATACAAACATATAAGTCTAACTCTTACCAGGTAATCACTAACCTGACGCCTCTGAAGACAAAGCTGGACACAGTTAAAGATTTCCAAGGATGCAAAACAAATCTCTTCAAAAGGATGGAAGATCTTTGAAGTGACGCTGCAGAAAAAATTCTGACATTGTTCCACAATCATAATACATCTGAGAAGATAAACTCACCACTCAGCTTGATGATTATCTTGACTAGAGAGCCAGAAAACTCAAGCAAACAGTAGTTCACAGGTGAAGAGTGGGCCCAAGTATAGGCTCCTTTTCATTAACATGGATGAAATCAAGCAACTGGCCACACTCAGGATAGGGGTTTTATAGACTGCAGGATCCTGGTATTCTGCAGTAAACCCTCAAATCCCAGGATTCTGAAAAACTGTAGTAGATCCTCATGTCCCACTTGTAAGACTATGGAATAGTAGGTGGTTTGGATGTGAGTCCTACCCAAGTAATAAGTCCCAAATTCCTGTCAGATCAATCACACAGTTTCAATAATTTAAATATGGCTCAACCATTGGTAGCTATGACACAGAAGAGACTGACTTGACTTACAAAAATGTGAAAAGTATTTAGCAACTCTAAATCAGTCACAAATCAAAACAAAAATCCCACACCCAATTTTGAAAAGATTTTTAAGACAAATTTAATAAGAACAATGGCACCAAAACAACTAAAATCTAGTAAGGGTGACTGGGGATATGAATTTTGAAAGTTATAAGGTAAAGCAGAGCAGGAAACAATAAAATGCCAATCAGAAGTAACTGTTTGAGGTTGACCCACTTTTACGCACAATTTCTGGCTGACCTTCTTTTGTTCAATTCATTAACCAGTGGGATGGGGTATCTCCTGCAGAGTCCTTTACCAATGTTCACAAGTTACCAAGGGCAAGCCTTCCAACAATCCCACAGTGTACCATTTTTAGCAAATTCAATGATGGCAAAATTGTTCTGGTCTGGAGAAAACTTGTGCATACAGGGGTATGTTTATGGCAATGAGCAGTCCTCTCTTAGACAACTAATCTAAACAGGTTCTGGGGATATCGCCCTCCTCCACTGAAACTAAAGTCGGAAGCATAAAGTATGTTTTGGGATCAAACAACCCCTCTTGTCCAGTCTTCCCTTATCACTAAATTATAAAAGTCCCTTTTAAGTTAGTGAAGCTGGGTAAAGCTGAGTCACATTTTTCCCATCCCATCCTGCTAGGCCTAAGCTGTTGTCTCTGCTCTGAGAAAAGTAGTGTACATATCATCAAATCAGCACTGATAGGCCAGCTACAGGCAGGCTAATGATAATTATCCAGCAGGAGTTTTCTGCAGGAAAAGTGTAACTTTCTAAAAGTAAATTTTCCTGTATATTTATCAAAAATGAAACTTTACCATTACATTGGATTTTTCATAAAGATTAAAAACTGTGGTTGACCTATCTCTGCAGCAAGCACCCTACCTTGCGGGCTGCATGCACCCTAACTTGTGGCTACAATACGTATTTAGGGATGATTTAGTTACAATCTAAAAGTAGGGCTCCTCTCCTGTCAAAAGTTTATTTTAACTGGTCTCTCTGTATATTTAAAAGCTGCAGGTGTCAAGCTGTACGTGTAGCTCTGTAGCCATGTTTTTCTTGTCAGTCTAGTGAATGGCACAAAAGGTGCACCAGTAATCAGGTGACATGTACTTTCCTATGCCATTGGTGTATTTTCTTGCAACATATAATATGGCCTTAGTGGAAGGTTAAATTGCAAATTTGAGATTAGCTAATTTTAACATGTGTTAGGGGTAAAAGCATACAGACTGGGGATTGGATAGCTGTGTTCTAGTATACAGAGCTTAGGAACCAACACAAAATAGGGGTGACCACGTAAAAAGAGGCATTTTCTCACACCACTGTAGCTTGCCACTCAAACGGCATACTGTCAGACAATTTGAGGTACCTTCTTGGGGACAGCATTGGCTGTACTGGTGATGGGGTACACAACTGGGCAGTGCATATGTGGTAGTCACAGTATTGGGTAGCATCACTGCTCTTACATCAGTACAGACAACATCCTGAGAGGCACTGCCCTGACCAACAGTGGAAGGGGTGGCTAATGATGCCAAAGATCAGAGGTCGATAGCAGTGGGAGTGAAGACCTGTGGCAAGCCATGATATTTTGGGCTAAATTCACAAACATTAGGATGTACATTGTTATGGAAACGTGACATTCTTTGCTCCACACGTGTCAAATGATAATCAGGAACTGTGGAATGGGAAGGAATTGTTTCTATCGCACCACCTGTTATAACTTTTCTCACTGACCCTTCTTTGCATACCAAAGCAGCAGGAATGAACCCGCTGTTATATGAGTAATTTCCTCCTACGTGCCTTATGAGTGAATGGGCATGGTTTTCTAATGGCAACTGTAATTTTACGCTTCATATATCACTCAAGGAAGTAGCATTAAAGAGCTTTAAGGGCCTGGACAGCTCAATTCATTGAATTAACTTTCCAACCCAAAATAAAAATGTGATTCTGTTTGGGCTTGTGTACTTTTAAGGGTTTTCTGTGGAAATAGGGTATACAGTTAGTGTAGGCCGGCACACTTAAGAAATAGTGGAGCACCTCAGCACCACTGGATCTGTACTGGTCCAAAGCCAAGAGGCTGGGGTTTATTGCAGCGAGGCACTGGAAGTATCTCCATAATAGTGGCTTTTTAAGGACAACTGGAAAAGTGTAAGATTATGAATTTTGAGTTCGAGGCCTGTCCTAAGTTCTGGTTTGAAGGTTGAAATTCCCATCGATCCCTTCTCCTTTGCTCATTTCCACACTTCCCCCCTAATGGCACTGAAAGGTGAATCATTACTTCATGAGCTAAGTGATCCAAAAAGTCTTCCCTAGGTTTGGACTCAACCTAGAACTAACTAGATGACATTTTCGCTTCTGTATCAAAGGATAGTAGCTTGGACTGCTGCCAGGGCCAAGACACCCACACTCTTAGATGTGACAAGCCACCCAGAAGAGCATAGGCCTTGGACAAGCAACTCAGGTAGTACGTGTCAGGTTTTTTCTATGTCTCTTTTTTTAGCATAAGAAGGTGAGACTCAGCTCTGACGTGGCACTGGCCCAATGCTTCTTCATTTGGGTGGATGAGTTGTTGGAGCCTAGGGGATATATGTGGAATGTAATTGTTTCTTCATGGATACCGATAAGGAATTTGGATGAAATTGTTCAAAACTGGAGGGCGGGGACAGAGAACATGGCGGGCTGGAGCATCGCTGCTGCGCTGAGCACCACGTTTTTGCCGGGCGAGGGCTGAGCGGTGACTCCTGCCCAGATTGCAGGAGGTTTGGAGGTCGGGAGAGCCTCAGAGCGGCTCGAACAATGGAGGCAGCACTCTTGGGGCTCTGTGTTGGAACAGGGCTGCCCTGGAGCTCACATGCTCATGGAGGGCTGTGGTGCAGGCCCCCCTCCGTGGTGATGCAGGTAGAGGCTGAGCTAGAACAAGCAAAGGCTGGATGAGCTCTGACCTGCTCAAGGCTTCGGTAAGGAGGGACAAGTCAGCGTGGAGAGGGAGCGAAGTACCAGAGAGACCCTGAAACCTCTCAGGAAGTCAAGAAGGGGGCCCCCTGCCTTTGAACTCGTGGAGTGGGGTTCAAATTCAAGCTAGTAGGGTCATTGACCCTTTCTGTTTGGAAACAGCTTGTAATTTCGTTAACCCCATCATTTCAAGTGAGCTTGAAGGTTTTCGGGGCTTCAGGGGTGAGGCTATTTCTTCTTGTTTACTGGGTCATGCATCTAAAAAACAGACTCAGGGTTCGGGTAGTAAAATAAATAATAAAAATACTCCCAAAATTACCCCCTCTGTGTTAAAGTTAAACCTGGGATGGTAGTTTCCCCATCCAAGTAGCTGGAAATACCACAGGAAAGGTGTGCTCAAGGCATTGCAGATATGGACGCGCAAGGTGATATAAGGGTCCCTGGATTAAGGGGCTCCCTCCAAGCAACGGAGATTCCTTTAAGGGTTGGTGAGGAGCCATCCCAGGTGGACGAAGGGGTCCCCTCCTTACAGGTAGTTAGCGATGTGGTTCTTCCTGCCGGTAGTTTAGAACAAAGGACCTCAGAAGATAGGGCTTTTTTTCAAGACCTGGTTGGTCATTTGGATCCTCCTCGTTGTGACTTTGGTGGTAACCCTTCAGTAGAAAAACTGTTTTTTTCCCTCTCTAAGGATATTGGGAAAGGTTTCTCAATATCTGAAAAAAATCAGGGAGAAATAAGAGAGGAGTGTGAGGCTTTGGAAAGGAAGCTTGATCTCCTGTCATTAAGAACTCAGGCTCTGGAAGATACGATGGGAGCTATAAATACAAATTAGGAGTACATAAAGCAGATATTCAGGTATTGAAAGATTATGAACAGGCTCTCCAGAGTAAATTGGAACAATTGGAGAATAGCTCAAGGAGAAATAACTTGACAGTGCTGCACGTTCCGGAAGGAGCGGAAGAAGATAATCTGAAAGCATTTTTAGTACCGCTTATGAAGTCCGTGCTCTCGTTAGTGGAGAGTGAAGAAGAAATTACGCAGGACATTCAAAGGATACATAGAAATCCTTACAGGAATAATCCAAATAATAGCAAGCCTCGTAAAAAACCCTGATCAATTTCCTAATTTATGGTCTGAAGGAAAAAATCTTGTTGAAGGCACTCAAGATGAAAACTTTAAAAGCGCAGGACTTTTCTTTTGAGATCAAATCAGACCTATCTACGATCACAATGAACAGACAGTGGGAATTGGGGCAGCGACTCGAGGAATTTAAAATGTTGGGAGTTTCTGCACAACTTAAGTTTCCTGCTACCCTGAGAGCAATGTTCAATAATAAGATGTACAATGTAAAGAACGGAAGGCAGCGGATGAGTTGCTGGCATTTATCAAATCAGGTGACAGAGCCACTGGAAAGTAACAACTTTGGCCCTCGTCCGGGAGCCACGTGCGCTCTAATTGTGGGCCTATTTCGGTTCATTATTCGAAGGGGGTTCTCCAGGGGAGGGGTTGGGGGGGTGGGGATGGGGAAGGATCACTGGGTGGGGAGCATGAGGGGGGAAAAAGAAAAAAAGGTTCCTCTTTTACCTCAATTATGATGGCACCCAGTTGGTAATGGTTAGTGAGTTTAGTAAATGCCGGGACCCCAGGGGCAGCTCATTTCAGATACTTTCCTAGAATGTTAATGGCCTAAGAACAAAGGGTAGAAGAGAGAAGATTTTACAATGTTTAGAAGATTCCTCAGCTCAAATTTTAATTTTGCAGGAGACTCACCTAACTAGATAAGAGGGGAGTGAGTTGTTTAAAAAGCAAAAATGGCTTCATTCTTATGCCTGTACTGAGCACAATTTTAATACCAGGGGAGTGGCTATTCTTATCAAGCATGGGATTAACGCAGGAATATTGGAGGTACGGTCTGACTCGGTGGGCAGATGGATTATAGTTAAAGTACAAATTTATAACAGAAGACTCACAATGGCTGGGTTTTATGGCCCGAACTGCGATGATACAGGCCCCTTGGAAAAGTTTTTTTTCACAGCTAGTTGATTTTCCTGATCCTGTTATAATGGAGGGAGATTTCAATGTTGTGTTAGATAATAAGCTAGACAGGTCTGAGAAGTGCAGATCGCTAGGGACTCCAAAATCTCAACGTTTCTTGAGAGGAATGATGAAAGAGTGGGGTTAAGGGATTTATAGCGGCAGAGAAAGGGGGAACATAGGGGTTTCTCCTTTTATAGCAAAAAATATAAGCATGCCTCTCGTATAGATTGTTTTCATTTTGATATGAGGTTGGAGGGCCTGGTAGACAATATTACTTACCTGCCTGCCCACTTATCAGATCATGCAGCGGTGACATTTGATTTAATGTTGGCAGGGGGATCGAGTTGTAGTAGGTGGACACTTGACCACACGCTATTACAAGATGTGGAGGTTTTGGACCAGTTATGAACAGAGACATGTGTTTTTTTAAAAGTCAATTTGGGATCAGCTCAGCTAGCAGTGGTATGTGACACTTTTAAAGCAGTTATGAGAGGTAAAATTGTGAGCATATCCAGCTATAAGAATAAGCAGTACAGGTCTGCTATTTTGCAGTTATAACAGGAAAGTAAGGAGTCATTAATCTGTGAGTCCCAAGAAGGAGGAGGTTGAGGCTTTAGAGAATAAGTTGAGGGGGTTGAGATCTCAGCTTGAGGAGTTGTTACATGCAAGGGTTCTTAAAAGAGTAGAGGTTAATAAGCTAGCTCACTTTGAATACGGCGAGAATGCAGGGAAATTATTAGCCTGGAAGTGCAAGCAAGATCTAGTGAGGAATCATATCAAGGAAGTTGAGATAAATCAGTTAGGTGAGGGATCATCGAGTAACAAGGCAATGGAGGCCGCTTTTCAAACTTTCTTTTCTGACTTATATAAAGAGGAGATTGAGGTAAGGGAGGAGGATATAGAAAATGGTTGGCGGATGATGTACTCCCATCTATCTCACAAGAGGAGCACATTCTTTTAAATAGCCCAATCTCTGCTGGGGAAATTAGGAAGGTGTTGAATGGTAATAAGGGTGGTAAGGCACCCAGACCAGATGGTATTCCTATGGAACTTTGTAAGGCATTGGGTGAGCTAATAATTACAGTTTTGGTAGAATTATTCATGGCGATTTTCAATAACCGGGCCCCTATTCTGAGTTCGTGGAATGAGGCTACGATAGCGGTAATTTTTAAACCAGGTAAGAGCCCGCTCAAGTGTGAATCATATAGGCCTATCTCTTTGCTGAAATGTGATTATAAAATATTCGCTAAAATACTTGCAGACAGACTCAGCAGAGTGGGAGGTCGGTTAACTCATCTAGACCAGAAAGGGTTTATCAAAGGTAGATTTTTACATGAATTGACGCATAACCTGGTAGGGGCCATAGATATGGCTACATCCTTTGAAATGCCTTTGGCCATAATTACTCTTGAGGCAATGAAGGCCTTTGATAGAGTGAACTAGTAATAATTAGCTCACATTTTGAGATCATTTGGTTTAGGAGAGAATTTGTGTAGAATAACAGTTCTTGTATATAAAGACCCCATTGCAAGAGTTCTAATAAATGGCAACCTTACGCAGCCTTTGAAGTTAACGAGGAGCACCCGGCAGGGCTGCCCTCTTTCCCCTTTACTGTTTGATTTTTATATAGAGCCATTTGCGAGGAAAATTAGGGGGAATTCGGTCATTGTACCGTTTAATTGTAACAGCTGGGTGAAAAAGGTGGCCCAGTACGCTGATGATCTCTTAGTATATACAGCTGATTTACCATCAGCTTTGTCTACGCTGTTGACCCTAGCTGAAGATTTTGGTAGAGTGTCTGAGAACCGGGTGAATCCTGAGAAAACAGAGGTTATGGCTTGGTGCCATAAGTTGGAGGGACAAGTACAACTGAAGAGGGAAATTAGATATCTAGGGATTTTATTTGCACAAGACATTGCCCATCTTGTAATGAGGAATTTAAAGTTGGTGGTAGAGGAAGGGTGTAGATCTCCACAAAGATGGATGTATCTCCCCCTGACAATAGTGGGCAGGGTTAACTTGGTAAAGATGATGATCTTGCCCAAAGTTAATTTCTTGTATAGTTATATACCTCTTCTAATGCATAAACATTATTTGGGGAAGCTTCAGCAGGCTATTACCTCTTTCATTTGGGCATCAAAAGGCCCCAGGATCTCATGGAAAAAACTGAGAAGGAGGGGAGAAAAAGGGGGGTTAGCACTTCTGGATTTAAAATATTGTGCTTGGGCATTCCAATTGAACTCCACAAAAATGTTGTTCTCTGCGCCTGACTCTTCGGCCATTGGAGAGATGTTTAAAGCTATGGTTGCTACTATCAACGGAGCCTCTAAGGGATTCCTTTATAAATTTGGAGACCCAAATATTTCAAAAAAATTAAATTGAAAACTCTATGCGACCTTGCGGCAAGTTGGTCTGCGGTGGGAGTTAGTTATTATAGTACTCATGACCCGATTTGGGATTCACCAGGTACTCCTGAATGCCTAAAGGATGTTTTAGTGCTGCCTATCAGGAAGGCTGATACAGCGACCTGGGGGAATCTAACTAGTGAAGATGCTTTAATCTCCCAGGAAGAACTTGAGGACAAGCTGGAGGGAGCTCTTTCTAGTTTGAAATATGCCCAATTAAAAGGTTGGTTACTGAAATCTCGAGTAACTTTCGGGGCTGCAGGCTTTTTGGAGGAGTGTGTGCTAGCAGAGTCCCCCAGACTTAAGCGGGTTTCAAGCTGGTATTGGGAGATTTTAGAAGGGTTGGATGGTGAATTTATATTGCCCGCTTCTCGTTGGGGGAATTATATGGTGCAAGAGCAGATATCACAATGGTGGGAATCATCTAAGCTATCTTTGTTCAAGATAGTAAAGCAGGCGTCTCTACGGAAGAACCATCTGTTCACTATACATAGAGCCAACTTATCCCCAGGAAGACTCTCTAAAATAGGGAATAGCAAGGCAATAAACTGTCCATAAATGTGATTTACATGATGCCACCCATATACATATGTTTTATGAGTGCCCAGGGGTGGCGCTCTTTTGGAAAGAACTATGTAATTCCCTGTCTAGTATGTTGGGACGAGAAATTGGGGTGACTCTTCTTATTTTGGGGCATTTACAGGAGCAAGACTTGTGAGGAGGGGAAGGTGGGAAAGGACATAATGGACATAAAGGTCATAAGAATTTGATTTTCTATTCCATTTTGGTGGCCAGGAGGGAAATATGTTGAAAATGGATGGTGAATGCCCCCCCTCTTCTTATGGATTCGCTTCAGGCTCTCGTCTATGTTGCAAGAATGGTTTTGGAGGTGGGAGGTTTAAATAAGAGGAAAGAGGAAATGTGGGACCCTTTGATTAATTGAGAAAGAGGCCAAGAGAGGCGATAATAGAATAGGAAGAGTTTAAGATTAGGTGTTCGCAGATCAATATCCAATGATTATTTTTCCTATCCCCACCTTCCTCGCTAGATTGGTCAGTATGATTACCTTATCTACCGCTGGATGTCTACATGAGAGGAAATGGGGGCTCCTTGGCATGATCAGCTTCATTCTTGAGAGGGTGAAAAGAGCAACTATGGGCACTGCTTTAGGAGTTTTTGAGGTGTATGAGGACAAAAAAAAAAGAAAGTGTTCAAAACTATTTGACCCTAAATCCCTCATGTGGGTGAAAGCTGAGTGATGAAACAATGACCTACTTGAAAAGCCTTTGCAGAAAAAGATTGACACTTCTATCAAAGACACTTGAATCCCATATGCAAAAGAGAGCTTCTAGCTTCTGCTGTGGTCTATTTTTCTTCAGGATTTGGACTTTAATGTGGAATGAATGGCACAAACAACATATGTTAATGCAGAACGTCTTTTGCACAGATTTTCCAACTAGACAAAAGGCAGTTTTTAGAACGTAGATTATTAATTTGGGAAGGGTACGCTTACCAACCTAATCAACACACACACTATGCTCAGCCTCCGGTAGCTGTGGCTTCAGTGGCAACCAATTGCACAGGGACATGTATATTAGGCTCAGTCAGTACAACAATTTTAAAGTCAATAAAACAATTCCCAACTTAGTTTAATAAATAGAGAATGGGAAAAATAGATGTGAATGTTTAAATTTAAGACAAAGAAGTGCAAAATGACCAACGGAATTATGCACATCTAAATGTCACTTTCAGTCCATTTGCATTACTGAAACATAATCAACAGAGGCTGCTCTTCCACAAGTACAAGAAAAGGTTATTAGCAAACTATTCCACCTTGCAGAGGCCATGGGGTCATGATGTCAAGAGCAACGTCAATAATCTTTTGTTTTGGTACTCTCAAATGTTGCAATCTTGGTGTTCCTCTTAGTGCCTAAAGTGACAGCTCCAAGGGGGAGGCAGGTCTCTCTGTGCCTAGAACCAAGAGTCCCAAATGGTTCTTTGTGCTGTACATTTCACACCAGGATCTCCTCTACAGGTCACAGGTCCTCAGTGCAGGCCTCCAAACAGTAGGTTTTTTTCCACCCAGGGCTCTCCCAAGTTCAATAACGTGGCCAGCTGGCAATTCATCTACTTTTAATGTCCCTGTATTAGCAAAAGGGTCCACCTACGTGTCCCTCAATAGAGCAGTTACAGTCTGTCTATGCCAGCAGGAGTCCTTCGGTCTTCTTTCTCCAGCAGTCACACAGAATCTTTTTCTCTTCCAGATGTTCTTGCTAGGTCCAGGTATGCTTCAAGGAGGAATTACTGTGAAATTTACACACCTCTTCAATTGCAGGTAGGGTGTTGTTATCTATTGTTCCGAAAATGTATAAAAGCTGACTTTGTTGTCATTATGAGATTCTTTGATCCTGTGTCTCCACCATAGATTCCTAGAAGCTTTAGTGTTAAATCATTCAATAGGGATTAACATAACCTAACAAACTGCAGTTCAATCCTTGTCCTAAACTGTATTTCCAAGTTTGAAATGATAAATCTTTAAAGTGATGTTAGTTCTGCCCGTTTGTAGGTATCCTACCACTTTAAACTCTACCCATAATAATAATTTCCAAAATACTGCCTTTAAAACTTGGCACCAACAGGGACTTCACAGAGTGGGGACCACTCTTACATATACCCCCACTCCAAGTACTGAGAGATCCGTTTGGTACTTCTGGTCTCTATCTGAACTCTGTCGTAATTGAAAACACATGACTGGAGACGTGATAGCCATCTGAACACTGGAAATCCATAGAACCCTAAAATCACAATTTACTTTGAACTGGATGGCAACGTTGTTGTTTGGAGATGAGCTATTGATTGAGTGAGAGACGTTTGGACCATTTTAGGAATCTTAAGAATTCAGGTCACTAAATTTGTGAATTGCTAAAAATATGTGCTGGGCAATGCAAAAAACACTGCTCTGAACTGCACCAACACTAATGTATTATCATTATGCCAAACTAATCATTCATTACATGGTGATAATATCTATCACAAGGCTCAAAAATTTTAACCACACTCAGGAAAGTTTCAAGGACCTCAAATGGCACAGAGGATTCTTCTAGTGATTCTGCTGGTGTTGTTTTTTTTTATCTCAATGTTTAACTTAGAATGGTGATTGTTTTACCAGTGGCACGTACTGCTGCTACAAGCAACTTGAACTGCCACTGTGATCTGCGGAGGTTGTTAAAGACAGCACTTCAGCTTCTTTGTCGTTAAGTTGTAATAATTTATCTTCAAGTTGAGATCATTTTTGGCTATCCAAAAGTTATAAATGGAGATACCCAGCACTTAAATGAGAAGGAAAATATTAAGCCAAAATGTGCACCTTGGATCTAGGATGGTGGCACAACTGTGCTCTTTGGAGAACATTATTTATTACTGCTGATGTCCTAACCATTTAGTGCCTGCAGATTGTTTCTTTGGCCACGTGACTAGGTGTAGTTGGCCTTTGTGTATTCCTTCCAGACAGTACTACAAAAACCAGAGGGTCTGAGTGTTGGCAGAATGGACCATCCTGGCTTAATGAGAAGATAAAAGGCAATGGCTCAAGTCACACACAAATCACTTCACACTTGTCTACTGTATCCACAACAGGCTAGGACAAGGACAAGGACAGGGAGGCAGGAAATTATGGACACCTCCGGGGATGAAAACTACAGAAGCTTCTCCCACATCAAAAGGGGACACCAGGTATGAAAATGGGGCCCTCAGGCCTACTCTTCGGTTCATTTCTGGACTCGTAGAATGCCTCTTAGAGGGCTGCCCTGCTGTCTGTGATCTGCTATGTACTTCTCTTCTAAGGACTTTCCTGCTGCACCGAGAGCCTAAGGCTTGCTCGCTAAAGTCTGCCTAGAGGACTGCTCTGCTGCTTGGGCCCTGCTTTTTTGCTTGCCCAGAGGACTATCAGAATGACTCAAGGGTTAGGTAGCTCACCTCTTGATCAAAGCATCAGGGACAGAAAAGGCTCTAACCCGCATTTGACCCAGCCTGAGTGAGCCCTGATCCTCCAAATGGTGCCCTTCCAGTCCTGGACCCTTGGAAGTGGAATTAGGGGTGATGTACCAGCCTAAATGAAGGTTCCACCAAATATGGTGTGAAGTCCACAAAGCAACACTGTACCACAACACAACACAAGGTAAATTCCTCAGTGCACCAAACGTCATCCTGTGTCTGGCCTGTGCTCACCCACGGCCGGCCTGAACATGTGAATTTTTCCTGGTCCAGCCTAACCAGTTACCCTCAGTTGGCATTGTGTGCCTGTTGGTGCTGCTTTAATCCAAATCTTAAAAATTGCATGAATTGAGTTCCACTGGTTAGATTTTTGTCATTTTGGTGTCAAATAATTGATTATATTTCAGTCTCTATTATTTAAACTGGTGTGGGATTTTTCTTCTACTGTGTTTTCCCTTTATTAATATTTGTGAAATGCATAAATACTTTACATCATTGCCTCTAAGTTAAGCCTGACTGCTTTTGGGCCATGCTACTAGAGGGTTAACCACAGGTTAATTCAGTGACTTTTTGTGTTTCACCCTGACATTGAATGTGGCTGATGCTTGGGTAGGATTTCACCATCTCCCCAAACAACAATTAGTTTCTCACATTGATGCTCAGTGGCTGGATACAGTACTTGTGTTTGTGCAGTGCCATACAGTAATTTATGTAACACAAGGCTCCATTATAAATAATTTGACAGATCTGGACTCTTTTTTAATTCTCCTTGATTTACCTCTTTTTTATTCCTTTTAAATTTACTTCCATTGTGTCTAACTTTGTGCATCTGTCATGATACCTGCAAGCATTGAGTTTGAGCCCAACAACATGGAAAGCTGTACTGTGGCATAGCTCGGAGGATTCTGGAGGAAAGGGGGTACTTTCAGTGACCAAGGGCTTTAAGAAGCAGAAGCCTGGTGGAGGATCCTCCACCATTTACAGGTTACAGATAAGGAGGAGGTAGATGTTGTGGAGGAGTTGGAGGAGGTGGAAATTGAAGGGGCCATGAAGAGGAGATGGGGGGGGGGAGAATGCTGCCTCTGATCATGGCTCCAGGGAAGAGAGGAGGAACCACCAGGGTGTGCAGATTCAGGGTCAGCAGCACAGTCTAATCCCACACCCTGTTGTGGCCAGGAAAGCAACAAGAGTTCAAGCTGCAGCTGGCTACATTAAAATTGAAGGCAGTCAAGGAGGAGGCTGCTGCCAAAATGGCCCTTGAGGAAAGGAAGCTAGCCCTGGAATAAAAGAGGGCAAGAGAGGAGGCCGCTGCCCAAAGGGCCCCTGAGGAAAAGAGGTTGGTCATGGAGGAAAGGAGACAGGTCCATGAGCTACGTTTCAGAGGGCTGGACATCAAGGCCAAACAAGCAGAGTCCAGCAACAATGGAGGCAGCATGCCTACAGTATCCACTGAGGACAAAAGACTCCACATTCCCAAGGATCTGGTGCCTAATTTTGCTGTAGAGGATTACATAGATAAGTGGTTTGAAGCCTATGATGTTGCTCTGGAGTTTCACAGTGGCGCTGAAGAGGATTGAGGGGCAGTTTCTGTAGGTACATAACTAGTGAGGGGAGGGATGCCTAGCTGGCCCTAGGAAAGTGGGACAGGAAGGGTTACCCCCCATGTAGGACATCCTTATTAGAGAGTTTGGCCTTACCCCAGAGAAGTATAGGCAGACGTTTAGGCACAGCCAGAAGTTTCCCCGACAGTCCTGGGTAGATTAAGTGGATTACACTCCTAAGGCACTGGATGGTTGAGTGAAGGGCAGTGATGTGAAGCATTACTAAATGCTGTAAAATTTGTTTGCCAGGGCTCACATATTTGTTATGTTAAAATTGGTTATAGAGTACACATACACCAACTGGTTTCTTGGTGCTAGGTAGAGGAACAAAATCTACTGCTCAATAGATCACTCATAATCTTGTATGAAGAGCCATGTTTTGAGAAGATGTCTGAATCTAGAATAGGATGAGGTCAATCTAATATCCATGGAATATGGAAGAGGGTTCCAAAAGCGGGGGGCAAGTATAGAAAGGGGTAGAAAGAAGATTCAAGTGGGTAGACCTCAAACTACGAGTAGGAGTATAGCATACAATGTGAAAGGAAACATATTCTGGACAATTGCTGTGAAGAGATTTGAAGATAAAACATCCTATCTTCACTATTCTACCAGCAGCCAGTGAAGTTTCCTCATGAGAGGGGTGATGTGACATCTCTTAGGTAGGCGGTAAACAATCTAGCAGTATGATTCTGAACCAATTGCAATTTCGGAATAGTGCATCCAGGTAGACCTACATAGAGTGAATTAGCATAGTCAATCTGTGAGATAACTAGTGCAAGAATGAACTGGATAAGTGCTTCTGGGTTAAAAAACTAGCAGATTTTCTTAATTTTCCAAAGCAGTAGGAAACAGGACGAAGTCAATGCCCCTACTTGAGGCTTCATTGAACGATTTTTATCAACAACTCTTTATTTAGTTTTTAGGTTGGGGGGAAATACCCATTGTCTCTGGCTAAAAAGTAAACTGCCAGGGATCATGCTTGTTACAGGTTAAAACAATCTCTGTCTTATCAGAGTTTAATTTAAGTTGATTGCTATTCATCCAACCTTGAATGAAGAGCATTGTGTTTTGAAATATTGTTTTAGAAGCTGGGGTATGGTCAATAACAAAGAATAATTGCATGTCCTCCACATAATTGTAAATTCTTACCTTCACATTTTTAAAGAATAAACCAAAGGGCACATACACAAACTAAAAAGATGGGGAGAAACTAACGACCCATGGGGGAACGCCAGAAGAAAGTTGGACCTTAGGAGCAACAGAAGGGGGTAGATAGATTGACTGAAAGCAATCTTTAAAACAAGAGGCAAACCAGTCGAAAGCTGTGCCCCGTAAACCTGCGGTCTCAACACGCTCAGTCAGCAACTCATGATTGACCGTGTCAAATGCGACTGAAAGATCCAATAGCACCAGTGTCTGGGTGATGCCCCTCTTAACCTCTTCCCTCATGTTGGCTACTACAGAGAGGATCACCACTTCAGTAGAATGGGCTGGCCGGAAACCCGCTTGATAGGGATCAAGAAAGTGGGTTTCCTCAAGGAAGGAGATAAACAACTAGCAACATGTGCTTTCCAAACTTTTGATAGATAGGGAAGCAAAGACACGGGATGGTAGTCATTCAGCACATATGGATTCTCACCAGCTTTTTTTTAAAGTGGGACCACTATTGCTTCCTTAAACTATCTGGGAACCAGTCCTTGGCTCAGGGAGTCATTGAGTAGAGATAGAATAAGCTCAGGGAAGCGAGAAAAAACTACTTGTAGAATTCTAGGAGGGCAGATGTCAGAGGGGGTGCCCAATTTTACTTTTACCAATAGATCCAAGAGGGGCACCTCACTGACAGGGGGCAACTCAGTGAGTAAATCAGAGTTATTTTTGATAGAAGGTGTTTTCTCTGGGGCGGGGCTTGAGGGAATGCTATCTTTGATCACTTTGATCTTGTCAATAAAGAATGTACTCAAAGCATCACAAAAAGATTGGGTGGGGGAATCGTTCAGGGTTAAATAATTCAAATATTATTCAAAAAATATCCTTTGATTTATTTGTAGAATGTATTCTTCTTCCAGAGAAGAAATCCAATATAGCTTGCGTAACGGAGTTTTTATATTGCTTAAACTGGGACCGATAGATTTCCTTTTTTTCAGGTTAGTAGTTCCTACACTTGATGCATTCAGTCCAACGAAGTTGCAATTTAGCATGCCTCACATCTTCTGAAAAACGTTTTTGGGCGTCCTGGCACCAAGCCAGCCTAAGGTTATGGAAAGGGGCATGAGTGTTACTTGCTTCTGTAAGCAAAGTTGCAATGTTTTCCAATTGCTGATTAATGTTATCCTGTCTGTTAGGAACGGTTGCAGCTAATGAGTTGCAAAGAGAGTGAAAGTTGGCATGGGTCCAATTCCTAACTGAGAACCCTTGACTGGCCGATGGTTTGGGGGAGTCTCGAAGCATCAATTTAATTAACAAGCATTTTCAATGCAATGGGTCTCGCATTTACTCAAGTTAGAGCCATTAGCGTTGAAAACTCCTAACCGGACTTTTCTTGCCACACAAATTAAAAGAAAAATGTAAAATGCAGCATGATCATGCTATGTGGAAAACAAACAGATAAAGTAGTTTGGAAACCATGCTGAAAACATTGAGCCTCGTATGTTTTTTAGTAATTTACTGGTGCTGTGTAGGTGGGCTAAACACCAGAAAAGGCATGACGTATGCATGCCTTTCACAAATTAAAGCAAGCGGATTTTTAAAGGCGAGCCCACGAACCAATGAAAGTGACTGATGTGACATGGGTGTGGTTGGAAGCCCAAAGAGAGATTACAGCAGGGACGGAGCGCTTTGCGCTCGCCCATAACAAGCATTTGCAATGGTTCTTGCGTTAGCTCTAGTTAGAGCTATTAGCGTTGCAAATTCCTAACTGGACTTTTCTTGCCACATAAATTGAAAATGAAAAGTAAAACAGTTAAAAAAGTAAGTCAGTTCAAAGTGCCACAGCCGCCATGAGCGCAAGAGTTATTGGCTTCCTGCGTGAATGTCTAGAAAGGATCTCGGCTGGGATGAAAGGCAAACCAAAACCAGAGGAGGGGCCATCACACACAGTAGCAGATGAAAAGCGTGACAAAGTATGATGGCCAACATAAATGTTCACTCAGTGAAATTGATGGCCAACATAAATGTTCACTCAGTGAAATAGCCTGGGAGGGAACTCAGCACCCAAAGGAGGGACATTTCACAAAATGCACCAAGAAAAATGTAGCATTTAAGCTCACAGAGAGATTACAACAGGCCAGAGCGCTTGCGCGCTTGACCCTAAAAAACCTTCTCAGTCTGCTGCCGCTGTCCTGGTGTGTTTTCAAACCCCACAATGGTCACCACCTTTTTATCCAGCATGTGGTACTGGTTTCTCAACGGGTGACTACGTGAAGTGAGTCAATATTGTGTAACACACAGTGTCACCCTGTGTAATGGCGAACCTGGATGTTGCCCGGTTACTTTCTGGCCAATAAATCTTACAGAGATTCACAGCAGAGCACTTTCAGCTCCAACACAGATCCAGACCTACACTCACCTGCCTGTAAGAAGAAATGTACTGTGAGATCACATGCCCTATATAAGCAGGAAGGGTCTAGAACCATTTCACGACAAAACGAGAGACAATGAAAACCCTCCTTGAACTGAGAAAGACAGTAAGAATCTGAAACTGTATAAAAAGCATTGTGACATTTAATTTTATGCATACGTTTGTACAAATGTGTGGCAGCGCGACCTTGCGTGAAATGGTGTTTGATGCACAGATGTTTCTATAAAGACTACCATTGTCATAAAACCTAACTAATAATTATTTAATTCATTTCAATCTCGCCTGAATGCATTAATCAAGAGTTCATTTGTATCAAGTCTGCTTGCAGCCCGCCTAAACTGAAATTGCATTTTATGTATAGATCTGTATAAACCTCATTATAGGACACTTAAATAACAATTGTATTTAAGTGCAGGTACATATCCACAGAAGAGAGTAATTAGATAAGGGTAATTAGGAATAAGCTTTTGTTTTTACCTCATTTATTCAAACTAAACTGATCCGAATTAAAACATATTATTAGATGTCCAGTGCGTGGCGTGAACAGCACAACTGGAATGAAGTTAAACGCACAATCCCGCTAGGGCTCACAGGTCCTCCATAAGTGCCCATAGGCCACATTCCCTCAGGACCAATCAACCTTAGAATGGGCAGCTGCCACTCCTGGACCACCCTTCATTACACCTATTGAGTGACGGTGTAACCCAAATACTATGGGTCGATCTGTCTCACACCTAAGTGGACCGCCCAGACCAATCTAAAACAAAATGTATTCCCTCTTGTGTAGGTAGAACACCTTTGGCATACTGTGTGACCTGCTATATGACAATTGCTTGAATGGTTTGATCGGTGCCACGAAAAGTATGAGTCATGACCAGAGTGACAGAGAGGGGGTTCCACCGCTGCCGACCCAGGACTGACCGCAGACAGAATATGCTGTGCCTGGTTCCAATCACTTGGAATGCCTCTCCACACTGATTAATTTGTGCTTGTTGTTTCCAGTGCTGAGCACCAGCACTTATTTTTGAGGGCCGGCGCTTAATTGTCTGCCTCAAGCACTTATTGCGAGCAAAAGACACATTTGGGAAAGACGAAGGAAGAGATAAACGAAAACGCATTACAAAGGGAGAGAGCAGGAAGCTGCAGGAGTGAGCTGAAGGGGCAGAGAGTGGCTGTAAATGGAGTGAACAGGCCTAAGATGGCTTCAGGATTACCCTGCCTCAGTATTATTCCGTGCTCGCTCATTTAAATGCAGCAGCTTTGTGTTTCAGAGGAGGGCTTTGGGCACGTTTTTATTTACAAATTAAGTACCGCCTCTCCACCACCCCTGGGCAGGCTCCCCAGAGCACATATTGCAGTTGTTAGCATAAACTCCATTCACATGGTTCAGTCCTGTGATACATTTTCTTCAGCCCCCCAGAGCTTATGCTACGACGGGCTCAGTATTTTTTGTTCACATGGCTTGCTCCTCTGGTACTCCTGTAGGAAGGCCACACCAGTAAACAGCTGCTCACACTCAATGTGGTTTATACTGCATGAGGCAGACCACTGCAAGATGGTAGGGAACGGCAGACTTGCATGAGCATCTCTATTCTCACACATTTCCTAGAACACTTGTCTATGGACACAAACCTGCGACAACATTGACTGCGATTTCTCAGCGACATAAGCACAACATAAAAACACTTCCCACACAAGCCGCAATGCATTCACACACTCTTACTGACCCATTCACTGGCTTCAATGCTGAAGCATCCTATCCTATGCTCATTCCACCCCAGCCTCATGCACAAACGCAGTGTGAGACCAAGAGAAGAGCACAAGTCTGCTTCACACGCACAAACACATCAAAACACTGCCCTTAGTCAATTCCAAAAGCAGAGATTCTTCCAGTCACAGCACTTTCACGAGCAGTGCTCTACCGGTTCATAAAAGCACTTTGGCCCCTTATCTGGGTATGAAGTGGTAAATAAAGCAACTGCAACACAAATACATCACTACAAAGGATGCCCATTTACAAAACTTGTGAGATATTCAAGGAGTGATAAGGGCTTGGAAAGAAAGGAGTCAAAGTTTGCTGTTTATACTTAACCATTATAACACAGCTAACAACAAGCGAGATCGCGCTGTGAACAAAAGATAAAAAGTAGTCCACAAACCAGACGGAAAACAGTGAGCCTCGCATGTTTTTAGTACTTGGTCGCTGCGCTCGAGGAGGACTAACCACCGGAAAAGGTATGACATATGTGTGCCTTCCACTAATGAAAGCAAGCAGATTTTAACAGGCAAGCCCATGAACCAATGAAAGACACGGACATGACGTGGACGGGGCTCCGAGCCCTTTTCTAATTCCTAAAGCATCTTGCAAGCGAAACGCATGTGCAAGCGCATGCGACGCAGGCTCGACCCTAAAAAGTAGTCTGACCAAACACAGATAAAGACAATATGATTGACCACCGAGGGCTTTTGTCGTCCATGACTAATCTAGAATAAGGCCCTTTACATGAGTGGGGGAAGTAACAAATTGTTCACAGTTCAAGCAAATTAACAAATTAGTTAATTCCAAGGATGCTTGCCCATTGTGAGAAAACAGGGCTGATTGCAGAGGCCCCCTAACTTTTTGCCCCCATTTTCAACTTTTTGCTGGTGTTTTCCTGACTTTGATGGTGCCCTGGGTACTGCTAACCAGTCCCAGGGCCTGTGCTCTGTGTAAAATGGATATGCAAATTAGGCTAATTATAATTGGATAAGTTAACCTACTTATAAGTCCCTAGTATATGGTAGGGCATGTAGGTTAAGGGACCACAGCATAGGTGGTGCACCCATAGGTGCACTGCTGAGGTGCCCAGTGTCATTTTAAAGGCAGGCCTGCCTTGCTGGCTGCTTTTAAATTAAAGTCATATGCAAATTCGACTTTGGAATTAAAAGTAGTTCTAAAGTCTTAAACTACCTTATTTTTACATATAAGTCACCCCTAAGGTGTGCCCTATGTGCCCCTAGGGCTAGGTGCCATGTAACTATAAGCAGGGACTTTATAAAAAATTGTTTTATAAGCCCTGGTGAGGTAAAAACAGCCAAATTCGTTTTCCCCTCATTGTAGTAAATGGCCTTCATAGGCTACAATGGGGAGACTTTATTTTAATTTTTAAAGTCTCCTTAAATGATGCATACCAAGAGGTTGGTATCAAATTAATTGTTGTAATAAATCCCACAACTTACCTAAAAAGTTGCCAATTTCAGCCCTGCATTGTTTTTGCTGCTATGCTCTGATTGGCCAGCCTCGAGCAGCTTGGTCAAGCTGCCTTGATGAGGTGTGAAGTGGCCTGGCTTCACACAAAGAAATGTGCCTGTGAGAAGGAATCTCCCCTCAGCAGATGGTGAGGCAGGAAGGGGAGGGCTGCCAAACTGGTCTTCAAAGGCAGAGAAGGACATTTGGAGCAACCAGCAACACCCCCACATCCTGCAACCCCAGACAACTAGGTGCCCCCTTGATTAGATTAGGAGAGGGCAGGAGAGGGGTGTGTTTATGATTTTGGGTGGGTTCAGCCAGATGTAACCTCCAAAAATCAGATTCAGCCATGATGTATTTTTAGAGAATGTTGCCTCCTGGGATTGATTTTTGCCACACTTCCCAGGAAGTGGTCATCACAGGGGGAAGGACCCTGCACCTGATTGGAGAACCAGGACCCCCCTGCTTTTCACCCAGGAGCAAGGATAAAACTGGCAGACCTGCACCCACACCTCAGTTCCCTACCACATCCAACAAGGAAGAACAACAGAAGAAGAAGGACTGCCCTGCTGGACCCCTGGCCTGCACCTGGAACCTGCAATCAGAAGGACTGCACACTTGGGCTTCACCACAAGAAGCACTTTGCCTGGCTTCAACTGGTTCAAGGAGGGACTCCCTGTTTGCTACAGGTGAAAAATTGCTAACCAGAGTCGCCTGCACCAACTCCTGAAGAAAGCGACCAGCTGACCACTGTCCAGTGACCAAAAAGGAGTTTGCGCCAGGTGCATTCTGGGAGTTGTAGTCCGCACCCCCCAAGGACCATCTCAGAACTTCTGGACCCTTGGGGTGAGCTGTGGACCCCAAATGAACCTTAAAAGGACATCTGGGAGAAGCCCCAGAAGTTTGGAGAAGTTTGGACAACTTTTGTAGAGAAGCTCCATAGAGAGACCGACCCGCCGCGGCAACTCTAGCCGGCTTGCCTCAACCGCAACCCGGGCTGATTTGCTGGTTCGTCCCGGTGAAGAAAATCTCAGAAAAAGAGACTAAGTCCGAAGGTAAAAAGTTGACCGGGACCTCCCAGCCAGCGTATCCGAGGAGGGCTCCATGGACGTCGGATCAAGATCCAGGTTTACCCCGGTCGAAGGATTTTCACCTCGAAAAAACTACTAAGTCCGAAGGTAAAAATCTCCACCGAGGATTCCAGCATCGCGTATCCGGAGAAGGGCTCCAGGAGGTCGGATTGGACTGGCCGGTTCGTCCCGCTGAAGAAAATCTTCGAAAAAAAAGACTAAGGGGGTCATTTTGACCTTGGCGGACGGCGGAGGCCGTCCGCCAAGGTACCGCCGCTGAATGACCGCACCGCGGTCAAAAGACCGCGGCGGCCATTCAGACATTTCCTCTGGGCCGGCGGGCGCTCTCCAAAAGAGCACCCGCCGGCCCAGAGGAAATGCCCCTGCAACGAGGACGCCGGCTCAGAATTGAGCCGGCGTAGTTGCAGGGGTGCGACGGGTGCAGTTGCACCCGTCGCATATTTCAGTGTCTGCTTAGCAGACACTGAAATACTTTGCGGGGCCCTCTTACGGGGGCCCCGCGGCACCCCCTACCGCCATCCTGTTCCTGGCGGGAGACCCACCAGGAACAGGATGGCGGTAGGGGGTGTCAGAATCCCCATGGCTGCGGAGCGCGCTCCGCAGCCATGGAGGATTCACAAGGGCAGTGGTAAACCGGCGGGAGACCGCCGGTTTACCCTTTCTGGCCGCGGCTGAACCGCCGCGGTCAGAATGCCCTCGGGAGCACCGCCAGCCTGTTGGCGGTGCTCCCGTGGTCGGTGACCCTGGCGGTCACCGGCCGCCAGGGTCAGAATGACCCCCTAAGTGTGAAGGTAAACTTTTAACCGAGGCCTCCCGCGACCTGTAGCCGAGCAGGGCTCCATCGCGGTCGGCCTGAAACTTTGACTTTGCCCCGGTCGAGGTGCAACTAGATGACCCGATTGGCGCTTTTTGTTTCTAGACGCTAAAAAAAAAAAAAACTTTAAAAATTCATATCTCCGGTTCCCCTTATCTGATTTTATTCGTTTTGGTGTCATTGTAAAGATAAAAATATAATCTATTTTTATAAATTGGTTTGGGATTTTTAAACTGCTTCCTGTGTTTTATTTGATTACTGTTTTGTGATATTTGAATGCTTTACACTCTGTCTCCTAAGTTTAGCCTTTACGCTCGTTGCCAAGCTACCAAGGGTTGAGCTGGGTTTAATTTACTGAGACCTAACTGGACCTAAGTGGACGCTAGTGGCCTATTGCTAAGTGTAGGTACTTACCTGCCCTTACCAATAACCCATTTTCCAACACCCATCAGTAATTTCATTGCCCCAGTAATTGAAGTCCACACTGGCTAACATTTTAGCATTGTCCACTACAAGGAGAGAGATAAATTCTGCAAGGGAAGTGGGGCATATATCCTGGTGTCAATATACTAGCAAACATGTGAAAGGGGTGGATGTCGAATCCAATTTAATCAATAGACTATTGGTTACTGTAATATCAAGAGCAGTCAGTCTGATAAAATTCAATTTGCTATGAATTATGGCTGCAATACCTCCGCCTTTCTTATCTATGGAGCGATTAGCCAGAAAAGTGTAATAATTATCAGGAAGTGCTTCTAAAATATCAGGGAAAGATTCAGATCATAGCCAGGTTTCGGTTAGAAACAGCATGTCAGGTTTTTCAGAGCTTAGTAGCTGAAATATTTCTAATAGTTGGTTAACCATAGAACGAGTGTTCAAATAAAACATTGTAACCTGATTGCTTAAAGTATCTATTCTCTTAGAGGCACCAGCCAGGAAGCTGATAGACATACATGACTTGGTAATGGGGTTATTACTATTTAGGAGCCCTAAATTGAGAAGGTCCAACATAACAATGGGCTCCAGTTGGTGCCCTCTTGAGTAAAATTGCTTTAATTCATAGGAAGAGTATGTCAAATTTTGTTAATAGTGACTAGCCCCTAGCCTCAGCTGGCCCATCCTCCGTGCATCTACGCCGCTGCCGGCATTTAAAGGGCTGAGAGCTCTAACAGGCTCCACCCCTTTAGAAATGATTAGTTCCCTCCATAGATGTAGGAGCCTTTTAGGTGCAGCTGACGTTTGGAAAGAAATAAAGATGTGCAAAGTGCAGGTTATAGCAGTGAGCAAAGGTTAATAACGATTAAAAACACAGCAGAACAAGAATCAATTTCCCCCTCCTTCAAGACTGTTGGAGTGTAGTTTTAGAATCAAAAATTATAATGAAATGGTTGTGAATTAGTGCATAATGATGCTGCATAGAAAATGTATTAATGTGCTTTTACTAAACGTGTGTTTGAAATGTGCCCACGGGGAGGGCCACCTATGTATATGAGGGTAGATGAAACTGACTAATAATGAAATATTAATGTACTAATGTATGATTTGTATTAGTATTAAGAGTTAGGTGTTAAGGTTTTGCTAATTAATTATTAGAACTTAGTTAGCATGAGACGGGGCCTAGCTGCCTGGTTTCATATTAAATGTGTTTTTCTAACGTGCAGTGTGCTGACTTGCTGAAGGACATGTAGCTGTTTTTTTCCAGAAGCTAGAAGATGTGTGTAACCGTAGTAAATTCTTTCTCATGAGACTCGACTTGCTCAAGGAGACATTATTGCTGAATGCAACAGTGTAACCTTGCAACAAGTACAAGGTCGTCTGAACTGGTATAGACAATGGAACTACTGCTTGGGACTTTGAGAGGACTGCGAGAACATGAAATCGTACATGACTTTCTAACTGTTGGAGACGTCAATTACAGAAACCAATAAACTACGTGAGAACTGTTTTAAAGTGACAATCTTAATGAGGCGACAAGTAAACCATTGGATGGAGGTAATGGTACGCCAGAATTTTGCCCAATTGGAAATTAGGGGACTGTACAACAAGTTTGATATAATCGTATGACACAAGGAGAAATCAGCCATTACATGCCTTTTTGCTATTATCCAGCCATTTTGTCACTCTGACTTTGCTATTTGAGTCCACTATCTATCCTTACTTTGCCTTGCCCGATTCATACTTTTCCTCTTTATGAGGGAGTTATTCCTTATTACCCGTCTTGCTGAGCTTTGCTGTGTTTCCTGGCTGAGGGCGAATCAACTGATGTCCTGAGGACGAAGACTGACTCTGTATGCTGACCCATTACGGAGGGTAACTATATGATGATGAAATTGTGATTGTCTATTTGCCTTTTCTTTCTAGGTACCAACTGTTTCTTTTGATAGAGACCATAGTTAGATGTTTTTTCTAAATTCATATTGCTAAAAATTGTTTTGCATGAAGCCCAACATGCTAATGCTAATTTGAGGTTAGTTAAGGAATTCACTAGACAGATGCAAATAGACAAATGACTGAATGAATCCTTTGTTGAATAATACGCTAATGATACTCTGCTAGGATTAATCCATGTTGACGTCATGCTTTTTTCTAATGTTTATGATCTTTGCTTTGATGAAATCTTATTTGAGTTGCCATATTAAAACAGTGTTGATGTGTTTTATGGTTTTGAGACTAATAAACCTGCTAGTAGAGTGTAATCAATAGGGAATAAATATCATAAATCTTACAAAACTTTGTGTGGTTGTTCATGACTGAAGGGTCTTGGTGTGTTTTGATTCTTACCTATGCCATTATCCAAATTGAATCGATTTGTTATAGTGAATATTGATGATGTTATTGATCTATTGATTGCTATGTTGATTAATTGTCTCGTCCTAAGGTGTCTTCAATTAGGGTCAAAAGATTAATTGGCCTAAAACGAGTCCCAGTCTAAGTAAATCATCTAGGAAGGGACGCGTTATCAGTTCTGGTAGCAGAGGACGGTTCTGGCCCTTTGGGGCCCTAGGACGAGGGACCATCGTTCTAGAAGTGTTTTCAAAATAATGCAAAATGGAAGTATAATGTGCCCCTAAGTCCCAAATGACTTTCCCGGAATCTCGGAGCTTGCCGAAGTGAGTTGGGTATGTTCTCTGTGTTCTAGTGATGGGTATGTGTGACGCAGAATTTGTGCTTGCTCAGCTTATGCCAGATGATGTTTTAGTAGGAGTGGGCGTACTCCGCAGTATGAGAGTAGGGAAGTCGACGAACTTCATGTGAGTGTGGCGCTTTGTGCTCAAATAAATTGTCCACGTGGTTGTTGGTAATGTACGGATCCGGCGTGGTCTAAGACTCCGGAGTATATTGATAAGTGTATGAGACACTTGGTTTAAGTTGTAATTTGCACAGTTTAATAGGTCAATCGAGCGTGGTTGACAAGTCGAGTTTGAGTCAAAATGTGTGAGTGAAACCTTCGATGGAGATTTGGTAATTTCTAAAGTGCACTAGGAAGAGCCATTGACAAGTCGAGAGTAGAATTTGAGGGTCGAATTCTGCTTATGAGTGCGGGATCTGAGAAGGATAGAGTAGCGGCCGAGGCTTCAAGTGAAATCTCTGTAAAGTTTTGAAGTGATTGTGTTACCCTTCCTGTAGTAAACCGGCAAATTTGAGTTTTTTGTTGAAGTGCTCGCAATATTGCACTTGTTTTGTGTGGTTTTAAAGTGAGGAAGACAAGCCGCAAGACTTTGTCAGCCGCAGTGTGTGGGTGTGACGTCACTGGAGCCGCGCTGGAATAGGTCAGTTAGTGGGAAGGGTCGCGCACGGATTGGCAGCTGTCCGTGAGAGGCAATTGGTTGAGAAGGTAGGCGAAGAGAGTTCTGGGAATTAAAGTCACTTCCTGATTAGATTCTAAACTAAATAAAAGATGCAAAAATGAAGTTTTTCAAGGCTTTGAAGAGTGCTTTGAGGGGAGATGTGTACACTACAGCGAGTGTGGGAGAACCTACACCGCCAGAGGATACTCCGGCTTATGCCGTAATGGAGGAGAAGGGAGTCACGCCAAGTCTTTGGCTAAAGCACTGGTGCAAATTAACAGAGAAGGATGGGTGTTTGACGTTTCCAGAGAATGGAACATTTAACATAGGGTTCTAGAAAATTTGCGGAAAGCGCTAAATGAACAGAAGTCGCCCCCGAGACCAGCTCAGTTTGAGGGGTTAGCAATTTGGGAATTAATGGCCATACGACAGAGGCAACAGAAATTCGAGAGGAGAATGAGAAAAGCAGAAAAGACCTTAGCAGAAGCTAGATGGGATAGTGAGACCAGGATGTGGAGAAGGGAAATAATAGACGTAGTTAGAATGTTTCCGGCAATAACTCAAGAAGCCGAAACGCAGGGAAGAAAAGCCACTTGTAAAACAGACAAGGGCTCTAACAAGCAAAAGGAGACTCAGAAGTCTCGGGCAGATGCAGATGATTCAGATGATGATGAGTTTCTCAATCAGTTGTTACATGATTGACCACCACCATATGCCATAAATGACAACAGACCGAGTACCAGTGCAGGTTCTGTAAATTCGACCCACAATCAGGGAACCACAAATACAGTACAGGCAAATAATGTTACCACATCAGCTCCGATACAGAATGGTGCTAGTGTATCCACTGCACCCGAGACACAGATACAGTTGCAGCCACCACCAGTTCAGAGGCTCTACCCTGATGTTCCAGTATTAGAGACGACTACGAATTTGATGGTGCCACCTGATCCGGTATATACGAGATCAAAGTTAATGCAGATTGACCCAACTCCACAATTGCTGCTCCAGCTGCAGCAACAGGTGGTTCTGAATTTTGCTCCGGTTACAGGACCGCGGTCAGTTACAGCACCTGTGATGAATCAAGCTATGGGAGTTAACGCTCCACCAGGATTGGGAAATGGACAGGCACCAGCTGCTATATCTTTGTCAATTACCATTTGTCCGCCAGTGCGCAGGCAAAACCTAGTGTGTGTGACCAAGGAGTAATGACTCAAGAGGTGATAAGAGGAGGGTACACAGGAAGCTCCCAAGGGATGACACCGGGAGAACAGACAGCGGAGAGGTCTAGATCCTTGATGGACTTCAGTCCAATTGGGGTTCCGTTAGAAACCATGAGACAGCAGGTTTGGGCATACTGACTCCGCAGGTGATGAGTGCAAATACTTCACAAACCCCGATGGTGCAGGCTGGAAATATCTTGTTGCAAGGTTTAACTGCGCAACAGTTGAACGAATGGTTAGACAAGCTTAACACTCCACAGACTACTCCGGCGACAGCAGAGCGGTCAGAAAGAGAGGAATACCTGGATTTTGTGAGGTTGGGGTTGGAAGCCATGGAGCTAGTAGAAGGAACCATGGAAGTGCACAGGTTGAAGTCATACACTGAAGCAGAATTGAGGTATCTGTGCCCGAAAATAACCAAAGAAGTGAGTAAGGTGCACCAGAGGTTAGCGAATGTGGCAGACAAGTACGGTATAGACATAGACAATGCTAAGCATCTGAAGTGGAGTTATAGATTAGACTTGACCACATGAGATCTACTGGGATGAAAGCACACCTCAAAGAGATACTACAGAGTGCTCAAGTTTGGGGAGCATTAGAGAAGTGGGAAGGCAGATGGGCAAAGAAGAGAGATAAGAGGAAAAGTGACTGCCTGGAACAGCAGCAGGCAAAAGCCACGTCAGATACAGGAACAATAAAGATGTTACCGATGAGAGAGACAGCTGGAGGGGTTCTAGTTCATGTACCATGGTCTGGAGGTGACATTTTGTCATTCACAAATTACTATCCCAGGTTGAGGGAAAAGCCGATAGAGCGGTATCAACAAACGGACAGGTTTGTGAAGCTTGCTAAATGCCTTTGGAAAGACTTGAATACCCTATTTGAGATCATAGTCCCAGCTGATTTGTGGCTTGAGTGCAAGAGGAGTGCGGATTGGCCGACGACGGAACCGGCAAAGGACAGGGCTACAGGAGCACCGTCTCCTGAGGCGATGAAACACTACTATAATGTGATTGAGTTTTTGAAGCAGAAGGTGTCGCCACAGAATATTGATTTGCAGAAAATTGACCGAACGGCACAAGAGGGCAAAGAGTCGATACATGCTTACTATAAGAGGTTGCTGAAGGCGTTCAAACACTACAGCGCCACAGAGGTCATAGAAAGGACATGAACCACCTTGTGTTCAGGTTTGTTGAAGGCTTAAGACCAGAGATTAGCCAGATGATTAAGAATCATTTGATCCGTTGGCAAGCAAAGCTGATTGATAAGGTGTTACAGTACGCAAAATACTGTAGTGATGAGATTGAGTTGAAGCAAAGGAAGCTGAAAGAGAAGGTGATGGTGATGCAAATTAAGGCAGCTCAGGCAGGGATGCAGGGAAATGGAGTACAGCAGATGGTACAGCAGCAATCTCAAGGAAACGGGATGTTTCAGCAGCAAACGAGAGGCAGAGGTCGGGGAGGTTTTGTGAACCGGGGTCTAGATTTCAATACTGTTGTGGTTCAAAATGACATTCAAGGGATGTAAAAGATGTCACCATGCCATGCGTGCGGGGGCCTGGGACACTGGAAACGGGAATGCCCGATGATGGTGCAGGACGGTGTTGTTCAACAAAGCAATGATGTTGGTGCATTTCAAAACATGAGGGGTCCGAGAATGAGGGGACCAAATCCGAACTTCCAGAATAACTTGGTTCAGATGCAGGGTCTCCAGCCCATGCAACAGATGCAAATGCCACATGTACGACCAGCACAGATGCAGCAAGTGCAACAGCAGATTCCCATGGTACCTAGACAGCAAATGCAGTTGCCTTTAGCTCTGATGGAACAGCAACAGGTGATGCTTCCTCAACAGGTCACAGGCCAAACAATGAGTCAGAATAATACAGTACAACAGTTCCCATTACATGGTGAGAATGGAATAAACAATGAATGGTCGGATGATTGTTCAGATAGTGAGGAGTGCAGGCTTGCAGCGTCCCTAGAAGTAGATCGGAGAGGACCTTATGTGCAGGGGAAAGTGATGGGTCACAAAGTTTCCTTCTTGGTTGATACAGGAGCTACACGCTCTACAGTGGTTCCGAAGTTACCACTTTCAGGGTGCACCATAAAGGTGGTAGGAGTAGCAAATCAGCTTTTGACAAATCCAATTACAGATCCGGTCCAGGTTGAGATTGGTACCTTTCAGGGATTGCACAGGTTTGTCGTCTGTGATTCAAGTCCCGTGTCCCTACTGGGAAGAGACTGGCTCTGTAAGACGAGGTGTTCAATCACTTGTTCCAATGAAGGAATTGGGGTGCAGACCAATAGTGATGACGAAGGGGATGATGGTCAGATCTCAGAGCCTGAGACGAAGACCACAGATGAGGAGTACCCTCTGATAAGCTTTTTCCCGATGTGCACAGTGACCGATTTGCCAACTGAACTACAGGGAACGGTGACAGAGAAAGTGTGGGACCTAACAGGGAAAGAAGTGAGCCTGATAAAAAGAGTAGAACCAGTCAAAGTAGATGTGAAGCCGAATGCGGTGTTTCCCCAGGTACCGCAGTACCACATGGCACAAGATGTCCTTATAAAGGTTACACAGATAATTGCCGACTTTGTAAAGCAAGGGGTCCTAAAAGAAGTAATGAGCAGCCCATGCAATTCACCAATAATGGGTTTGAGAAAGCCTTGTGGGAAAGTTCGAATTGTCCAAGATCTGAGGAAAATTAATGAGATAGTGGTGAAATGTTGCCCCATAGTGCCAAATCCAGCCGTGATTATGTTCCAAGTTCCATGTGATGCAGAGTGGTTCACAGTCGTGGACTTGTCTCAAGCGTTCTTTTCTGTGCCTCTTCATGAGGACAGCCAATTTCTCTTCAGTTTCAAATTCTTGGATAAGGTTTACAGTTGGTGTTGAATTCCTCAAGGGTTTTCAGAACCGCCTTCCATCTTCAATCAGATATTGAAAAGGGATTTGGAGTCATTGGAATTGCCTTTTAATTTGACTCTAGTACACTACATTGATGATTTGCTGATTGCGTCCAAAACAAAAGATGACTGCAGGTATGACACTATTGCCTTACTGAATCATTTGGGAAAGAACGGACATAAAGGCCCTCATTCCGACCCTGGCGGTTTCAAACCGCCAGGGTGGAGGACCGCGGGAGCACCGCCGACAGGCCGGCGGTGCTCCAATGGGCATTCCGACCGCGGCGGTAAAGCCGCGGTCGGACTGGCAACACTGGCGGTCTCCCGCCAGTGTACCGCCGCCCATAGGAATCCTCCAAGGCGGCGCAGCTAGCTGCACCGCCGAGGGGATTCCGACCCCCCCTACCGCCATCCAGTTCCCGGCGGTTCTCCCGCCGGGAACCGGATGGCGGTAGGGGGGGTCGCGGGGCCCCTGGGGGCCCCTGCAGTGCCCATGACACTGGCATGGGCACTGCAGGGGCCCCCGTAAGAGGGCCCCTAAATGTATTTCACTGTCTGCTTTGCAGACAGTGAAATACGCGACGGGTGCAACTGCACCCGTCGCACAGCTTCCACTCCGCCGGCTCAATTCCGAGCCGGCTTTATCGTGGAAGCCTCTTTCCCGCTGGGCAGGCGGGCGGCCTGAAGGCGGCCGCCCGCCAGCCCAGCGGGAAAGTCAGAATCACCGCCGCGGTCTTTCGACCGCGGAACGGTATTCTGGCGGCCCCCGACAGGCCGGCGGCGACCGCCGCCGGCCAATGTCGGAATGAGGGCCAAAGTGTCCCCAAAGAAGCTGCAGTACTGTCAGACAGAAGTGAAGTACTTCGGCCATCTAATTGAGAAAGGGTCAAGGGGAATCTCTAAAGAAAGAGTGACAGCCATATTGCAGATGAATCCCCCGACATCCAAGAGAGACATTAAGATGTTTTTCGGAATAGTGGGCTACTGCCACCAGTGGATTCCCAACTTCTCAATCATCTCTAAGCCTTTGGTGAGGTTGACCGTCAAGGAGGTTAAGGATGGCCCAGGTACCCTAACTATGTCCGAGAAAGAAATGAGGGCATTCATTGAGCTGAGGGAATGTATGTGCAGGGCTCCAGCTTTAGGTATGCCTGACTACACAAAGCCTTTTGTCCTGTTTTGTCATGAACGTGATGCTTGTTCTTTGTCTGTCCTGACCCAGGTCCATGGAGGTGAAAACCGCCCAGTAGCATATTTTTCTGCTACTTTGGACCCAGTTGCAGCAGCCTTACCAGGGTGTCTGCATGCGGTTGCAGCAGTTGGTCAAAGCCTCACTCAATGTGAAGGTATAGTGATGGGACATCCCTTAACAGTAATGGTCCCACACTCAGTTGAGATACTAATCATCTGAACTAAGACGCAGCATATGACAAATGCCCGCCTAACAAAATACGAAATGATTATATTGGGGTCATCTAATGTGTCTTTGAAGCGCTGTACTGTGTTAAACCCGGCAACTTTGCTTCCTAATGAAAATACAGATGTTGATGATGCTGAAGAAGTAGAACATGATTGGCTTGAGGTAACAGAACTGTGCACCAAACCGAGACCTGACATTAAAGATACTCAATTGGAGGAGAATGATTACATTATCTTTGTTGATGGTTCATGCCTGAGAGACTCAGTAGGAGTACTGAGAGCCGGATACGCTGTGTGTACAATCACTGGTATCCTGGAAGCCTCTTGGCTCGAGGGAGTGTATTCTGCTCAAGTGGCTAAATTGGTTGCTCTGACTAGGGCATGCCATGCCGCTGACAAACTGTAAATCACTATCTATACTGACAGCAGATACGGATTTGGAATTGTCCATGATTTTGGCCAACTATGGTCACAGAGGGGTTTCATGACCTCTTCTGGTTCTCCAGTGAAAAATGGTGAAGGATTAAGGAGTTGTTGCACGCGATTCACCTACCTCTTGAAATTGCCGTGGTGAAATGCAGCGCTCACGTGAAATCACAAGACTTTGTGTCAATGGGAAACGGATATGCAGATCAAGTCGCAAGGTTCTGTACCTTGAACTGTATATTGTTCAAGGACCAGTGGGAATTGTTACCGGAGACTGAAAATGAAACAAGCACAGGTTATGCATTGAGGGTGGTTGACACAATGGAAGAGTTAAAATTGTTGCAGGGACGTGCCAGCAAAGAAGAGAAACGCTCTTGGCTTAAAATGCAATGTGTACAAAGACCTGATGATTTGTGGGTTTCAGATGAAGGGAAAATGGTTTTGCCCAACAGTCTTTTATCACAGTCAAGCACATATTGGGAGAGACGCCATGAACAGGTTGTTCAAAATCGATTGGTTCAATCCAAAATTCAGACAAGCTGCAGAAGTAATCTGTCACAGGTGCATCATCTGTCAGCAGATGAATGAGGGGAAATGGACCATGGTGAATTTGAGCCACACTGGGAGAGCAGGAGGTCCATTTAGCAGAATGCAGATGGATTTTATTGAGATGCCTTTGTGTGGAGGTCTGAGGTACGTGTTGGTGATCGTGTGCATTTTTAGTCACTGGATTGAAGCTTACCCAACATGTAGGAATGACAGTCTCACAGTAGCGAAGTTGCTGCTTAGGGAATTGATACCACGTTTTGTGTTTCCGATCTCTTTAGAATTAGATAGAGGAAGTCACTTCAACAATGAGGTGTTTAAGCTCTTGTGTGCCGCATTGAACATTGAACAGAAGCTGCATTGTAGCTACCGTCCTGAAGCCTCAAGACTAGTGGAGCAGATGAATGGTACCTTGAAGTCGAGAATGGCAAAAATGTGCGCACCTACAAATTTGGAATGGCCAGATGCATTGCCCTTAGTGCTAATGTCAATGAGAAATACACCTAACAAGAAAACAGGACTGTCTACTCATGAAATTCTCATGGGCCGAGCTATGAGATTGCCTGCAGTGCCTGCAAATGCTCTTGTGAATATCACGGATGATATGGTGTTGGACTACTGCAAGGGTCTGGCTGACGTGGTCCGCTCTTTCTCTCACCAGGTGGAAGCAACCACACTGCCACCGATAAAGGATCCAGGTCACAATCTGAAGGCCGGTGACTGGGTTGTTGTCAAGAAACACGTGAGGAAGTCGTGTTTGGAGCCACGTTGGAAGGGGCCGTATCAAGTGATACTGACAACTACGACTGCTGTGAAATGTGCAGGAATTCCAAACTGGATCCATGCCAGTCACACAAAGAAGTTGACGTGTCCAACTGATGAGGAACTTGAGTTGTTGAAAATAACAGCTGTAGAAAAGGAAGTCTCAGGGACGGAGAGTAATCAAAGGGGAACTGAGACTGAAGGAGAGCTCGTTGAGAATGGCTTGGTCACTCAAACAGCAAACAAGATCCAGAAAGGTGACGGTGAGCCTATCTCAACTGAGGCACCAGGAGGACCGACCCAGAGAGAGGTTCTCTCAGAAGCAGACGGATACGGGTTTGAAGTTGAACCCCTGACAGACCCGGAAGGCGAAGGAGGTGAAACAGAGGGAAGTCAAAGTGCTCAGACTCCTCCTGAGCCGCTTGCAGATCCATCAAGAGAAAACACCATAGCACAAGAGGAGGGCATTGAACAGCATCCTGAGAAGCCAAACAGCAAAAGGTCACTGAAAGGAGATATGTGGCCCGAGTCCCAAACTGCCAAAGAGAAAGTGGTGATCAACGAAACAATAGAGGAAGAGATTGATACCACAAGGAAGGAAGAGTTGAGTGAAAGAGAATTGCAGGGTGACCACAAATTGAAAAGAAAGAGAATAGCAAACAGAAGATACGCGGGTCCTGAATGGGCATATGCGACCTCAGCTGAATTGGCGTTCTGTTTTGATCGTGAAGTTCCAGGTCAATATTATGGCACCTGAAGCTGGCAACAAATAAAAGAGACTGTGTTAAGCTGAAATTGAATCAAGGGAAACCTGAGAAAAGAGACTGATAAAATTGCCGGATGTGACATTGTTAACCTGAATTGACTTTTGAAAACTGATTGTGACAAGCTGCTAACCTGATTTGACAAAAACCTTGAGAGTAAATGAGAACGCTGTAAGCAGTTGCTGAAGAAAGACTTTGTTTAAGCTTGCTGAAAAGAAGAAAGAAAAAAGAAAAGAGAGAAGAGTGTTATTAACCCTCCTCAAATTAGTTGTTTGCTTACAGTACTTTACTTTCTGATTCTTTATGGATCATGCCTAAGTCAGGAGATGACATTGAGGGAAATAAGCGTTGTAAATATTTGGGTATTGCTTTTGGTGTTGTATGTATGATATTCATTATAGCTATATTTGTCAAAATGCGTCTGCTAGATGAAAGTGAAGCTAACAATGTCACAGTTTCTGAAACTGCTACATTAACACCGTGGGACAGGTTTGAGCAGGATGCGAAGTATTTGCATGGCAAGAATAATACCAAAGGGGAGCTGTCTACTAACGTTTTCTATCGCTTGCTGAGTGAATATGTTGACGCTATGGACGCAAACGCTTGTTATGTGTGTACACAAATTCCTCTTTCAGCTTGCCATTAACGTACAGGATTAGTTGTAGTCTGCTACTAACGTGTTTTTATAATCAAGAAGAAGTGCAATATTTGTATTTGAATTATGATTTAGGGGGTTATTCCAACCCTGGCGGTAAAAACCATTCTGACCGCGGCGGTAAAGCCGCGGTCAGAAAAGGTGATCCGGCGGTTTCCCGCCGGATTACCCCTGGCTGGGCTGAATCTCCATGGCGGTGCTGCTTGCAGCGCCGCCATGGAGATTCTGACCCCCTTCCCGCCATCCTGTTTCTGGCGGTTTACCGCCAGGAACAGGATGGCGGGAACGGGTGTCGTGGGGCCCCTGGGGGCCCCTGCACTGCCCATGCCACTGGCATGGGCAGTGCAGGGGCCCCCTAACAGGGCCCTAGCATGATTTTCACTGTCTGCATAGCAGACAGTGAAAATCGCGACGGGTGCAACTGCACCCGTCACACCCCTGCAACACCGCCGGCTCCATTCGGAGCCGGCTCCTGTGTTGCAGGGCCTTTCCCGCTGGGCCGGCGGGCGCTCCCTTGGCGGGCGCCCGCCGGCCCAGCGGGAAAGTCGAAATGGCCCCCGCGGTCTTCTGACCGCGGAGCGGTCTTTTGACGGGGGAAATTTGGCGGGCGGCAACCGCCGCCTGCCAAACTTGGAATGACCCCCTTAGTGTTTCCTCATGTGCCTTTTATAGAAGACTTGAATAGTGTAGCTAAATATTATGCTATAAAGCTGGTTAAGGGTTTCTTCGAGCCTAGAATGACAATTAGTACTTCATATGCACACCGCAATCATTTGACATGCTTGCTTACACCTGTAGAAAAGAGCTTTCTAGATCACACTGAAGACAGAAGGAGGGTTCTAAAGAGAAAATTACAAAAGGGCTTGCAGCAACGAACATTCCTTAGAAATAGCAATAACGGAATTAGGGAACAAGGGAAGCTAGCTTTAGATGCGAAACATGTAGGTAGGCTTTGCATTACGCGACCAAAGTCATACTATGACAATGTGTTTGTGGGAACGAGTGAGCGTAAGCATGTATTTTTGTTTCAGAATAAGTGGACATTCATGCTGAATGGAATGGATCAAGCGATCCCAGGGGTCTATTATATTTGTGGACTTAGTGCTTATTACCGTCTTCCAAAGGGATGGTATGGGACATGTTATTTGGGAATAGTTTTTCCAAAGATCTATCAACTAGATGATTTAAAAAAAAAAAAACGAAAGTGACGGAATTACTTCATGCTAGACAAAAGAGAGAGACTGCTGCTGGTGTAGTAGGAGACATATTTGGAGCAATAATTCCTTCAGTGGGAGTTATTTTGAACTCCGTAAAGATTCAAAAGTTGTCTACTATTGTGGATAACATGCTGACAAACTTCACAGGGGCTATACTCCTGATGGATACTGAACTTGCTGCGGAGAGGGCTATGACTCTTCAAAATAGGCTTGCTTTAGACATTCTTTTAGCAAAAAGTGGCGGAGTCTGTAAGATGCTTAATGAGCGCCACTGTTGTGCTTATATTCCGGATAACAGTAATGAGATTAGAAGTATGCTTACTAATCTAACAAGAGATAGTGCAGATTTGAAGGAACTGAAAGAACCAGGAGTCTGGGAAAAGGTGGGAGAGGGGTTTGCGCATGTGGGAAGTTGGTTTAGAGGTCCTTGGCATGGGTTTTTAGGAAAATTAATACAGGGAATAGTCATTATCTTGGCTTGCTTATTTGGACTATAGTTATTAAGTACATGCAGTAAAAGGGTTAAAACAAAATGGGCAAAACATAAAGAAAGGAGGGAAGACAAGGAAAGGGAGAAGATGTTCAGAGCAAAATATGAAAAGGAAAAAGGAAAGGAAGAAATTGAAATGAGGGAAATTAACAAATGAAGGAAAAATTAAAGAGTGGATTTGTGTGATGACAAGTGTCATCAGAGGAGGGATTGTTGGAGTGTATATGATGCTGCAAAGAAAATGTATTAATGTGCTTTTACTAAACGTGTGTTTGAAATGTGCCCATGGGGAATGGCCACCAATGTATATGAGGGTAGATGAAACTGACTAATAATGAAATATTAATACTGATGTATGATTTGTATTAGTATTAAGAGTTAGGTGTTAAGGTTTTGCTAATTCATTATTAGACCTTAGTTAGCATGAGTTGGGGCCTAGCTGCCCGTTTTCATATTAAATGTGTTTTTCTAATGTGCAACGTGCTGACTTGCTGAAGGACATGTAGCCGTATTTTTCCAGAAGCTAGAAGATGTGTGTAACCGTAGTAAATTCTTTCTCATGAGACTCGACTTGCTCAAGGAGACATTCTTGCCAAATGCAACAGTGTAAACTTGCAACAGGTACAAGGCCGCCTGAACTGGTATTGAAAATGGAACTACTGACTGGGACTGTGAGAGGACCGCAGGAACATGAAATTGTACCTGACTTTCTACCTGTTGGAGACGTCAATTACAGAAACCAATAAACTACGTGAGAACTGTTTTAAAGTGACAATCTTAAAGAGGCGACAAGTAAACCACTGGATGGAGGTAATGGTGCGCCAACATTTTGCCCAATTGGAAATTAGGGGACTGTACAACAAGTTTGATATAATCGTATGACACGAGGAGAAATCAGCCATTATGTACCTTTTTGCTATTACCCTCCTTATGAGGAAGGTATTCCTTATTACTCGTCTTGCTGAGCTTTGCTGTGTTTCCTGGCTGAGGGCGAATCAACTGATGTCCTGAGGACGAAGACTGACTCTGTATGCTGACCCATTACGGAGGGTAACTATATGATGATGAAATTGTGATTGTTTATTTGCCTTTCCTTTCTAGGTACCAACTGCTTCTTTTGATGAAGACCATAGTTAGATGTTTTTTCTAAATTCATGTTGTTAAAAATTGTTTTGCATGAAGCCCAACATGCTAATGCTAATTCGAGGTTAGTTAAGGAATTCACTAGACAGACGCAAATAGACAAATGACTGAATTAATGCTTTGTTGAATAATACGCTAATGATACTCTGCTAGGATTAATCCATGTTGACGTCGTGCTGTGTTCTAATGTTTATATTCTTTACTTTGATGAAATCTTATTTGAGTTGCCATATTATAACAGTGTTGATGTGTTTTATGGTTTTGAGACTAATAAACCTGCTAGTAGAGTGTAATCAATAGGGAAAAAATATCATAAATCTTACAAAACTTTGTGTGGTTGTTCATGACTGAAGGGTCTTGGTGGGTTTTGATTCTTACCTATGCCATTATCCAAATTGAATCGATTTGTTATAGTGAATATTGATGATGTTATTGATCTATTGATTGCTATGTTGATTAATTGTCTCGTCCTAAGGTGTCTTCAATCAGGGTCAAAAGATTAATTGGCCTAAAACGAGTCTCAGTCTAAGTAAATCATCTAGGAAGGGACGAGTTATCAAGACCAAAGTGAAAAGCAAACAATTATAACAACAGCTTGCTTCCTATACTTGGTGCGTCCATGCCGCTGCCAGCATGAAAGGGCTGCAACCTCTAAGAGGCTCCGCCCCCTTAGAAGTGACTGGTTCCCTTTGTAAACTTAGTAGCCTCTTAGGGGCAGCTGACGTCTGCCAAAGACTAAAGATGTACAAAGTGTAGGTTATAGCAGCGAGCAATGGTTAATAAAGATTAAAAACACAGCAGAACAAGAATCAAATTCCTCCCTCCTTAATGACCAAAGTTAAAAGCAAATAATTATAACATCCGTTTGCTTCTTATACCTTATCGGTCCGCACCACTGCCTGCATTTAAAGGGTCAAAAGATCTAACAGACTTCACCTCCTTGGAAGTGATCTGTTCCCTCCATTAAGTTAGTAGCCTCCAAGGTACAGCTGATGTCTGCCAAGGACTGAAGAGGTGCAAAGTGCAGGTTATAGCAGTGAGCAAATATTAATAAAGAGAAAAAACACAGCAGAACAAGAATCAAATCCCCCTCTTTGACCAAAGTTAAAAGCAAACAATTATAACAGCCATTTGCTTCCTATACCTGACCTGTCCGCACCGCTGCTGGCATTTAAAAGGCCACAAGCTCTAATAGGCTCCGCCCCATTGGAAGTGATTGGGTTCCTTTGTAAATTTTGTAGCCTCTGAGGTGCAGATGACATCTGTCAAGGACTAAAGATGTGTGAAGTGCATATTTAGCAATTCATTTTCAAAGCTGCACCAACACCTAGAAAATAGTAAGCTTACTTGCCACAGGCAGCTTGCTAAGGAGTTGAAACGTTGGCTCAGCACCAGGGTCTTCAGGAAGGTACCTGTGACTGACCCCAAGAAGGGTGGTTTAAGTTCCCCAGCAGAGTGAAGGGGAGGTCCAGGGAGACACAGCCAAGTCCAAGAGTAAGGTAGGCAAAAGGCTTACGTGCCTCTTCTGTAAAACGGGGGAAGGTTTTGGAGCGCGGTGGAACCAGGGTACACAATTTCCAGCCCCACTGTTCTGAGTGGTCACAGTTAGGACTCTGTCCTAAGAAACCACGCACCAGTGGGAATTCTACAGCAGTGTCCAATGTGGCCTAAGGGGGAAGAAGTCCCCAGGAACAGGTAGTAGAGGAAGCCCTGGTCTCCCTTAGTTTGAGATGGACTCAGAAGGTAGACTTGTGATCCCTAATGGTGGGAGTTATCACTACTACCAGGTCAGAGTGAATAGAATCCCTGTCACTGCTCTGAGCTATACTGCTGCCATCCAGTCCATGGTAGTCGAAAGGCTGGTTTCCCCAGATCAGTACACTGGACAGGTGTGTAGGCTCAGAGGCAGGATATTTTCCACCCGATGGCCCTGGTGTCACTGGAATGGGGTAGGGAGGTGACCCAGAGGACGGTCATATCTAGTACCCCTTTATCCATTTACTGCATTCTGGGAATTAGGTCCCCACTATTGTTAGAAATGATGGAAAGAGCAGCTGCCAGGGCACCCTGAAAGCTTGGTTTTCTGCAGGGGCCCAGATGGGGAAGAAGGGGTTGGAAAGGCTCACTCCCCCTGACCATAGGTCGTATCTCAGGATACGACCTATGGACTGGTGGGAAAGAGAGTGGAAGTATGGTGCTTAACACCCAGTGGTGTTGCCCCCCAGGTGATAAAACTCAGAGGTCAGAAAACTGTTGATGGCCCAGGGCCTGGCTCCTGACACTGACAGCAGTCCGTGACCTCTGTTGGTGACTGTCCTTATGGGCAGAATTTTCCTTGGGTTGGGTTGAGGACAGAAGTCTTATCTGAGACAAGGAATGGGCTACATCACTCTGTTGGCCATGGTGGTTCTGTCTGCCGACTGGTGTAGTGAGGCCCTCTTGGACCCACGTTGGTTCTCCATTTTAGCTTTGTTTTATATTTTACACTCTACACGTTTTTGATTACATCACTTTTAGCTGTGACATTTTACACATTTAGGCTTGCATGATATTATTCTAAGAATACATTGTATAAGTTGCTTGTTTTAGTTAGCCTTTCTCGACATGTAATATGTACATTCTGTTCAAGGCTAGGTACACAGTACAACATATCCTAGTGCTTGCAGCTTCTAACATCTAGACATAGCCTTGTATAAGAGCTGCACCTCCAACACAGTGTGACTTTGATCATATTAATGATGTACTGACCTGGTGTGTCAGAGGGGCAATCCAGCCACAACCGTCTTGGGACAAAAGCTGTGTTCTGATACAGTTCTGCAGGTATGGGGGCTAAGGCTATCCTTTTGAATCAGGCAAAGGCAGAAGGTACACCCACTATGCCCTCATTATAGGGTTAGTGATAGGTAGGAATAAATAGAAATCCTTTGTCATGGTCGGACTGTTTATTCTCCTCACCATGTCTGTAATGCTGATAACATTGCTTTGTTTCATCTGCCTAATTATCACAGCTCATTCTCTCTATGCAAGACTATGATTGTGTCAATAAATGATTTGAAAACGTATCTCGTATCTCTCTAGCTTTCCACCTTGGCATGCATGAGTAAGACAAATAGAGGATAATATATGTTTCCACGATTCCCTTGGTGATCAGAGTGTAGTGTTCAGCTGGCCATATTCATCTTCCACCCCGGTAGGGTTAAGGGTTCAGGTGAGGCACTGTGAGCTAGCCAGGAATTGGTCCAACAGCTTATGATGGTATGGGTGGACTCAGCCTCTGCTTTCCCAAGTTCTGTTGTCCTAATACACATTCTTGTTATCTTAGTAGGAACAGTATAACACTGGGATACATCTGTTAACATGTTATGGTTGGGTGTTTCTCAGATGAGGTCCACAAATGAGAAGAAGTGTTCCTACTGAGTCAGTTAATTGGCTCAAGAGATTAGTAACAGAGTGATCCAACTGAGTTTAGAGGGGCATAGAACTGAGGAGTGACACTGCATAAGCGGGCTGTTAGAAATTGGGCTCTGGCTGTCAGACTATGCATCCTGTACAAGTAGGAACCACAATCCTAGTCAGGGTAAGTCAGATACACACTAAAGGATAACCTGTGGTCACCCTCTGGTAGCTTAGCACAAAGCAGTCAGGCTTATCTAAAGAGGCGATGTGTAAAGTATTTGTGCAACACAACACAAAGCAACACAATGAAAACACCACAAAAAAACTCCATACCAGTTTAGAAAGATAGACAATAATTTTATAAATAAATCAAGACCAAAAAAAACAAATCCAAGAAGTAGAATTTGAGTTATGAAGTTTTAAAGACTAAAAGAAATTGCAGCGCTTAGAAGCAAAAGCGACAATGATGGTTATCTGGTCACGCTGGACTGGGGCAAAGTCAACAGTTCAGGCAGACTGCGATGGAGCACAGGCTGGGGACAAAAGCCACACAGGCCCAGTGAACAAAGCACCTTGATTCTGGTCGCAACAGCAAGCTTTTGGGTGCAGACGAACGATGCATTGAGTGATGTGTTGATGTCATGCTCGCAGTTGAGATGATGCTTCAATTTCCCTCATGCAGTGGTGGTGATGCATGGGTTACAAAGACAAAGCACTGAGATGTGATGGTTCCAAAGTGTGATGTGCTGGATTTCTCTGCACAATCGAGGGGATGTGTTGATCTTTCCAAGCTGCTGTGACAACAATGCACATTTCCAAGCATCTGGCTGTCAAGGAGATGCATTGGTTCTGAGAGTGATGTGCCGGTTCTTCTCCTGCAGTTCTTCTCCAAGAGGCTGGAGGTGCATCGATTTTTCTGTCGCAAGTATCTGGGTGCAAGTACCTGGGCCCACGTCCAGTGATCCAGGAGCAGGGGTAGAGACTTTGATATCCCTGAGTCTCAAGCAACAGGAAACAAACCAGCAAGCCCTTGGAGATAACTTCAGTTGAAAGGCACAGTCCAGCTCTCCCATAGCAACGTCAGAGAGGAGAAGGCAGCAGGGCAACACAGCAGAAAAGCAGTCCTTCTAGGTCAGCAGTCCAGCAGAGTACCAGTCCTTGATGCAGCACAGCAGTTCTTCTGACAATGAAACAGGTGTAGGTCCAGAAGTGTGTGATTTGGTGGGGTCAGAGACACAGAACTTACACCTAGTTGGGCCTTTGAAGTGAGGGCGACTTCAAAGAAGGGTCTATGAAATGCACATAAGTCCTATCTTCATTGCCCTGGCTTCAGACTATCAGTAGGGTGTAATGAGCCCTTGGTGTGGGACCAGGCCTGACTATTCAGGTGTAAGTGTCAGCCCCTCACTTCCTTCCTGCCGAGGGAGAGCCATCACAATGAGCATGAATGCTCAGACACAGCTAACCTTCCTGTGTTTGTGGCTCTCTTGATGGAATTCACAATGTCTAGCTGTCACCCACCTCAGACCTGTATTGGAGACAGGCTACTGGCACACAGAACTGTAAGAGCAGATGAATGTCCAAGTGTCATTTCTAAAATAGTAATTTTTAATAAAACTTTAACAGTCGAGGGGATTTATCATTACCATTCCAATCATATGAAACATGACAGAGCTACTCCTTCTCAATCAGGAATTACGGCGTAAAAGTGCAATCAGGAATTTCCACTATTAACCTATGAGAGAAGTAGACCTCTCAGTAGTGAAAAATTTATTTGGGTGTTTTCACTACTAGGCCATGGAAAACTTAAAAGGGACATAGCCTACCATTAAGATATACAGCACCCTGCACTTTGGGCTACCCAGGGCCTACCTTAGGGGTGGCGTATGTGTAATAAAAGAGGGTTTTAAGGCTTGGCAAAGGGTTTTAAATGACAGGTCTAAGTGGCAGTAAAACTGCGCACACAGGTTCTGCAGTCATAGTCCTAAGACATGTTTAAAGGGTTGCTTGTGTGGGTGGCACAAGCAGTGCTGCACGCTCACTAGTAGCATTTAATTTATAGGCCCAAGGTATATGGAAAACCTCTTTACATGGGACTTACAAGAAAATTAAATATGCCTTTTTGTATATACATCAATGTTACCATGTGTATGGGAGAAGCACATGCACTTTAGCACTGGTCAGCAGTGGTAAAGTGCTAAGAGTCCTAAAGCTAGCAAAAAGATTAATCATAAAGATGAGGCAAGTAGGCAAAAGGCACGGGGAAGACCACCCTAAGGCTGACTGGTCTAACACGGGCCTTCAACCATGTTTACTGCCCAGGCGGGGAAGCACATTGTGGTACTATTTAGTCTACCAAGCTTTTTGAATGGATGGGTGTCATGCTGGACTTGGCCCTCTCCCCAAGTTTTTCCCTTCAATCCTCCTATTTTGCTGAATTTGTTTTTGTTGGCTCTAGAACTCTGCACACATTACCATTACTAGTCAATACTAAAGTGCTTGTGTTCACTCCTGTAAACATGGTCAAATTGGCTTACACCAAATTGATAAACTTAATTTGTTAGCACCTAGTAAAGTGGTATTCTAACCAGGGCTGGCAAATTAAATTGTACTAGTGGACCTGCAGCAGTTATTGTGCCAGCTACTAACGTAGCCCTTTAAGCCTACCTCAGGCCTGCCACTGCAGCCTGTGTGCCATTTTGACCTGGCAAAATAAACCTTTACCAGGCCTAACCCTTTATTTTTAATACATAAATGTCACCCCTAGGGTAGGTCCTAAATGGCCCATAGGGCAGGGTGTGTAGTATCTAAAATGTTGAACATGTAATTTAATGTTTTACATGTCCTGGTAGTGAACTCTCAAATTCATTTTTCACTATCACAAGGCCTACCTCTCTCATAGGATTAATTGGGTTACCTTATCACATTTAATAAGTGATAACTTTTGTCTGGGACCTCGTAGGAATATCATGTTGGTGCCTGAGGAATTGTAAATGGTAATTGGATTTTAAGTTGCAATTCTGAAAATGCCACTTTTATAAAGTTGACATTTTCTTGTCCTGACATTTTGGAGTCTGCAGACTGTTCCTTGGTTGTATGATTAGGTGTAGTTGGCAGCTGGCCTATGTGTATTCCTCCCAGACAGCATCATAATAGATGGTCTGATTGTAGGCATGATGTGCCATCCCGGCTTGATAGGCAGAAGAGCTGTCACCTACCACACTTGCCCTTCAAAGGCATTGGCCCAGCTCAGACACAAAGGGATTCACACTAGCCTATTATGCCCCCAGCCAGGCTGTGACCAGGACAGGGAGGCAGGAACTTATAGACACCTCTGTGAGTGGAAAACTGCACAAGCTTCTCTCACTTCAAAGCTGGCTCCAGGTCTAAAAATGGGACCTTCAGACCCATTCTTCAGTTCACTTCTGGACTTGTGGAAGGATTTTCAGGGGACTGCCCTACTGTCTGTGGCCTGCTGTGTACTCCAGATGACTGCCCTGCTGCATCTGGTGGACTGTCCTGCAACCTTAAGGGCACCTTTTACCCACAGAGGACTGTCCTCCTGCTTGACACATGTTTTTCTGCACTCAGGACTACCAGTGTGATTACATGGGCTAGTTGGTTGCCCTCCTGATAAGAGCCTCAGCAACAGAAAAGGCTCCAAGCATCTTGAACCTGCACTTGTACCTAGCCTGAGTGAGCCCTGACCCCCTCTAAGTGGTGCCCCTCGAGCCCTGAACCCTTTGACATGAGGTTAAAGGTGCTGTACCAGCCTGAATACAGGTTCCACTAAATCAAGAGTGAAGAAGCGCAAAGCCAGACTGAACCCCCCCACAAAGCAATAATGCACAGACGGTGCACCTAGGACATAAGGTACAATGCTCAGCAGGCAAACTTGATCCTGCACCCAGCCTGTGCTCCACGTGGTCAGCCTCAACTTTTGACTTTGTCCCGGTCAAATAACCTCAGTTGGTCCTTTGGACCTTTTGGTGCTACTTTGGTCTAAATATTTACAATTACATAACTTCAGTTCTACTGATTGGATTTTTTTGTTTTGATGTCAAATAAGTTATTATAGTTTAGTTGCCTTATCTAAATTGGTGTCAGATTTTTATTGTGTTGTGTTTTCAATGTATTACTTTTTGTGTGCTGCATAAATACTTGCTTGACTAGAGTCCACACCTAAAGCCTGCACACATGTAGTGTTTAGCTTGAGAACTGGTCTACATGACCGCAGTGAGATTGATGTACTAAAAATCGCTCTCCCTTATTGTATTGGCAAACAGTTCCAGAACTTCCTGCTTAAGCTGTGATACAGCAGCAGTTAAGAAATGTCTGCCCTGAAACCTTCTGGTTTGCTATTGCACAAAAATGCCATAATATGAGTTAGGTACTATGGTGCATCCTTTCTGAACATAACTATGATACTATTTTTTTTGTTTTTTGACAATAACATTTTAAAAGCTCTTTACATATATCTGGGTGATTACTACATACACATTTTCATTGTGCCAAGCAGAACTTTTAGCTGGTGTTGAATACACACCAAGTAGACAGGAAGTTTTAAACTCCTGACATCTTCTTCAACATCATCACCATCTCCGATTGGTTCAAGTTCTTCTGTCTCAGCAATCTCAATCTTTCTTATGCTGTGTTGTTCCCATGTGATTGGATGCCTGGTTTTCATGTGGATCAATGGCTCTGTAGTACCATAATATCTATCTTTGTTCCCATGATGCACTAATTTGTGCCAAATGGAGCAACGTCCCTCATTAGGCCTAACTGTAAACCAGACAAACCAGACAAACCAGAGAGGAGAGCTTCTATAGAGTCAAATCAAAAAGGCATGTCTGGTGGAGTTGGGCTATGTTTGCTTTTGATTTGGGCTGCTTGAGAGTGAGATCACAGTTGGAGTTGTTGCTGCTATTTTGGGGAGTTTTAAGAAAATGGAGACATGAGGTAGTAGTATAGGAGTAAGCTGAACAGAGATGATTTGCACTTCAATAGTGATACTCTTGACAAAAACACTGACTGGTTAGTCTTCCTCATTGCCAACATTGCTTTCTGGACTCTCCTGTTTGCCTAGTCTCCCATGGTGAGGTGCAGAATTCCTCTTATTGTTACTTTGGTCTGATGGGGGCTTGGAGGCCATGGTAGAGTTTGCCTGTGCTTTTTTGGAAGAGGAGATTGTGAAGGCGATATGTTTGTTGGAACAGCAAGCACAACATTCTGCTCTGCAGCAAGTGCAATATCTTGGTGTGCTGCAAGCCCAACTTCCTATTCTGCTTCTACCTCAGGAGGATCAGTGTTTCATGTTATTAATTTCTGCTGAGTCAGCAGGGACAAATCCATTACTGACTCAAAGTATCAGTGAGAGCCATCTGCTTTGGCTTTGGTGGTGGTACTATTGATCCAGGGTTGATTTCAATGTCTGTCTCCCCAGAACATGGTGAAGCAGTCACACCCTGTTGAGCACCATGAAGGGAAAACGAAGTCAGTTTGATGCAAGTGTCCTTCCTACTGGTGGCGGGCTACTTCTTACTGGCTACTTTGTTCGCAGTAACCAGTTTCTAAGGCGCCACCTCCTTGATTTCTCATTGGTTCACTTAGCAGAGAGGACGCAGGACTCCAGTGTCAGCTAATTCACAGACTTATCTTTGTCAAAGTCTTATCTGCCTGCAGGAGGTAAAAACGAAAAGGGCGACTGCCAAACTTGGCTATTTTAGGGAATGCAATAAAAGTAATCATAACATAAACAATAATTGTGAGCTGAAACTAGTCTTGAGGCCAGACCCTAAGTTGGACAATAAGTATTGAAAGGCAGACACATTTAATAGCTGATACAATGAGTCTGATAGAAAACCACTACAACACCCACAAAAGCATGTCGTGAAATGAAAGAGACAATAAATGCCTATTGTACCCATGATGGAACGCCTATAAATATAATGGAAGTCTTGCAAAATAAATTACATTCGGAAAAATAAAATACATAGCCCAGAGATCCCAATCAACGTGGCATAAAATGTCGAAAGTGGCTATAAAATGAGAAATAGTTTCTGGTCCACCCCACAGAGCCCATTCCACCCCCATGAGAGCCAGTGGAAGGCTGCCAAAAATTAATTACATTATTTAAAAATAAAAATCAAGGCCTGTAGCCTAATACCCACCCACAACCACAATACTAGAAAATATATAGAAAAATGAAAAAATGTGCAAAAATATCTGTGAGCTCCGGAATGTCTGTAATATAACACAGTTTCAGCTGAAGGCTTTTAAAAGTGGCAGAAAAAGATTAATGATCAATCATCAGAAACACACACACAACATACACTGTTTTCACAGAATGGTAGCCGAGCACGTGGCAAGAAAAGAGGAAGCATAGATGGCAAAACGAAAAAGGCTGCCTAATACACCTGCACATGCACTCACATGCAGAGACACACAAAACACACACAGGTTTCACAAAATGGTAAATAAATACATGACAATGAAGAATGAGGCATGTAGCACATTGAGCAAATGACTACCTACCATGTATACTGGTTTCAATAAATTGCAGATCAGCACATGGCGAGAAATGAATGGAAAGAATTGCTCACTGCCCCAATTTCAAACCACCAACAAGCACATTCAGCATTACATCACAAGGATTGCACACCTATATTTCCAAAAGGTGCCTGAGTCCATCTTCAGACTCATACACGACCAGTAAAGCAGCAGTGATAATGTAAAAAATCGATTAAAATACAAATGATATGCTGATAAAATAAGATGAGATTATAAAATATCTATTGGCCCTACAATAGCCCCATAAATCACCTAAAGAAACACAGCAACATGAAATGTAACATAACATAATTTAAAATTAAATTTACCTATGTCTCTGACACAAATTGCACTAAGAATCAATTACCTAGGAGTGGCCACAACTCATGGAATATGACTCTGTGGAAAATTCTGCAGAGTTACATTAAAACTCTGCAAGATTGCATGGAGTTCCCACAAAGGGCAGAAATTGGCACATTGAGCTGCTCGAGCTGTGATTTAGTGCCAAGAACTCGTTCCATGCTGAAAAATCAGCATGAACAGCACCACAAGGCACACCACATGGGCAGCTACTCGAGTCGATTTTGCTGCAACTATAGTAGATTTTTTACTCGAGCAGCAGCCTTCTGAACTGTCGTGATTGCCAGCATGGGAAAATCTCACCGGATGTCCTCCTAGTGATTGAATATCGTGCTAGGGTACACAAGATCTCATTCATGCATGCCAGCTTATCTTTTTAGAGCCACAAGTGAGAAAACATTATGCCACGTGGCAACTGGGGACTTTTTTCAGAACTGAGTCAGCAACAATTCCACCAGTTCCACTAGTGGAACAGAATATTTTGCCCACCCCTACAATTACCTCGTGCAAAGACATTTTTAAAGTTGCAGCAAAGTACAAATTAATCAACCACCTCACATACAAACGCACTAACATGTACAAGCACATGGCAACGGAGGAAAGGAGGAAAACAAATTAAAATGGCTGGTTGCTGGGGACTGAAGCCTACATTGGCCATCTTTGTCAGGGAAAAATATCAGCTATTTGGGCATGTTTTCTGGTTCTGGAAGCGCCAGGGACAGATACTTAATAACAATTTAGGTAAAATTCTCTATTTTCTTTTTAACAATTCGGCCTCTATTTGCTTTAAAAATATTCAATAGAGAGAGCATTAAAATTATTTTGATGTGCTTTCACCTTGTAATCATTGATTTACGTTTATGCTTCAAAGGAGAAACAATTCTGGATTTAATTATTTTACCTGTTTGTTTTACCTCTTATGGCATGGGATTATTGGCCATTGTGTCAAAGTACTGGTCTGGTGGCAAACTCAATGGGACCCTCTCCCCTTTCAATCACCAACAGATATATTCAGCCAAACATACCTTAAATGTAGAACAAATGTAATGCTATCCACATATCTCTAAAATACCTCTAGTACAGCTGCAGTGAGAATGCGAAAAATCCACTAAATTAACTAAGAATCCATCTATGGCCTATAGAGGACTATAAAGTGTAAAACACCCACAATATAATAATCTGGACAAAGGTACAACAAAAAGGTGGGAAACATTCCCACACTACCACCACTCCACAATGCCCATTCCCAGTGCACTTATTGTCGCTTTCTCTCGACAGGAATATGCACTGCATTCCCTATTCCAGACCCAGGACCCTCCAGCAATGTAATAATGGAGTTTATCCTCCTTCAGACATCAACTTATCAAAAACTATTTTTCGAAGAACTGAACTGAACTTTCTTACTTAATTTTCCTAAAAATAAATGCAAACATACAAGCATAGATAATGCCACAAATATTGCAAACAAATGATGTGTAATGCTTTTCCACCGGTATCCTAATCAAAACGAACAAGAACAGCAGAACAAGGCTGACCACTTGTGACTCTGAACCCTCAAGTTTACATAGATGAAGTAGTAACCTTCAGAATCAAGGGTCATCCACTGAATGACAGCTGTGGTACCCAGTGGAAAGAGATTTGAGCCTCTGGCATCAGCGATGGGAAGAACTGTGTAGAGAAAAGCTAAGACTGGAATGCCATTGACGAGCCTACAGTTAAGAGTGCTGGAAATGCACAGAGGGTTCACAAGCACCAAATGATCAGGGCAATGTTCTCTGTGTGGGGTTGGCCCAACGTTGTGGAGTCACTGAGCAGACTGAGCAAAAAGGTGTCCTGCTGGTACAAATCACTGAAGCAGAAACAATGAAGTGCCAGGTTAAGAAGAGCCACGGACCACGAAGATTGACAAGCTGAGAGGAGATGCATACGCATAGGTAGGCCTCAGAAGAGAGGAACTAAATATTTGGAGTGGAGCCTAGTGAAGAAACATGATGAACTCAAGAGCATAAATGATAGCACCGTCTCAGTCAGAGCACAATTGTGGCAATTGATTCACTAGCCCTGGGAGATGAGAACCATAGATCTGTGTTTGATTATTACTTGCTGAAATTGAGGGTGAGAAGAACTGTGGAGGAGTCTCATAGGGGGTCCATGCAGCTGTGGATGAAAGGATTTACAGATTGTGGGTGACCTGTGACCAGAGGAGTCTGCCCCATTGATCAGGAGAAGGCTGCCACCTATAATGTTGAAGATATTTCTAAGAGGGGAAGCTAAGCCTCAGATCTGCTACATATGGGTGATTCCAGAGGGATTACAATATAAACGGAATGGCTTGGAAATAAAGATCACTTCCCCAGCAGAGGGAAAATCATTGTGCCAATTTTAAGGTGAGGAAGATGAGCTATCGGATCTGGATGGCCGCTCACATTCACAGACAGTGCAGGGGCAAGGATGCCACTCAACAACCCACCTTGTGCTCACCAAGCCATGTTTGGTAAGGAGGAAGTAAGACCCCCCACAACACCGGATGCAGTAATCATAGGCACATGGATAAAGCTGGCAGGAGTATTACAGGGCCTGCAAGCATATGTGGCTAGGCTGAGGAGCTTCTATGACTGAATACCTTGCAGCAATGGGATGGTGAGGGCTTCCCGGACATGATCAATAAAAGTATCCGAGACATGCTGGAGACCAACTACTTGGCCATTCTACCATAGGCAACCAGACTAGTTATACGCCTAAACACTCTGAGCTACAGAAGAGGCCAATAGTCATGACTGTTCAGATGAAATTTGATGTTCTTGGAGGAGCTCTTTCAAGGTGTAATATTGGAACAAACATTAGTGCACTGGGTCACTAAGAAAGGTCTGATCCTTGATAAGACTGGGAAAAAGAGGTCACCAATAGTTATGTTGTTTTTTTGTTTTAAAGGTTTGGGAGTTTATTTTGTGAGGCAACTAGGCTCATTCTACCCTACCCAGTAGACACAAGAATGGAAGGAGAGCAAGCACAGAGATACAGACACAATGTGAACATTCAAACTACTCTCTTTCAAAGCAAGGGGCCATAAATCCCTCAATGACTCGAACAGGGTGTGGAGATATCTCAGACACAAATAACCTGACTATATTTTCCTCCAGGAGACCCACCAGCGTATGTCAGATCAGTTTCACATGAACACAGATGATGTCCTACGTTTTACTTAGCATTAGCTAAGTTGAATGTGACATGAGTAACCATCCTTTCTAAACAATACCTAGGGGTTAAGGGCAGGTATGTGATGGCAGACACTAACATGCACAGCGCTCAATTCACACTACATAATGTATACTTTAAAAACTCACAACAGAAAGAATTCCTTGGGAGCATTTCATGGGAACATGTGATATCAGCTAGGGATAACCTTGTCTAGGAAGGTAACTTAATATAAAATGGGATCAGGGTCTAGATCAGCACCACAGCTCAGTAAAGCCACATCCAAATGCCTGAGTGAACTGAAGGAAATTATTATAGGAAGCAAGTATTTTTGTTCAATGCATATCTTATGAGTGACAACACCACAATAATTTGTATATTTCACTGAGGTTTTTATTGTTGAAGGGGAGCTTACTTTCTTTTTATTGAGTGTTGTTAGTGTGTGCCAGCAAATGGAGATTAATAACGACCTTTCCAGAGTAGGCCTTGGAGTCTTCCGCTTTTCCACCTTGAGAGAGTCAAGTGCTACATGGGTAATGTAGAGAAGACTTTTTAATGTAAGGTGTACCGCTTGGTTTAAAATGTGAATGTTAGCTATATTCCAGGTGGAATTTTAGCTGCATTCCAGATGGACTTTTTTACTCAAGCGAACAATTTGGGTAATTTTTCAGCACAAAACTACAAATCTTAACACGAGCAGTAGTGTTTTTAGTGCAAGCAACTGGAAATCAACTTATAATTACATTTTTGAGATACATTGTACTTGAACAGACAGTTGGGGTAATTTTTGGAGTGCAAGGTGCATTTTGCATAATTATGCATAATTTCATGTAATTTTGAGGTAATTTTTGCTCAATTACACTATAACAGGATATGCAAGTTTCGCAGACCACCAATCCGGACCTAGGCGTCCAAATCTACCTGAAGCTCAACACAACCAAGATGGAAATTCTGTTATTTGCCAAGAACAAGAAGCCAGAAATAGTACAGAGGTGGCTCAAGGACCTGAACCTTGCTGTCTTTGAACCCCAGCTTCCACTGAATGTCAAGTCACTTGGCATCTTCATTCATCTTCTACACAAACTTCACCCTAAAGGAGCACATTTAAAAAAAATAACGACAGCCTTGTATCATCTCTCTTTTCTAAAGAAAGTGAAACTGTTTCTTGCAGAAAGTGACGTCAGAACTGCTGATCAGTCCCTCATGCTCGTGCACTTGGATGGTGGTATCATTCTCCTCGACAGCCTTCCATACTCAGCACTGGCACCCCTTAAGGCCATACTACATAACACAACACGTCTCATCCAGGACCTGAATAAATATGATCACATCACCCCCATTCTCATGGAACTCAGTTTGCTCCCCTTGCCTATCTGTACCGTCTTCAAAGCCAACTAATCATTTACAAAGCCATCATAACCACCTCCCCTCTTATCATGCAGGCAAGCTCATAATCTCTGGTGGCTCTCGGCATACCCACAGCCAGGTCGCCATCACACTGCCGACTAAAAAGTGTAAAAAAGAAAAGGTAAGTAAGAAGTTCTGAATCCATAAAGGCTACCAATAATGCTGCTCCAATTTAGGAAAGAGTTAAAGACACACCTCTTTAAAGAACACTGCATCACAATTCAGCGACAACCCAGTAATCAACTACCTGTCCTACCACTCATTGACTATGTCCTTGCTTTTCTCCCTGTACATTCCTCCAGCACCTTTTCAGCTAAGCTTGCACTGTGAAAATACCACATACATATATGTATAAATACATGCTACAGATCTGTGCTGGAACTGTGGAGAGAGAGGGCCTGATCTATGACTCATATATGGTGGGACTGCAACCTTATACAAATATACTGGAAGGAAGTCCTTAGAAACGTAGATAGGGTCTTATGTGCATCAGTAGAAAGAGATCATGGGGACATTTTACTGAATGCAGCAATGAGGGGTTGTGCCAAGGAGATAAAAGACAGAAAATCTACTAAATGCTGCAAACAGACCAGAGGCTCATCGCTGTATACTAGTAAAAGTAAGCACCTATTGTATTGCAGTAGATACATTCCCTTTGGCAGACCCGGGCCCTCGACACACTCGCACACGATTTTTTGTGTGAGAATTAGATGGATGATCATGGAGTTGGTATAGGCCAACTGTGGGGAGCGCTGTCCTAGAGCTTCATCCCACTGACATATTTCGACCCGAAGGTGATATAAAAGGCCCATGTGATGTTTTCTGTGTTCTACCGGAACATGTGGATGGTGATATTGTGAGTGCCTATGTACTGAGACAGAATGTGGTACATTAGGCGGATGACATTTGTCCTAATGAGACTCGACGAAATGTAAACGGGTCGAAACGCTGGCATCACTCTATCTGGTTGATGTATCTAATTGAACTATATGGAGAGAGATTCGATACAGATAGATACCTATCACCACAGTAGGGAATTATTGTACGAACGGGGGGCTGGTACAGTGTCCATGTGTTTGTGGGTATGTATATGTCTTCACTATTGACCACTGCATCATCAGCACTATTGCAACGTTGTATATACTTCAACCAGTTTCATATGAAGCGAATGAGAGACAGAAAAAAGAGATAAATGTGACATTTACTTTTTCACTAGAACGTGCCTGTTTTTCATCTAATGACAAATTATGGATAATACCTAATAATTATACAAGAGGCATTGTGGTAAATGAGCCCCACAACTCTTGCATTGTAGCTTGATTACCTTGGTCGTTATCGGCATGTAGGGTTGTCATTGTATTATTGACACAGGGACAAACAAGCGACGTATCGCTGTGCAGTGGAAAAAGAAGGCAGCACCAACTGTATTGCAGTTGATGCACTCCCTTTGACAGACCCGGGCCCTCGAAACTCTTGCAAACGGTATTCATCATACAACCAAGGTATTTGATAAGCTCTGGAGCCCACAGCTAGAGCACGTGAAATCATCAGCCATATTGAGAGACTTTCTGTCCCAAATTAGAGCACTGCACATTTTTTGTGTGGTGACAATTAGGTGGATGATCTGGCTCCCTGTGTATTTGGAGCGAGGGAGAAATATTTAATTTGTGGAAGCTGCAGGGGTGGTAGGATTACCCAGAAGAAGGAGGTTGGAGGTTGGTGAGGAGGTTCATGAGTTGAAATCTAGGAAGTGTTGACCCAGTGGGGTTAGTTGGGAAAGTGAGGAAAGTAGCACTGAGAGGACGTCTAATAATAGCATGAGATCCCGTGTTGTGCATCAGTCTCACTCTATATAACGCTTCCCCTGCAAGAAAATGTAGTTAATGCTCAAAAAGGTGCTTGAATAGTGTTCCAATTGAATTGAATTTCACTCTATAATTGGTGCCTATGATTGATGGTGTAATGCTGTGTACAGCCAATGTTATGTTATGTTATGTAATGTAATGTTATGTTTTGTTATGTTATGTTATGTGTTGTGTTGAGTTGTGTAATTTTATATTATGCAGATGTGTAGAGTGCACAATCACCCAGAAGGGTATCCTGGTGCTGAACAGTTGTGAGTCTAGCCAAACCTACAACCTCGTGTGACAACTGGTAAAAAGCCAGATCTTCAGATTCTTGTAGAATGTGAGGAAGAGGTTCTTATGTGTAGCAGCAGTCCATCCCAGATTTTTGGAGCGATGTACAAGAAGGCTAGTCTACCAGATATGCATGCCATGTGTGCAAGTAGGAGGACAGAAGAGCGGAGGTGCCTGGAAGGTTTGTGAAAGTAGATATAAATGTTGAGGTATGCTGGGCCAGTGTAATGTCTTGAAAGTATGAGTGAAGAGCTTTAATTGTGCTTGTTTGTGTATGGGGAGCCTGTGGAGCTTCTTCAAGTGTTCTGTGATGTGAGTGCAGTGTGGGAGGTTGAGAGTGGTTCTGACCACCATCTGCAGTCTTCCTGTGAGTTTTATGTTGATCCCAGCACAGAGGGTGTTCCTGTAATCCAGCTTGCTTCTGACAAGGGCGTGTGTGATGACTTTCCTGGTGCTGATTGGGAGCCATGTAAATCTTCCTCACCATCTTCGTGGTATGGAAACATGAGGCGATGTTGGCATTGACTTTGGTGGTCATGTTGAGTTTGCTGTTGATAATGATCTCATTGGGCCGTTGGGATGAGTGTCGCGATCCTAGCTCTTTTGGCCCCCAGGCGGTGTCCCTCGTGAGAGTCCTCTTCCCAAAAAACATGAACAGTGCAGTGCCACTTTGCTTGTGCCCCACAGCGCCCCACTACCGCCACCATGCGTGCGCTGTATTTAAAATATGGTGCACCATGGCGCAGGGTAGGTGACAATAGTGTCAAAATTTCTGAAGCTATTGATGTACTATTCAGGGTTAGTGCCAAAATGTTGGCGCTAATCCTGAACAGTATATAGGGGCCCATTATAAATAATGGTGTGCCCCCTTTTAATGCCTCCTCTGAGCAGGCGTTAAAAATGCCAAAAAAATGACACAAAGAAATCTTTTAGATTTCCTTGATCCATTTTTATGGCCTCCCAAATGGGGGGGAACACCCTCCTTGCATACCTTATGCCTGGTGCAGGTATAATGTGGCGCAAGGGGTTACACGGTGGAGCAATGCATGCACTGCACCACTTTGTAAATATTGCGCTGCATTTTTGGCCATCTAATGAAACATTAGAGTTAAAAAAAACTGATTCTAATGTTTTGTTGGATGGCGCTAGGCCCTCTTAAATCTGGGCCATGATTTCTGTTTTTTCAGTGTTCACCTTGAGGCAACTGGTCTTTATCCAGTAGGAAATTTCAGTCACGAAGTGAAAGATATTGAGTTGTTGGTTGACTGGGGTGGGAGTCCTGGTAAAGCAACAACCACAATTCTTGTTAGGGTGAGGCACAAGCCAACCCCAACATTAAACTATGTTTAATCCTCTGGTAGCTTGGCAGAGAGCAGTCAGGTTTATATTAGAGGAAATGTGTAAAATATTTGTGCAACACTTTAAATAATAACAAAATGAAAAACATTACACAAAAATCCAACCAGTACAACCAGAGATAAGCAATTTTAAAGATGTCAGAGAAAATAGTGCCAAAACCACAAAGGTCCTACTGTGACTTACTGGTTGTGCCTGACCAGGGCAAAGTCACAAGTTCAGGCCAACTGTGATGGAGTGCGGGCCACCTACAGGAACCCAGTTTGGCCCGCAGAACAAAGGGCCAGATGTAGGAAAAATCCAATTTGCGAGTTGCAAATTGCGAGTCATTCCGACTCGCAATTTGCAACTCGCAAATTGGTATGCAGAACGGTGTCTCAGACACCGTCTGCAACTCGCTATGGGGTCGCAATTACCCACCTCATTAATATTAATGAGGTGGGTCGCTAATTGCGGCCCCATAGCGAGTCTAAGCACTCGCAAACATGGAGGCCTGCTGTAGTCAGCAGACCTCCATGTTCGTGACTGCTTTCAATAAAGCAGTTTTTTTTTTTTTAAGTGTAGCCCGTTTTCCTTAAAGGAAAACGAGCTGCACTTAAAAAAAAAAACGAAACCTTTAGTTTCGGTTTTTTTTCAGGGCAGGCAGTGGTCCCTTGGACCACTACCTGCCCTGAAAAAAATGTTTTGGGTCCATTCACAAACTGGAAGGGGTCCCGTGGGGACCCCTTCCAATTTGCGAGTGGGTTACCATCCACTTGAAGTGGATGGTAACTGCGATACCCTTTGCGATCGCATATGCGGTCGCAAATGGTATTGCATTCCACTCCGAATCGCAAATAGGAAGGGAACACCCCTTCCTATTTGCGATTCTGAAATGCATATTGCGAGTCGGTACCGACTCGCAATATGCATTTCTGCATAGCAAAGAGGCATTTGCACCTCGCAAACGGCGATTTTCGCCGTTTGCGAGGTGCAAACACTTTGCTACATCTGGCCCCATGTCCTTTAAATCCTGGTGTGCAGAGTGTAGCTGGGATCCGCATCAAAGATGTGTTGAACAACTGAAGCGAAGAGTCAGTTCCGAGATGTGGCAAGTCTGAGATGTGAGGTTTGGCAGCATCATCAGAGATCTCATCAATGAAGGCTTGTGATGCGAAGTCCTGTGTCATGGATTTGCTGCACAGTCGGGGCGATGCATCGGTTCCAAAGAGCTGTGAGGCTGCAATGCAGAGTCCAGTGCTGTTGTTGAGGCTGCCGACAACAAGGGATGAGAGGGCCTGCAGTGAGAATACGTAGCAGAGGCGATGTGGGGCTTTGCAATGGATCGAATCCACACTGCAGCAGCAATGCATCAGTTCTGCTCGGAGGTTGCACCACGCAGCAGTAGAGATGCATCTGTTCCCCTGGCTCCATAGAGACTGGTAGAGCACTGTAGGCCCACTTCCAAGGGTCCAGTACAGGGGGGCATCACTTGCTATGGTAGACTCATAGATGGCAGATGCCACATGCTGGGTCATAGTTATTTGAACCTTATGTTTCTGAGGCTCAAGTCAGGAGGTCAGCCAGCTAGCCCTTGGAGTTGCTCTGGTGGTCCTGGGTTCAACGGATGCGGGTCTAGTCCTTCTCATCCAGGCAAGAGAGTAACATGTAGCAGATCAGCACCGCAGATGAGCAGTCCTTCAGAGCAACAATCCAGCAGAGTGGCAGTCCTTCCAGCAGCACAGCAGTCCTTCTTCATAGAAAAGTAACCATAGGTTCAGTAGTGTACTGAAAAGTTGGTGTCTGAGGTCCAGTAATTATACCCAGTTGTACCTTTGAAGTGGGGAGAAGCTTCTAGAGGCAGGCCTTTGAAATACACAAACACAGGTGCACTGCCTTTCAGGCCCTGTCTCCAGGCTACCTACATGAGCATGCAGCCCTTTGTGTGGAGGCAGAACACAGCCTTTTCAAGTGTAAGTGGGGCTGTGCCCAGCGTCTCTCTTCCATCCTGTCAGTGATGGCACTTCAAGGCATGCCTAAGCTTCCTATTGTGTGCCGCTACCTAGGAGGAATACACAAAGTCCATTTGTCAACCACACCCAGTCATGTGACCCTGAGACAGGCTGCAGGCACCAAATGGCTAAAGCAGGATATTGTCAACTTACTAAAAGTGGCATTTTCAAAATTGTAATTTGAAATCCAACTTCACCATTAGTTAGGATTTTCATTACAATTCCAAAGACACTGAGAATGAACTGGTGAACTGGTTACCTGCTCCCATTTGGACATTACAGTGTATTAAATGTAATAAGGTAACTCAATGATATCCTATGGGTGAGGTAGGCCTTGCAGTAGTAAAAAATGAATTTAAGAGTGTTGGAAATGGCCCCTTTTGCAGAGTCATCCCTAATCTTGTTGCCTCCTTCATCCAAGTTTTTCTGACTTGTTTTTGTTGGCTTTAGGACTCTGGGCACTTTACCACTGCTAACCAGTGCTAAAGTGCATTTGCTCTCTTATGCAAATTGTATTGTTGATTGGTTTATCCATGATTTGCATATATGCTTTACTAGTAGGTCCCTAGTAAAGTGCACTAGAGGTGCCCAGGGCCTGTAAATCAAATGCTACTAGTGGGCCTGCAGCACTGGTTGTGCCACTGACATTAGTAGTCCTGTAACCATAGCTCAGACCTGCCACTGCAGTGTCTGTGTGTGCAGTTGTAAACTGCCAATTCCACATGGCAAGTATACCCACTTGCCATGCATAAACCTTTCCTTTTCATACACGTAAGGTACCCTAAGTTACGCCCTAGGTAGCCCCATGGGAAGGGTGCAGTGTATGTTAAAGGTGGGACATGTACTGATGTGTGTTACATGTCCCAAGAGTGAAATACTGCTAAATTCAGTCTTCACTGATGCAAGGCCTATCTCTCTCATAGGTTAATATGGGGGCTGCGTTAAATATTATTAAAGTGCAGATTCCCTTTGAGAGCAGATAGAAATGTGGAGTTTGGGGTCTTTGAACTCCCAATTTAAAAATACATCTTTTACTGAAGTTGGTTTTTAGATTGTTAGTTCAAAAATGCCACTTCTAGAAAATAGTCATTTTCTTGCTTGAATCATTCTGTGACTCTGCCTGTTTGTGGATTGCCTGTCTTGGTCAGCTTGACAGTTGGGCAGTTTGTGAATCCCCTCTAGACAGTGAGTCAAAGGGAGCTAGGGTATAGCCTGCATATCCTGATGAGCCATCTGTGGTAGAGTGGAGGGAGGAATGGTCACTTACACCTGAATGGGCTGTTCTTGCCCTCTCACAATGCAGTCTCCAACCCCCTGGTGGGTGTCTGGGGCCTGGCCTGGACAAGGCGGGATCTTGTGAACAACAGAGACTTTCCTTTGAAGTATGCATACTTCAAAGGCAGAAAGGGGTATAAGTATTGGACCCAATACCCTCGAAAATTAGAACATTTCTGGAACCAAGAGGAACCTCTGCCAAGGAGAAGAGCTGAAGAGCTAAGGAGGAGTGCTGCCCCTGCCTGTGACTATGCTTTGTTGGGCTATCCTGCAGTTGCTGCTTTTGCCTGTGAAAGGGGACAAAGACTGGACTTTGTGGTATATTCGTGCTTGTGAAGAATCTGCAAGGGCTTGAGATCAGCTTGCCTCCTGTTTTGAAGTCTCAGGGCCATGAAAGACTTCATCTGCTAGCACCTGGACTCTCTACTGAGACTCTTGTCCTGCCAAGTAGTGCCCCATCCAGTCCCTGGGTTCTTAAAAGGTGAAGTTGGCAGACAAGAGCTGAAAATCAACACACAGAACAAGATGCAGGGACATTTTCGACGCACCATCTGCAGCCCGTCGGCTCCATGGGTAAAATCAATGCTCCACCTGCATCACGGCTGGGAGTTCGATGCATCGCAGCTGGAGAAACAACGTGCAGCACCCGCTTGTGGCTGCTGATAATGACGTAAACCCCACGCAGCGTCGTTTTTTAACACCGTGCAACAGGATTTTCCACACATCGTGTCTGGGCGTCAAAGTAAACCCGGACTTGGGCGGATCCGAGGTGCCCCGTCCGGTAATCAACGCATTGCTCTCTTGCCAGGGAGACAAACGATGCATTGCTGACCCGACCAGGGAAGAAACTACGCAAGGCCTCCCTTGCGAGGAACGAATCGACGGACTGCTGCCTTTTCCGATGCACGTCCATTGTTTTCTATGGAGTAAGACACTTATTCTTTTGAAAATTCATATTTTAGCGTGTGTATGTTGGATTTTTGTCATTTTGGTCTTGTTTGATTTAGATAAACATTACCTATTTTCAAAACTGGTGTGGTGTCCATTTTGTAGTGTTTGCACTGTATTACTGTGTGTGTTGGTGCAAATACTTTACACATTGCTTGTGAGATAAGCCTGATTGCTTGTGCCAAGCTACCAAGGGGGTTAGTAGGGACTATCTAAGTGTGTTTCTCCATTACCCTGAATAGAGTGGGGGTCCTTGCTTGGACGGGGGTAGCCTGACTGCTATTCAAAGACGCCATTTCTAACAAAGAGTTTTTCTCTACTATGATATGTAAAACTTAAAACAACATATCCTCCTTTTTAAATACACTGCACCCTGATTGCTGGGGTGTTCACTGCCTAACCTAGGGATGATTAATAACTTTGGGGTGACTAATATGCATTAAACAGGAAGGTTTGTGCCTGGCAAAAGGTGTATTTTGCCAGGTCAAAACAGCAGTTTAAAACTGAACACACATGTTACAATGGCAGACCTTAAAACATGTTTAAAGTGCTAGGTCCTTCCAGTCAGGAAAGAGCAGATCCATGAGAGAGCATGCTCTTGGATTCCAATGTTGTGTATGTGTTGGATGAGCATTCCATGCGAGACTGCGTCAAACGCTGAGGAGACGTTCAGAAGAATGAGAACTGCCATGTCTCCTCCATTCATAGTCATGCGGCTGTTATAAGTGCCAACGATGAGGGCACTTTCCATGCTGTGGCTGGGTCTGAAATTAGACTAAATGGTGATGATGAGTTGGTGGCCATTCAGGTAGTCAGTGAGGTGCCTGTTGATGATTTTCTCTAAGTCTTTGGCCAGGAATGGTAGCAGGGGGATCAGTTTGTAGTTGACAAAGGCTGAAGGGTCTGTGGAGGGTTATTTTAGCAATGGAAAGACAGTTGTGTGTTTCCAAGCATTTGGGAAGGTAACAGAAGAGGTGGAGGCATTTAAAATGGGAGTGAGCACGGCACTTACAGGTTACAGTCCTGGGGTAGGTGCGGTGGAAGCATGGGACCGATGGGGCCCATGAGTGGATGAGGTTAATAGTGGCAGCAGTTTCTTTTGGAGTGATGGTAGACCATAAGGTTAGCCTTGGTTCTTTGGATAGGATCGGGAGGCATTTGGTGAGGTCTGTCAGGTCTGGTTGTGGGTCAAAGTTGCTGTAAATGGCGGGGTCTTGTTGCTGAAGAATTGAGCTGGATTGTTGCAGGGGTCCTGCAAACAATTGATCGAGTTAGGAGAGGCCGGTAGTAAAGTAAAATCCTTCACAATGGTGAAGATTTTTTTACTTTTGTTGGTGCTGGTATCAATGCAGACCAGCAGAGCAAAGCTTTTGGCAGTCCAGGTCATTTGGTGGCAGTCTCTAAGGGCAGATTTGAAAGTGTTCCTGTCTGCATTGTCCTGGCTCATTCTCCATTTGACCTCCAGTTGTTTGCAGTGGTGTTTCATCAGTTTGAATTCCTCTGTGTACCAAATGGCCTGGATTCTAGGTTTTGTTTTGGGAAACCTGCTGTTATTGTATTGGAAAGCCTGCTAGTATTGTCCCCCTATACTTGCCATAGGTTATTCCGACAAACAAAATCTAATTTATGCAATGTGGTGTAGCAGCATAATATTAGGTATTGTGCATCACAAGCATTATGCTAAACTCCAGATACCACATGAGACTATGTCTGTGTAATACAATTTTCAGTGAGTTTACTAATAAGTTCGAGGAACTATTTAGGATCCTGGAAATGTTGGCAAATCCCCACACACTAGTGGATGATATTAATATGTAGATCCCTGAAAAGTTCTTCAAAAGTAAATAATATTTTGTGTACTAAGTTGATAGTTGTAAGGTAGAGGCCCTTATACCGAGCAAGCTGAAAGATTCTTTTGAAGTTATCTGTGTTTCAATAACACATTTTGAAAATCTGATGGGGAAGTGTAACCCTTCTGGTTAGCATCCTAAAATCTGAACTTGTAAATATTTGTTGCTAAAATATATGTTGGTGAAATAGGAAGCATTCCACTCCTCCCTGTAATAAACTCCTCTTTTGAATCAGGTATTGCCAAGGCATGAATTAGGGTGCCAGCTGTACGACCACTTTAAAAAACTACACACTGAATGATAATAACCCAACTGATATTCGGTCGCTTCCCAGTATTTAAATGCGTCCTGTAATTACTTTGCACAATTCATTCACTAGGACCCAAACAGTTCAGTAACAGGTTTCAAAGCTGTATTCCTCATCCTCATCCGGTCCCGAGATCAATAAACTCATGTTACAGACTCCCAAATTCAGGTTGAAGAACTGGGGGTGAACATCATTTAGAATTCAAGAAGCACTGTTATGGAACTCCATTCCTTTGAAAACTCAGAATGAAATTTCCCTCTTGAAAATAAATACAAAAATTAAATTGGGCTTTTATCTTCATAAATATGTTGTCAGGATATAGGCCCTCATTACAACCCTGGCGGTTGGTGAAGAAATGGCGGTAATACCGCCAACAGGCCGGCGGAAAAATAATGGCATTACAAGCATGACGGTGACCGCCATGTTGAACCGCCACTTCCCCACTCCGACCGCCAGGGTGGTAACGACCGCTGGGCTGGAGACTTCGGTCTCCAGACCTGCGGCTGTCACAACACCGCCGGCGGTATTACGACCCTTCATACCGCCATGGACTTCGTGGGGTTCTGTACCGCCACGAAATCTATGGCGGTAGGCACTCTCAGTGCCAGGAAATTCCTTCCCTAGCACTGATAGGGGTCTCTGCCACCCCCTCCCGCACCCTGAGTCCTCCCCCCACACCCCTGACCCCCCTCCCACCCCCCAAAGGTGGCCGGACCCCACTCCCCACCCCCCCAACATCGACACACACCCCCCTATACTCACATAGACACTACAACTACACATACCCACACACATACAAACAGACATTCAAACAGACACACACACAGTCATACACGCGCACATACTCACAGACCTACAAACAGACAGACACAAACACATTTTCAAACACTCCCGCATGCATACACGCACTCACACACACCCTCTACACACTCACACCCCCATGGACGCACACAACACACAACACCCCCCACCCCCCTTCCCTAACAGACGATCACCTTACCTGGTCCGGTGATCCTCCGGGAGGAAACGGGATCCATGGGGGCTGCTCCATCACCAGCTCCCCGTCACCAGATCACCGCCACACCGAATCATGGGACGTCATTCGGTGGGCGGTGTTCTGATGAAGTGGCGATGGAGGTGGAGCAGCCTCCACTTCCCCGCCGACCGCCAGTATGGCTGCTGCCAGCTCTCCATCCAAAAAAAGATGGAGGGCTGCCAGCAGTCATAATACGCTGTGCAGAAAACCGCCTGTACTGGACGTCTTCACCACGGCGGTACCTCAGCGGTCTTCCAAAAATACTGCTGAGGTTAAAATGAGGGCCATAATGCATTGCCTGCAATCAGTTCAATAGTGCCCAGAGACCCTACATACGGTGTATGCAGGTGCTCAATGAATACACTTAAAATATTAATATGATTACTTCTCACTGCTAGCCTATTGGGGTGGAAAATGATGCTTAAAATGGCCAGGTCTGATGATGGCATGCGTTACCGAGGAGATGTTTATTGAGTGTGCCAGGGCTGTGGTTGAGTTTTCGAAGACTCATGCAAGTTATTCAATGCAGAGAAGGAGATGTTGCCCTAATGACCTTTTGTTCATTGCCTCGGGTTAGGAAGCACACTTGACATGCCTCTACCCATAATGACCCAGTAAGGAGAGCTCAGGTGTCATGGCAGAAATCAAAAATTACCAGTGCATTGCTCTCTAGTATGATGCCAACGGTAATGCCACACAATTGATCCTACTTGTGCATCTACCCTGCCTCAGTGTTAATGCTCAGGCACATCATTTATAGTGCTGGTTCATCCAGTGTGGTTTCCAGTGTGACATAGGCTAGAGCCTAAAAAAGTAATGATTTCACATTGGGACATTTATCAATGTATTTTGAAAGAAAGGGGACCTCCTAAAACTGCCAGACTTGCAGCCGGTGACACATAATTTTGGTTGCACTATCAAGCGTTACAGGAATAACATAATAGTTTGATAGACAATACCATATTGCGTGCCTTAACCTTACTAATGTAAAGCGGAGCATCTAAATCGTATTACTGAAGGTGCTTTTACAGTAGGAAATTAGTTGTTCATTTATATGTGTGTTCTAATGTTTCATTTTAACATGCTAAATTGTAGTACTCGTGCATATTTATATTCATGTATTCTGATTTTGGTATAATGGTGAAACTGCACATAATCATGTTTCATTTATAATTCCTTTTTCCTCTATAATTGCAAGATGCACTTATAATGATTTATTTCAAATGTACATTGAATGCTTTATTAAGTTAGAATAACAAAAGGCCTGAAACATTTTGGGCCTTTTGGGTGCAGCGCCACTTTTCTTGCACCCTTTAGCACCCCCCTAATGCAACCATGTGTAAGCTGTATCTAATATACGGCGCACCATGGTGGTAGTTAGGGAACTAGTGTTAGAATTTTTGATGCAAGCTCGGAGCTTTGCAGGATTAGCATAAAAAATGTTGACGCTAATCCTGCAAAGCCGTTTGACGCCAATTGTAAACAACGGTGTGCTCAGAGTCGGCGTTACAAATGCTGAAAAAAATGTCTTAGATTTCTTTGCGCCATTTTTTTTTGGGGAGCAGCCAGAATGTAGTGCAAAGGGTTACAAAGTGGCACGATGCATGAATTGCATCACTTTACAAATTTGGCGCAGCAATTTTGGACTCATTGGGCCACATTAGCATTAAAAAAATGTGGCACAAGGAGGCGCTAGATGCTCTTAAATTGGCCCCTTGGTCTCTTGTGTTTTATCTTCAAAGTGGAGTTTTCCTCATGTTTTTTGTTGCAATATTTTTTCTTTGCAGATGCATTTGTATGTGTCTATAGTTAATGAAAGACATATTATGTATTAGAAATAGTGTGGTCCAGGAGGATACTTTGGCAAGGACAAGGAGCGCTAATTAACTGAGAAGAAAAGACTCCTGTTTGTGTGCCAGACACTAGGAGATCTTCAAGGTGAACCTGATGTCCAATTTATGGAATGAGAACTTAAGGGGACTCACCAATTTTAACGGTGCAAGGAAGATGGAAAACTACTGGTTTGGTAGATGGGGCTTTCCTAAATGACCCAGTAAGGAGAGCTCAGGTGTCATGGCAGAAATCAAAAATTACCAGTGCATTGCTCTGTAGTATGATGCCAACGGTAAGGCCACACAATTGATCCTACTAGTGCATCTACCCTGCCTCAGTGTTAATGCTCAGGCACATCATTTATAGTGCTGGTTGATGAGAACTTAAGGGAACTCACCAATTTTAACGGTGCAAGGAAGATGGAAAGCTACTGGTATGGTAGATGGGGCTTTCCTAAAGGTTTTATGGGTTTAATTGGTAATCATCTAGTTAGAAGAGGGCACATTCGCTTTAGACTTGGAGGGGTACAGACCTCCCTACTCTCTTTTCCTTTGTGTGGCTTTATGCTATGCAACACCTATAAGAACATCTACTGAGGTTTCTGTTATGCTCACATTTTCCTATATTCCTTGAGAATTAATTAGGATTTCTCATGACTTTAGTTTATGATATTTAGATTGATTTAGTTTATCCAGTGATTAGGCAAGAAGACTGAAATGTATACACAGATCATCAGATTCTGTTTTTTATCTTTTGTGTTGCCTCAACTGATATTCTTGTATGTTTTATGCTAATATGATTTAACTTCATTCAATGCTTTACCTCACACTTGGTGATTTTGTAAATTTATATGACATTTGTAATAAACTTGTGAACTTTATCCTCCGTCTTCAGGATCTAATGTGCAACCAAATATGCTACCTGTTAAAGGAACTGATTGGTTGATTTTAACTCTCCTTTACGTCTCAAGCATTGTAAAACGATCCATCGGATGAAGAAAAGTAAAAACAGCAATGTCAGGCATGCAGTGAAAGCAGTGAAAGCACTTAACCCTGCAGTCTCCCAGGTAAATGCTGAGTTGCTTAGACAGCCAATCCAGCACTTTAAAAAGATAACACTGTTAGGGTCATAAGCAGTGAAAAGTTACTAATGGAAGATAAGCCAATCGATTCCTTTACTGCTGGTGGAAGTTGTTCTATGTGGAACCTTAAAGCTTCAGAAAGGTTGCAATGCTGGAATCCTCCTATTGCTGGTCGAATTAACAGAAGAGAGAAGTTTGCAGGTTTCAGCATGTGCCAGTGTAAGATTCAGAGTCACAGTATGTGAATTATGTATGCAGCTGTGAACAGAACCACCCTTCACCCTGGGCTAAGCAATTCCATTAAATGTTCCATCTGAAGCACCTTTTTCATAAATTAGTATTACATACACATTGGAGAGTTTGGGGGCAATACAAGTCACTGTGGGGGTAGTGAGATGTGTGATACAGACATCGGAGTAGTCAGTGTGGAGGAATACAGACACATGGCGGTCTACTGGCCCCATGTCATATCATGTGGCACCTAGCATTTGCAAAACTGCACCTGAATGTGGAGAGATGTTAGCCCAGGCCTCTAACTGGAAAGGTGACATTGCTAGGTCCATAAAAAAGCAAGTTGATGTGAGCTACACTTCCAAGGATAGCTGATGATACCAAAGTGGACATGCATGCAGATGGCAGTTATGCAGTAATACTGACACTGGCACTGAAATACTGGGAACTTGTATAGTACACTCTAGAAACTTAGTCACCTCTAGACAGTTCTTTTTTTTCTCCACAAGGGTACTGGAAAATGGAGGCACAGTAATTTAAACAAGATCACAGAATTGCATCATATGGGTAAACCAGGAATACAGCCTGTGCCCTTGGGCCGAAGTCTGAAACCTGGTGCCCGTTTAATAATGACAGAAGGCTAGCTCTGACTGTAAATTTGATACCAGATTATAAGTGTTATTCTTTCTCCTGACAAACAGGTACTGTGAAACAAAGGTAAAAAAATGATAACTCTGAAACATTCTCTAAAGACATTTTCTTAATTTAACTTCAAATATTTAAGACCTCATTTATGAGGCCTGTGGTGCATGGTGGTGCAGCAAGTGCCTTGCTGCACCACTCTGTGCCACTGGGAAAGGGCAGTAATGCACTGTATCTATACCCCCCGGCTGGCGCACAAAGTGCTGTTGTGCACCAATGCCGGTACCCTTGCACCAGGGTGCAAGAGTGCCTGCATTGTAGGGATGATTGTTTTTGTGCAGGAAGGGACAACCTCCTACACAAAAAGAATCACAAGAGTTGTTCTCCTCGTTCTATGTGTGCTTCAGAATGCAACACACACAGACAGAGGAAACAATGGGGAGAAATAAAGATATTTCTCCCCCTTGTGTCACTCTTACACCACCCCTGAGGTGGCATAGGAATCTGATGCATTCCCAGACTTGTAAATCTGGGAATGCGTCAGATTCCTTTTGATTCCATGGATGTTGCATGAGAACAGCCCAAGCAATACCCATGAAAACCCCTTCCAAGCAGTGTTATCAGTGGAAAGGGTCCATATTTACAAGGTCATGAAAAGCCACACAAGGTCGCTTTGTGTGATCTTGTAAATATGGACTGGCACACTGCGTCATGGGAGCGTTAAAAAAAATGACGCTCTGGTGGCACAGTGTGCCGCTAGGGCCTTGTAACTGAGGCCCCTTGGGTCTCATTTAAAAGAAAATGGTGTGGTGCTACCCCAAAATTCAAAGCATTGAGCTGCATCACTTCAGAAACACAGGGATGTGCAGTATTTACGATAATATGGAGCACCCCTGTGTTTCTCCTAGCACTGGAGCTAAAATTAGCTACCTAGCGCCAATACAGGCACCCTTGAAAGATTGTGTGAGGGTGCCTGCATTGCAGGGAATTATTGTTTATATGCAGGAAGGTGTCCCTTCCTGCACATCAACAACCAATAATAGTGATTTATTTTGTTTCTTCTATGTGTGCTATGTGAAGTAGCAAAAATCATTGTTTAATGATTGTTTATGTGCAGGAAGTGATACCGTCCTGCACATAAACAATCATTTATGGCATATTGCTTTTTATATGTGGGCTGCAGGATGCAAAAAACAAAAACAAGGAGAAATAAAAAGTATTACTCCTTGTTGCGCCATGCAAATGCCACCACAAGCGTAGCATTTCTTTTTGAGGCTGTCCCAGGTTTACAAATCCTCGTAAATCTGGGGCAGCTTCAAAATGCAATGGGTGTTCCAGTGGAATGCCCACAGCAACACCCATTGCACGCACCTCTCCCGCAGAAAACTACATTGGGGGCCCATATTTACAAGGTGGCATTATGTCATGCAAAGTAGCTTAATGCCACCATGTAAATATGGAAAGGGCCATAGCGCCACGGGAGCGTTGCTGAAAGTGACCCTCCGGTGGCGCTTGGGGCTTGTAAATAAGCCCCTTAGGGGTTCATTTTCAAGCCCCTTCTGGCAGGTAATTTTTTTTTTATGCTAGGGCAGCGCAAAACAGTCCCTCACCTCAGGCCATATTTACAAACTGGTGCAACAATGTCAACCGCAGAGAGGCCCAAAAAAAATGGCGCAGTGAAATCTACAAGATTTCACTGCGTCATTCTGGCATCATTTTTTAACGCCTGCCAGGACTGTGCGGAACTGGAGGGGGGGCGGGGCGTCCTGTGCCTTAGCTGTAGAGAACAGCCCTGGGACCTACATGCAGGTCGTGACCAGGCCACGTGAGGGCGGGTAGTTAGTTCTGAGTCTGACGTCCTGATGTCGCCGTCTTTGCGCCTCCGCTTTGTTCTTGCGCGCAACCCCTCACCAGCAGCTCTCTAGTGCCCCGGCCGTCTCAGCGGCCGCTAATAGCTCCTGATTACTCTCTGAGCCGCTGCTCCCCGGGTTCTGTTTTCTGCCTGGCAGGAGAGGAGCAGCGGTTAATCGGATTGTGAATGTCCCTGTAATCCCAGCTCGATCTACGGCCGGCTTTCTCTCTTCAATATCACTAATGTCTCTTATATTGGCTGCATTAGACAGATGTTCCGGTCCCTCTCTCTCTCCCTCTCTCCACAGGCCCCTCCATCTGATCCTCCTTAATACTTTCACTGCTGCCAAATCCCCAAGCTTCCCCTTTTACTTTTGTTTTCAATCGGCAAATCTCGCTCTGAGTGCAGAAAGGACCATTTGAAAAGGGCACATGGGCTCTCTTCGGATTTCTTTGGGAGGAGGGGGCTTTATTGCCTTTTTTGCACCCCATGCTTGCTGCACCTTTTAAGGTTAGGCGACATATGGCAAAAAGCGAACAGTCTTGAAGGACAGAATAAAAGTGCTTACTGCGTGTGCTAGGGTTAGCCTCACCTGCGTTGCGGTTGTTCCCTGTTTGTACTCAGCTGTTGCCATTAGTAGAGCCTTGTTCGCTTTCTTTGTTTATGGAAGTGCCTACTGTGTTTTAGGTCAGTGGCTGAGGGGAATAGGAGCTTGCAGGTGTCTTTGGCTGTGCACCAGTGATCCTTCCATTTGACAGTACGAAACAGTGGGCTAATAATAACACGTGTTTTACATACTGCGGAGTACTGCACTTCTACGTTTTCAAAGAGCTGTAAATGGTACACATAACTTGTATGAGTGATGTGCCGTGTACGTGAGCGCGTCCGTCATCGGCGGCGTTCCGAACGAATATTCAATGTACACCCGTACGGCGTGGTCCACTTTGCTGGGCGTGTCAGTGTTTGCAGCAGTGTACACACGTGCACGCTGCTCCGCCATCCCTTTGTTTTAACCCGTTCTTGAAAAGTGCAGAACTGAAACACATGTGCAGCGCTGTCTGCTTGTATTTCTCCTGTTTCTCACACCATTGTCTCGTGCGGTGGTTCTGGAGGTGTAAAGTGGGAACAGATGTCTCGGGGGACCTTGACGCGGCGCTCGCCATACCTTAGGGTAGCCACAGGACTGGATGGGCCATAAATACAATGCCGGTTCAGAAGTGTATCTCGTAGCCGTCCCTGGCTCGGGGTGCCTTCGGGTGAGAGTTTATCATTTCCATGTGACTGGAGACCTTAAAGCAATCAATGAAGGAAGAGATTCATAAGTCAGCCCTCGTGTCAAGACAAATCAAAATAATGCTTCTGTTATTTCAATCGATTGCGCCTCTTAATACACAGCATGTGATCCCCGTGGGATGCCACGAGTGTGAGTGAAGGCTGATGGGTGTGCCCAGGAATAGTGCTCTCCCGTGTATTCACAACCCATCCAGTGTGCTGGATGTCCTGGATGTCCTGTGGGACGTGTGCACAAACCGTGCTTTGCGAAACGTGCTGTAGTCACAATTCTAGGCGCAGGAACGTGGCGCGTGACTGCAATCTGGGCGCCCCCAGTGTGTGTTCACATCATACCACTGGTGCAGGAAGCCCTGGTGCGTACAACGTGAGTACAATCCGTGAGCCAAGAGTGTGTTCACATCATATCCAGGGGTTCAGGAGGTCATGGACCGTGAGTACAGTCCGTGAGCCACGAGTGTGTTCACATCATATCCAGGGGTGCAGGAGGTCATGGACCGTGAGTACAGTCCGTGAGCCTCGAGCGTGTTCACATTGTACCCAGAGGTGCAGGACGCACTGGACCGTGAGTACAATCCGTGAACCCCGAGTGTGTTCACATCTTATCTAGTGGCGCAGGCGACCCTGGTGCGTGGGGGGCTCTGGAGCGTGAGTGCAATCCGTGAGCGATGAGTGTGTTCACACCATATCCAGTGGTGCAGGAGGCTCTGGAGCGTTAGTACAATCCGTGAACCACGAGTCTGTTCACATTACAGACACTGGTACAGGAGGCCCCGTGGTGCTTCAGCACAATTTGTGCGCCCTTTGTCTGTGTTCATGTCATAGCAAGTGGTGCAGAATACAGCGTGGGTGACGCGCAAAAATCTGTGCACCCTCGTGTGTGGTACAAACCACACCCACTAGTGCAGGAAGCGTGCGCACACACCTCATGCAGTGTGAGTGTTCATATCACGACCACAGGCACATGAGGCCCACTCCGAGTACAGCCGTTCGCCCCTTGGTATCCTTCACCCCATGCCAATCCCCCAAAGTTTGCAAGGCTGCGGTGGGATCTGAATTTTGGGACAGATCGAGATGTGGGGTGAACCCTGGAAAAAGTGCGAGTGACACTCAAGTCAAAGTGCGGGTTAATTAACTTGAGGTCTGCGAAACATCGAGACACATCCGAGTGAGTTGTCTAAATGTTTGCTCAGTGTCATGCATAACAATAATGTTTGCACCAAAGGGTGATACATGTACACTGGGCGCCACTGTTGTGCGCCGTAACACAGTGTTAGCCGTTACAGTGAGCCGGGCCTGGTGGCAGTCAGTCACCCTCCCTCCACCCCTAGGTCATGCAGCGGCTTACTTAAAGCCACAAGATGCCGGGCTCCTTCATCCCGAGCAAAAGCAGTGAAAGTTGCAGCCTGCCCATCTTCCTGTCGGATTACCCGGTGCAAAGGTTCACAGGGAGGTGCACGCCGGGATAATAACGCATGCACAGATGGGCAGGATCGGTCGAGCTGCTCAAATCGCACTGTTGCCCGCTTTCAGGTCACACCGCCGACCCCCTGCCAACCAGCAGCTCCGCACAGCCGTCTTTCGGCCGTTTGCCCCTTCCGCGCTCCATCTGTCCGACATGGCAGGGTAATCCCCTCAAATACCGCGCCTAATCCGTGTCTTTCCAGTCAGTTTGGAGGCGGGATTAGTAATCTTTGGAGATGTTGCTCCGAAGAGCCAGAGGAGATCCGGGGTATTTATTGCTTAAATTAAACAGATGCCCCTTCTGCCCAGACTCAGTGACTGAGCTCAGCGGAAGAGCTGCGACACGAGGAACTCACATTGTGAGGAGCGCGGAGGCTGCTCTGCTGTCTGGGAAGCAGCCATGCATACCAGAGGCTCCCTGTAATCCGGGCAATGGGTATCATGCGTGTTTAATATTTACACTCAGTTGCTGTTCTGTCGCTCCTGAATACAGGCCCTGGCTCCGTGTCCCAGGTCTCTGTGCCGCAGTAAACAACACGCGTAGCACCTCACGTCTTGTTTGCTGCAGGGAGGGGGCAGGAGGCGGGAGGCCTGAAAATTAAGTCTACATTTCGAGGAAAACGCAGAGATTTCTCTCCCCTTCATCTAATCCTCCGGCGTGCCCGCGCGCGCCTGATTATCCCCAATAATTGCAGGTTTATTTAGCCTCGGTCTTCTGTTTTACAGCTGCGATTGTTTGTTGCTGCTGAAGTGGAGTCGAGCCCCTCCTCGCGCGTATAATTAATAACACTTTCAGCGCACTCGGTGTCGAGTTCCTGCGCATTTGTTTTTGTTTTCTCTTTTATTCCTTTGTTTTTGCTCTTGTTGTTACTTCTTTTGGGTCCGCAGCTGTAAATAAACCACCCACGGGCCATGCCGCTCTCAGGACAAAGACGAACATTGTTGGGGAGGCGCACACACCAGTCGGCCGACCAATGCCATTTTTTTTACCCCTAAACGGATCTATGAAATATTGCAATAATAGTAAACTGGACGAGCTAAGAAAATAGTAGACACAAAACAAATACTTTCCTTTTTCACGTTTTGTTGGAGCTTTTATTGTCAAGCGCCCAAAACCGTTAACAAAAAATAATATTTGCAAAGATTATCACCCCTATTTGCGGAATATATGTCATTTAGAGACTCGACAAGCGAGGTGGGCTCACGAGGTCAGCCGACGGTCGTTCCTGAGATTGGATGGAAAAGAAGATAAAGGCACATTTCTTATTTTTTCCCCAATAAAGGACTGGTCTATTTGTAGAAGAATGTGATGTTATACTTTGTTGATGACACGAAGTGGTCAAGCATATTTATAAATAAAAACATATTTCACGCTCTGTAACAAATGAAAAAACGCAGAAGCTTGGTGTTTTGTATGAACTTCTGGAGAAAATTCAAATTGATCAGTTAAAATGGTTTCAGTGTGATCAGCTTGAGTGGTTTGTTTTGTTACAGTGCAAAATATGTATATCTAACAGAAAAAAACGGGGAAGTTAACCGATCAGCTAAAAAATCTAAATTAAACGGAAGCAGACATCAATAATATTTTCCAAGACGCAATCTAGGTCAAAAGTATTTTTCTCTTTGGAAGTTCAGTACTAAGAAATACGCGTTAGGCCAGCAACTGAATCCACCAGAATCAATTTGTAAGTGGTCAAATGGAATTTACACCAGGGGATGGATTTATTTTTTAAAAGAATAATCACAATTTAGTACTTCCACCCAGTGCAAAACCTCTCACACTGCCGCCATTCAGCCACTTTAGCGTTCATTTTTGTTCATAATTTGTCTTCGCTAAGTGCTGCTCGTCGCTTCTCCTCGTGTCTCCGTGTAAATAATGGCTTTGAGATTAGCTAATTAGGGGGCATTAATCACTGATAGAAAAGCCATGCATCAAAGCCTTTTTATAAATTTCAAACTCAGCGGTGTGGCGGGGCATGGCGACTATCTGAGGCAGATAGGCGATGTTTAAAAGAGCGGGCTGCTGGGTAAATGCGACCCTACTCCAGGTTACAAAATGAATGCTCCGTTTCTACAACCCAACCTCTGCAGGCAAGTGGCAGTGTCTTACCCACATGAGGGAACAGAATTGTGCGCAAGGAAACACTATTCTACCACACGCAGCCTCCTACCCACTTGCTTAAATTACCACATAGCAATAGACTGCGCATTACATTTTCCGGCCAGTAGTGCTTTTTTGTTTGTTTGTTTTTTTATTTATTTTATGTTTACTCTCACTGAAAGGTGTGTCCGCCCAACTCTTGTTTTCTTTTACCTCATTATATAAAATCAACACCAAAATTAGCATCGCGGCCCCAACAGAAATAAACAATGCATTTCTCTAAAATATCGTTTAACAATCAGAAATCCTAAATGGAACATACACAGCTTTAAAATATGTTTGTTGGCAATAAAATGTATTCGGACACACACAGAACATAAATAAAACAACTCTTCAAGAGATCGAAAGAACATGACATGAAAACTTTTCAAGGATTAAAATGTAAAAAAAATAATCATAAAGGCAAAATAGCAGCAGAGTTTATGCCGGAAATGGAATTTAATATTTAAACCAGTTTAAGAATTTACACAGAGCAGTTAGAAGCGCGGTCGTTCACATTCGCGATCACGGTTCGTCTCGGTTGGCGCGGCAAGGTGGGAGCGCAGGTTCCACCTGTGCCATCCTCTTCCTCCGAGGGATCAGCCTACCCTTCGCCTCCACCTTACGCACAATGCAGACGGGCGACGTCCCCTGTCCTCCCAGTGTGTGGGCAGACAGTAATGGGGTTCGGCATGCTACCTACCACACGTAGTTAGTACAACAGAATGCCCTAGAACAATTGGCCTCTTGGAGCAGGTGGCCAGCCGAGAGTTTATACAGGTGGCAGCGCACGTGGGTCTGTAAAACAAGCCCTCTCCACAGCAGCCCGGGGACTCCGAAAGAACATCTCGCCTTGCGTCTGGCTTTGGAGATATAGTTATTTTGTCCGAGGCAAGGACACCTAAGCGCCAATAAACCCTCTCGCCTGGGGTGGCAGTACATGCAGCCTGTCCTCAGTGGATAGCTGTGTCAGAAGCAGAAGGCACGTCCTCTGGTAGATGACCAGTAGCCCTTCTTTGGAGTCCCACGTTGCCAGGGTCCATTGACGCAGCTCCCACAAATGCAGAATCCACGGAGAGCCTCACAGCGCTTGTATCTTAGCACCTCACCAGGGAGTTGCACCAGGCGCAGGTGGCCATGTCGTGCAACACTCTACCCGCTTTCATAACGCAGCCTTCGCTCTTCTTTCCAGTCGAGAACCTTATAATTAATTTAAGTTACTGCGTGTACCATATCATTAAAAAAACAAAATCGAAAACAGCGTCAGCGAGACTGGTGGAGAGGCGGGTATTGAAGGAAAGTGATTTGCATAAAGCTTTGTGTTTCCTGGTTGTTGAGCTGTCAAGGGTTATAACGCTAATTGCACAAGATTAACGCGTGCTCTATTCTCCATTGGTTAGTGAAATCTGTTTGAGCGCCAAATTGATTCTTTTGAGCAAAAGGACCCGCGCATACGTATCTCTCCTAAATTTCACGTTCCCTTTCGCCCATTGAAAATCCAGGAATTAAAATAGAGCGTGGCGGAGTAGGAACATCTTTCCAGCAATTGTATTGTATGTATTTATGTTAGTACCACGGAATGGCCTTATGCCAGGGGAAGATTTAAACATGAAAGCTAAGCCCGTTATTTTGCGATTCACTCAAAGCATGCCTCTGTTTCTTAAGACTTAGCTGCCGGAAAGCTGTTAGATAGACGCTCAAAATTTATGACAGAGCGCCCTCAAGAGGCCTTATAGAGAAAAGCAGCCATCACCCGTGGGGCTCGATCTCAGTCTGCCGCTTCTCGGATTTTGAGATGTTATGTGGTTGGCCATTTCTACTTTATGTGGAAAATATTTTCTCATAATTAGATGCAGTTGATTGGTAACTCAGTACACAGATTATACCACGCGTGCATTCCAAACTCTAGGACTTTGTCACAGCATTGGTAGAGTAATAAGAAACAAAACGACACCAGTCCTTGCTACGAATGTAGTGGTAACTCAGTACTCGAACCCGTTCAAAATTCACGCTGTCTACAAGTAATGCCACTAATTCAGCTAATAACTCGTGCCCAAGCAGTAGGGTCGCGCCAAATGATGCTCCTCACTTCAGAACGTTGCTAGGACCCCTTGAGGCTTCCACTGTCACATAGCATTTCATTGGCCTGGGACTAAATGAGGGTCCCCCAAGCGTGAACTCAGGCACCGCAGAGGTTGCAGGGGCCTGGTGACGCCCGTGTGTACACAGTGTACTGAAAAGGCATTTGGCAGGTCGGTATGACAGTAGTATGAGGGGATACAGTGAGGGGAAGGTGTTCCTTTGAAAAATACAATTACGATGTCTGAACTGTTACGTCCAGACATGACAGAGAAATATGACGTCTAAATATTCACATATTCCGTAAATAATCTGAGTACACAGTGGGACCTAAAAGGGTGGTCCTGCGAATCAAGGGAGAGAAATGCCATTGTTTTTGCGATGTTTGGATAAAGAAAGACAGGCTTTGACAGCAACTGCTTTGTTGAGGGAAGAAAACAATTTGGAGAATGGGATTCCATAACACGATTGTCTGTGAAGGGGTTATGGAGCCCTTTGACCTCCGGGCCAAGAGTTCACCCCGCAGTAATTGAAAGTCATTACTATCTTGAGGACTCGAAATGTTGGTCTATCCATAGCTGCCAAGTTTCCAAGGACTATGCTTGATGGCTGGTCCATTCCAGATTATTTGCTTCAAATTCTGGGACTTGTAGTGCATGTTTTATAATATAATAAAAATGACTGCAAGTCCCGTAATTACGTCCTGGAAGAAAGCCCCCAGGAAACTCGAATATGGCATTTACTACAAACATACAATTTTGAATACATATAAATTAAGGAACCAATCACCTTCTTTTTTTTTTACAGAGAATGTAGGAACAGCATCCTGGGGGTACACATGGGAGGAATATAAATAGGGATCACGGTTTTTGGTATTTTCTTTTACATTTCCGTCTGTGTTTATACATATTTATTTTTCGGCCCCCTTATTTGCATTTATCCATATTTATGTTGTGTTTTTAGAATAAATAGTGCCACAAAATGGTATATTTCCACATATATTTAACTGAAGAACATGCATTCATACTTTGATGCTTGTCGCATTTCAGCAAATTAAGCAGCCAAATATCACGAAACACTACACCCACAGGTAAATATTACCATTATACTATATATATATATGTCAATCAGATGTCGACCCATAATTCATGAAAGACAACATGGGGAGTTGTTTACAAGAAGCTAAATTTTCAGTATTTTTCCACTTTTCAAAACAAATACGGGCAGGGAACACATTGAGCCTTAAAGATAAATCTATGATGAGAGTAGACGTTAATGCCTTCTCTTCACATCTAAAGTTTCAAGAACAGGGAGTAGATTATTGTGTAACACTCTTGCTACTTACTACAAGACTGAATTTGGTAACTTTCAGAAAGAGTTCTAAAACTCTTTCTCTGTGCTAGTTATAGTAAATTCAACCTTCACGAGTTGTTGGTTTTATATAACATTTAATTTGATACCAAAGCTGATAACTATTGGATAAGGGTGTTGTTTGTTTGCGTGGGCATGCACCAGAATTTTATTGCACTTTGATTTGATTTAAAAATTTTATAGTGGTGGGTTGGCCTGGAGTTTAAGTATGGGCCTAGTTATTTATTTTGCATTTCATTGATTTTTCACCTTTTTCAAAGGAAAATTGTTCCACAACTCAGTGCCTGTTCTACCTGTTTGTAACATTTGCAATATTATTTTAGTATGTGTCATAGGCCTCCAAAGGGCCATTTAGCCAGTCGACTCAGGCCAGTAGAAGTAGACATCAGTGCATGAAATAAATGTTTCAATGATATATGTTTTAAAAAAAATCATTTAGGGCAGGGATGGCATTGAATTACATTTGAAATGTTGGCAATTGTTTGCATTTCATTTTTGTGTGTGCAAAAAGTGTATATATTGTGGGGTAATAACATTTGATGGCATAGGAGGATGTTGTTTGACCATGTGGCTGGCAGCCATTTTGTGCATGCAGTCAGTGTCCCTTGTCATAGGCTTGCATGTGGTCTTTGGTTGCCATGCCTCCTTGCTGTTGTTATTTGACCATATGACTAGTTGGCAGCCATTTTGTCCATCCATCCAGTGTCACTTGCCATAGGCTTGCATGTGTTCTTTGTTCTCCATGCTTCCTCCTTGCTCCTTAATGATGTTATTTGACCATGTGGCTGGCTGGTAGCCATTTTGTGCGTACACTCCGCAGACAGAGTGTCTTTGACATAGGCTTACATACAAATATCATTAATCATAGCTCATTTGTCTATTAAGTTTCTATTTTTATTTTATCTATTTAAATTTTAAATTTTTATTTTTTTATTTTTATTTTTGTGTGCTATTTTTCATAGCATTTTGAAAATTTCTTTTTTATTTTCATTTTTCTATTTTAGTTTTATTTTTTTATTTTTTCTTTAAATTTTTAAATTTCTTTTTCTTTAAATTTTTGTATTTGATTGTTTCTTTTGATTTTTAATTACATTTCTTTTTTATATTAATTTATATATATATATTTTATTTTTTAAATAATCTTTTTTGTTCTTTTACTTTTTATTTTAATTTTTAATTTTTTAATTTCTTTTTTCTTTTAATTTTTATATTTATTTTTTCTTTTTTTCTTTGCACTTTTTTATTTGTATTTTTATTTAATTCTGCATTTTGCTTTGATCCATACATCAACATCCATTCCTCCATCCACCAAAGATGCACAGCTGCACTACAGCATTAATTTTCTTAGGTGTAGTTCCATTTCCTCCAGGACATACTGGCTGCAGAGCACGGCAGACAAATTAACAGCATAATTAACTTTGTTAATGATTATTTCATTTCCCCTGAACCTCCTTGCCACCATAGGATATTTAAAGGATTATTCCATTTACCCATGCTCCTTTCTCTGACTACCCAGGTGTCTCCTTTAAAAACAGAGAACTAGATCTTCCTGTTGTGCTGTCTGATTTTAAATGTAATTTATTATGGTGAGGTGGTGTAGTTTGCCTTTGCAATGTTTTATTAAATAGGTATATTGCATATGCAACCAACCACACTAAGATTGCATTTCTCTGTACTATTTTCAACCTACAACAATGCCATGTTTCACTAACTACATGTTTTTCTTGCGTGGCTGTTTTAGGTGCACAAGAGAAGGGACCCTACATCACCCGCAATACTGCCAAAGAAAAGGCCTTACAGTTCCTTCGGTCCGCAGGCACAAAACTCTTTCGCTTGTGTATCTTAGTGTCACTGCCAACCTAGAGCTGAAGATGGCCTCAAAGGAAGATGTTCCCAAGAAAGTGGTCATTGAGAATAAGCAGCTTTCCGCCAGTGGCGTGCCAGCCACATCCTTTTTCGGGAGACATGTGCCTGCCACACAGGCCTCCGGGGAGGAACCTGGGAGTACTCCCACATCAACAGCACCACCACAACCCAAGCCCAAGATCATGTCAATGGGCGGCAGCCACTGCAATCATGGTGACGCCGATGAGCAGTAATGTGGAATTGGATTTGACCCTTTTACAAAGTAGACCCTTTCGCAGTCAGATATTCCTGAAGTTGGAGCAGAACAGGAGGTCGAGCTTTCTGTCAGGCAAGAACCTCGTCTTTTAGAATCAAGGGCTCCCAGACCTCCAGCAAGCAAAAGGAAGGGTAATACTTCACCATCTTCTCCAAACACCACTTCTGATGAAGATGATAGGGACATGGAGAGGACCCCGGCAGAGTCTGGGAGATGCCAGGAGAGACAAGGGAAAGGAAAAGTTCCAGAAAGCATTAGAATCATGGAAGGGGATGATGAGGATTATGATGACGAGACAGTCATTGTAGAAGCTGGTACAGAGAAGTCAGATATTACTATTCCACCTGCTCTGAGGGATGTGGCACAGGCAGTACCGCCAGCTCCCATATTTGTAAGGCCCCAGCAGAGACCTGCACCAACCCGTAACTCAGTAGAAGTATGCACCACAGAGAGGCAAACAACACACCCAGGATAACCTACATCCATTACTTTTTCAGGCATTGGCCGACTAAGAGAGTACTACTCCCCAGTTTGGGACTTTTTTACAGTTAGCAAACAGGGGGTGAACATTGCCATAAGCTCCATTTGCCACATGAGTGTTCATCGAGGTAAGTCTGGTTCACATTATGGTACTGGATGCCAGACAACCCATATGAAAAAACATCAGGCATACGGTAGGAGCAGAACCTTAAATAAACAGCTCAATGTGATTGCGTTGGTAAAGGTGAGGAGACTCAGGAAACATCAGCTACATCTGGTCAAATCAAAGGTCATAGCAGCCCTGTCCCCAGCAGTGTGCCAGAATCATCCACCTCAGTGACCTCACAATGGCACATCAAGACTCAGAGTCAGATGGAGACACCACAGAATTTGGTGACGGCACCACAACACACATTGAGTCTATCACCACCTACATCTCAAAAGTCACCTGACTTAGTGGCCCCACAAAAGAAGAAAATCCAGGCTACAATTACGGGCATGTTTAGGCAGGAGGGCGCTTACAACCGCAACCACCCTATGGCACATTTGTTCAATGGGAAGATGGCAAAAATGTTAGCACTGTACCTCCTCCCTTTTTCTTTTAGGGAAGGAGTGGGATTCTTAGATTTTGTGGCAGCCCTCGCCCCCAAATGGAAGGTTCCAAGCCGGACCTATTTTGCCAGAGTTGCTGTTCCAGTGCCGCATCACGATGTGCTGCAATTGGTTGGACAAGTATTGCAGCAAAGTGTTGTCCACACTTTCCACCTGATGACAGACATGTGGACCAGTTGTCAGGTGACTGATTACATGTGCATCACTGTGCACTGGATCTCTTTTCTGGGGTAAAGCAAGAGCTTTTTTACAGGTCTTCGCCCTGAAGAAATTTTTAAGAGTGTTCAACGGCATGCAACAGTAGTCATGTTCATCATGTAGAAATCAGACACAGCTGCAAACATCTTGGGGGAATTTAATAGCATAGTATCTGAACGGCTGCAACCCAAAGGTCTTCGAGTTGGATTTGTTGCCACAGACAATGCAGTAACATAGTCAAGGCCAGGGCAGACGGTGGCTACCTTGTTGTACAAGACCTTCTTAAAAAGAAGGTATAGTCAGCAACTTACTGACCACCTGGAGACGCATCTGCACTCATTTCAGCCATTCTTTCAAAGCCCAGAAACAGTCGCAGAATATTCAGTGTGATAACAGAGTACCAGTTAAAGCCCTGATACAGGAGGTGCCAACAAGATGGAACTCGACCTAGTATATGTTGCAACGTCTGATACAGCAGTAAAAAACAGATCATGACTATGTCATTCAAAGAGGAGCTGGTGCAACTGGAAAGCCATGACCATGGATGCTAATGTATGAAGCCTATTCAAATGCCTCACACAAATGCTGCTCTCTTTTGAGGTTTTCACACAGAAGTTAGAAAGGAGGACAGTACAATGGGCCAAGCTATCCTGTTATTGCATCTGCTACAAGAGCAGCTGAAGAAGGTGTATGAAAGGTGTGAGCACAAACCTAGAATCACATGCCTTGGTTAATAGCCTAATCTATCGCTTGACTTGTAATGCAAGGCTGCAAAATGACATAATCTCATCCAAAGAGTACATCTGTGCCATCCTACTTGATCCACGCTACAAAAAAATCTTTCTGCTATCATTCGTTTTTCTGAAGGGAATGTTTCACAATACAAGCAATGGATTGTTGCGCAAGCAGGAGAACTGGAAAAAGAATGATTATAACTTAGAGTCCCACTCTGCAGTTCTAGGGTGCTGCCTTCAATTCCCAGAGAGGGCAGTCTTGTCTCTTATCTGCCAACCCCACCAACAAGAAAACAGGCGACAATAGCAACAGAAGAATCAGACCCAACCTTTGCATTGGATTGGTTTTAAGTGACAGGTCTTAAGTCCAGTACAGAGGTGAAGGAAAAAGCTGTTGGGCAGGTGGCAGCACCAATGACAATTCAGAGGATGTTCCAAGAGTATCTGGATGACCCAAAAGAGGTATATGTGGATCAAAACCCATTGGTGTATTGGAATGGGAAGATGTGCCAATGGGCAGAGCTTAGCAGGCTGGCAATACATTTCCTGACTTGTCCTGTAGCCAGTGTCTGCTGAATGTGTGTTCAGTGCAGCTGATACAGTTTTTACAGTGAGAAGGACCAGTCTCTCGCCTCAAAACATGGAGAGATTGGCCATGAGCAAAACGAATTAGCCTTTTATACCACCTGATTACACTATTCCTGAAAGAGGAGGATGATTTTTACCAGAATCAAGTGTGTTAGCTGAACAACTTCTGGGAGAACCACCAGAGTTTGAGGACAAACTTTACTACCTGGATTGAGTATGCCACTGCCACCATAGAACTTTTTAATAATTTCTCATTCTGCTTTTTTTTCTCTTTCTTTGTTTGCAAAACAAATTAAAATATTCTAGTGCAACATATGTTTATGCAGGATTTATGCTGCCCCACCATTGATTTTATAGTCACAGACAAGCCCACATTGGATTTGGACCATGTGCAGTGAAGAATCCAGCACATACCTTTCAGGACATTGAAGATGATGCCTGCCTCCCTCACATGCCATTGCCTCTCCTATTTTTACATCACCAAGGAGGGCTGCCATAGAAGATCCTCAATTAAAAGGCTGCCAGTGCCTAATTCCAATGTGTGGATACCATCAATGAAGAGGTATTTTGTTCAACCACGTGCCTGGATTGGAAGAGGTCACTAAGTAATGATTGCACCAATGAGTGGTGACATATTGATTATGATTGTGAATTTGTGAGTGATTACTGATGTAACTGGTGGCTAACAGTGAGGGAGGGAGTTCAATACATTTGTAAACTTGTTTCTGATGATTTGCAGTGTTTGGGGGCTGATGGGTGATAATTTTGTCCTGAAAGTGAATGGCCTTTCAAAAGTAGTGACATATTCCTGCAGGATCTATTCCCTTTGTCTGGTTCCTCATAACAAACTAGCCACTTTAGTTACCAAACACAAATCTACACAAACAATACTCCAGTTCTGATTCTTTATTTGTTCTTCAACAGCAGTGCATTTCACAGGTCTACCTTGCTTGGGTTAGAACTCAAATGGCGTTACTCTGAATCTGGAGGAGGAAGATGGAAGGACTCAGGGTGGGACTACCTCAACAGCTAGAAAGGAGAAAGTTTTTGACTGTGAAGGCAACCCATGATGATGGCAAAGACTCTGAGGCCTAGTACTGACTCAGCTCTGTGAACTGGAGAGAGGTGCTTTGATTTAGAAATGCTGTTGAATATGTGTTTGCTGCATTGCTAGCTCAAACGTGAAACTCCTCTTTTGTTCTTGCTCTGCCTCTGAGCCTTCTTGGTACACTCCTGATTTCTCATGAAGTGTACCTTGCTTTCTTTTTTGTCCTTTTCCTTTACTCTATAATACAGCTACTGTTTTTTTTTCAATACACAGGCCTTCTCCTAGTACTCTCTGTATGAACAAAACTTAGAAATACTCCAGCTAACCTACCACACAGGTTTAGAGACATACAGGCACCAGAGTGATGGACATTCCAAGGAGAATGGAGATGCATCACACAATTTGGCAATACAGTAACATTTTCCTTTTATGTTTGCAATGCATTTGACTGAACTGTGTCATACTTATCCCTCCATTTCATATCAGTTCTTCTATGCTGTGTGTCAAATGCAGTCATTGTGGTAGTCTGGTCTCAGTCTTCCTGAAGTTATGATAATATGATGACCCACTTACTAGCTGTTTTACTTTTCTTTCAATCGAGTTTACTGTGGTGGATAACCTTTTGATTAATCCTGTATTTGGAGTTTGCATAGGTGATAGTGGTACCTTCTGTGATATTCTGTCTTCTCTGTTTGCACGCTAGCCTTTCGCCCTTAAGCTGCAATCTTGGGAAAAACCCTGCAGTAAGAAGAAGATTCCCTGGCTTCAACTACCCAGGTAAGAGAAGAATTATGGATTGAAGTTAATTTTTTCACTTAGTAAAATTAACTCCTACTAAAGAAGATGCTGTCTTTCTTGTCTGTGTAACAAGGATTTTGTAGGCAAAATAGGCAATGGCAATGATCCACTAGTGGGAGGGCAATAGAGCAAATGTAATCATATAAGTAGATGACATACACTTTTTTTTAGCAGATTTAACAACAAGCTACACTAAAAGACAGCAGTGCAAACTATAGCACCAAATTAAACACTTGAGGTATGAATCAAGTAAAATAAATGATCTCCTTTCATTTTTACAAATAGAACATCCACCCTTTGCGCCCACAACAGACCCGCCACACTCCCCAAACAAATAGTCCCATCCCCAAAAATTCAAATGAAAGGCCCAAGTAATATTCAAACCCAATCCCAGCTTCCTCCCCAATCTCTCTAACCACAAGTGTCCCTCCCACCAAAACATTTTTTTTTAAAAAGAGTCCGAAGAGGGTGCATTATTCACAGTTGGGTCTGGATATCATTGAGGGCCCCCTCAATATGTGCCACCCGGCAGTCCAGTCATGCAAGGTGTTGCAGGACGCGGTGTTGAAACATGCGGTCCTGATGTGAGGAGATGGGGCAGCAGTAGTGGAACTGGGATGGGGTGATGCCAGTGCCAGTTCGATGGTGATGCCGCTGGGAGGCTGGAGGCACTGGCTGAAAGAGCTAGGGTTGGCAGCCATGAGTGCTGCCTCAGCCTTCTCCTCTTTCTGGAGGGCTACCAGCCCCCAATATTCATTTCAGATACCCTCAAGCCTCTGCTGCCGGGCTGCTACCTCCTGGCGAGTTGGATGATATCCACCAGGAGTAGCAATAGCAGGAAAGAAGCAGAAAAATGACAAATTGTAAACAGTGTTCTGTTCAAACAATTTTTTGAAAAGTACAATGGCACAGTAGCAGTAAATTGCTGGTCCCTTAGGGCTATTAGAATTTGATGTGTCTGATTACAACGAGTCAAAGAGCCATTTTTTATCCACACATGCCTCACTGTAGTTGACAAATGTCAAAAGGGTAACATTTTAACTGCATGAATCTATTATGGAAGCCATGTGACGCATGCCAAAAGGGATTTACATTGTTTTCCGTGGCTGGGACAGAACTTTGGAAAGAATAAAGGACTGAAGCACTAGGAGATGACAAAGTGCGTGCTGGAGTGGAAGGGAAAAACCCTTTTTAAGTTTACAATGCATTGACAACTTTGTATATGCTCCATTAAATGAAACAGATGCACACATTGCCTAGAAAACACTTCTGTACACTGCCACACTGCAGTTGCATTTTTGTAGCATTGGTGACTAATGGGGAGGGAGGTATGATGATGGTTGGGAGGATACATATGAGCCTTGCTTCTACTACACGGAGTGAAGGGAGAAGACAGAAAATTAAAGTACCCCCACTTTGAACCAAAGCTTTGATAACCATGCAAACCAAGCAAATTAGGCGAACAGCAGACACATCCCTCCCCACAACAGCTCCCTTATTTCTTCTTGATCCAAGCAATTACTCATTCATCTTTTCATTCATCTATTCTATTAACTGTTTGATATCCACCATTTGATTTGAGCTTGTACTCTCTGTTACTGTCTTTCTATGTTCCAATCCAGCCATCCACTTTTATCCACCCATCCATACATCGACTCACCTATCCAGTATCCACCCTTTCAAACACCCTGTTTTCACCTATCCATCTATTTACCTATGTGTCATTTGTTAACATCCCCCCATTCCTTACCCGAGCATCAGCTTTTACCCATTCTCCCTTCACCCACTGAGGCATCCTTTCACTCCTTCCATCTATCTTTTCACCCACCCATGCATCTCCTATCAGTCACATATGCATTTTTTCCTTTCACCCACACATCCTTTCATTCGTATAGCATTTCACCCATTCTTTCTTTTAGCTGTCCATCCTTTGTTTGCTTTTCCATAAAACCATCATTTGTAGCATCCATTCAATCATTATGAGCTTTTGTCTGCTGATTTGCAAAGAGCAGAGGCCATTAAGATTAAGAACTCAATCCCCACTGCAGCTGCTAAACCAAGGGCTTCACAAGCAACACCTTTGCAGTGAGTATATTAGTTAGCAATTGTCAATGAGCAAGAGCAATATGACTTACAAGCGCCCGTCCCTGCTGTCGCCGGTTCTCCTCATTTGGCTGCTGCCGTATCCGGCATACTGGTGCTGCCACTGGCCCCAGCACTGGTGGTCGATGCTGCTGGAAAAAACGTAGCACAATTTAGTTCGAACAAAATAAATACAACCACAAGAGATCATTACAGTTCTATCTTCTTTTATCACTCACTTTAGGAATTTTGTTTGTTAGAAAAGCAAGGTAGACAAATTGACTGCAAATGTTTTGTAATAGAGGGACAGAGCTCAGCTAAGTTATGGAAGCACAATAAAGGGGTGGAATACTTTAGCCAATACAGGAGAACCTATGGTGAAGCCTTGGGGCGTGAGCAAGGCAAAGAAAACCTTCACAAACATCTGTAGAAAAGCTGACTTGGGCATGCAATCTTGTCAGCAGAGTACCTGTCCTACAAAATCTGTCCTCTTAATATTAAGTACCAGTCCACAAGATATATAAGGGGAGAAGGGAAAGCTAAGCTTAGTAACAAAGCAGAACAAAGCTAGTACGGACAGGAGTAAGTCAGTTACAGAAGAATCATGTAAAATGGATAACAAGAATTTAACAAAGCTTACACAGAATGAAAATAAGTATGAGTATAAAACTAGACAGGCACAGTAAAACCAAAAGAAAAATTAGTTGAAATGAGAAGAAGTGAAAAATAAAAACAAATGTAGGGACATAAAAATAATATAACAGGAAGACTTAGGGCCAGATTTATGAAAAGTGGTGCTGCACCGAGTACAGCGCCACTTTCCCTGCGCCGCTTAGCTCCCCCCTACCGCCACCATGTGTGCACCATGGCGCAGAGTAGGGGGCAATAATGTCATTTTTAATGACGCTATTGATGCACTCTGCAGGAGCAGTTCCAAAATATTGGCGCTACTCCTGCAGAGTACATAGGGGTCTTTTCTAATGAATGGAAGCCCACTTTTAACACATTAAAAGTTCTCTAAAAAATGGCGTAAGGAAGTCTTATAGATTTCCTTACGCCATTGTTCCGGCTCCACTAATGGGGGAATGCCCCCTTTGCATAAATTATGCCTGGCACAGGCATAATGTAGCGCAAAGGGTTACAGAGTGACTGAATGCATGTATTGCGCAACTCTGTAGATACAGCGCAGCTATTTTGGACTCGTTGGGCCACATTAGCGTAAAAATAAGTGACGTTAATGTGGTGCAAGGTAGCACTGGGGGCCTATAAATATGCCCTTTACTGGGGCCAACAGATCCCCAGCATCCACCCTGATGGTGGCACTACTGTAGTACTGGCACCCTCTCCTCCTGGACCTGCTGACGATGTTGCCTTCTGCTTCCCCCTGGGTGCTGAGATAGGAAATAAAGACGAAGATGAAAAAAGGATTGATGGAACAGTTAATTTCCCCAAAAATATTTTTTGACAAGGAGAGCAAACACAGTAAGGTTGCACTTTACTAAATCAGATTGCCTAGTATGATGGACTCAACTCGAGTTGACCTATTTCTTTTACTTTCCTAATTTATAAACTTAAGCCCTACTCTAAATTTCCTAAACTACGGGCCATATTTACAAACGTTTTTTGACGTAGGGCAGCGCCGCAAGCTTTTTGCAGAGCTGCCCTGCATCAAAAGGAGAGAGTAGGAATGTGCTATATCTACAAAAGATATGACACATTCCTGCCCTTTTCCGCTCCGTTGGCGCACAATGGTTTGCCATGAGCCAATGCAGGCACCCCTGCACCATGCTGAAAGGGTGCCTGCACTAATAGGGTGATTGTTTTTGTGCATGAAGGGAAACCATCCTGCAAAAAAACAATCATAAGAGGAGTTTTCCTTTCTCTATGTGTGCTGCACCTTGCAGCACACATGAAAAATGGAAAAAACAAGGAGAAATAAAGGTATTTCTCCTTGTTGCATTTTCCTTATGCCCCCCTGGGTATACGTAGGTGACACAATACCAGGTTTACAAAACCCTTCCTCTTAAATCTGGAAATGTGTCAAGTTTGCCATGGGTGTTACATAGGAACATCCACCATAACACCCATGCACACCTCCCTGTCGCAGGGAGAGTCAACACAGCGACTTGCGCTGTGGAACAATAGCATACACAACAATAGATAAATAAATCAATAGCTATTACTCATGAAGCCCTAACACCTCGAGGCCCAGCAGGTCGAGTAGATCCTGCTCCCGGTTGATGATGTCCGCCCAATTGTGCATCAACCGTTGCTGGGTGCGCTGGCTCCCAGTGTACTGATGAACCCTCCAGCACACCCTCCTCCACAGCAGTTGAAGCTCCCTAAGGGTGTAACCGCTCCCAGGCCTGCCTGCATGAAGGGAGGGTAGCGCTACACAAAAAACTAGTGCTGCCACCTCCTCGCTAAAGATGGGATGAGACTGCACCCCTTGGCGGCACGACTGCCCACAAGATAGTTGGCTGCTGCATCCCTAACCTGCGATGGTGCTGGATGGGGTGAAGATGGAGAAGAGAAAATTAAAAAAGAGAATGAAGGAAGAAATAAGGGAAAAATAAACAAAAATACAGAACGTCACAAAAACAGGAAATTTTTAAAAAAAAAGTAAAAATAAAGTTCCAATATTGGAGATGCTAATAAAATAAATAAAACTGAGGGGTGGATTCATTGGGAGGGGGGATTACGAGGATAAAAAGGGATGGGAAAAACAGGCCCGAAGCATCATAAACCGAGTGAAAACAAGATGGCTGCACCTTGCGAACCTTGCTGTGCCGTTCACGTGTGATTTTTAACGCAAGTATGTACTTTGCGTTGCGTTTGTCATAAAACGTAACATGAGTAAGCACTACAGAAAACTTTGCCAGCTCACTGAACTGCACGAAGTGGCAGAGACCCAGATTTACAAAAAAGTGGCACGCCCTGCTACAAAATTTGCAGAACTACGCTGTGCCACTTTTGAAACGCTGGGATGCGTCGTATTTACAAAACTACAGTGCAGCTATGTGATTTCCCATGGGCTGGAGCTATATTTAGCTGCCAGCACAACACAGGCATCCTTGCACCATAGTGCAAGAGTGTCTGCGCTGAGACGATAGATCGTTTATGTGAAGGAAGGGATCCTTTTCTGCACCTAAAGAATCTACAATGGCGATTTGCCACTTCTATGTGTTCTGCAGAATGCAGCACACATAGAAGTACCAAATTGTCATTTTAGAATGATTGTTTATGCGCAGGAAGGGAAATCATTCATAGCCTTTTGCTCTTTCTATGTGTGCTGCTAATGCAGCGCACATAGAAAAAGCAAAAACGGGAAGGAATAAAAGTATTCCTCCTCGCTGCACTACGCCATCCCTGGAGTGGTGCTAATTTTTGGCACTGCCACAGATTTACGATTTCTCGTAAATCTGGGGCAGTGCCAAAAGCAATGGGTGTTGCGGTGGAACAACCACAGCAACGGCCACTGCAACGCCTCTCTGCCGCAGAAAACTACATCGGAGGGGCCCATATTTACAAGGAGGTGTTAAGCCACAAAAAGATGCAGTGAATAGGGCCACCAGAGCACTACTAAAAGTGGCACTCTGGTGGTGCTGTGGCCTTGTAAATCTGTTCCAGAGCTTTTTTTTCAACTTCATGTAGTTCCACGTAGCATGACTCTGTGCATTCCACCCACCCCTACTCAACACTTGAGTAACCCCTCCATGACCACCAGGGTCAGTGTGCCCAATTTGCTTTTAGCTATGGAGTCTGACTCCCATGCCAAGTGTAGTACTGCCATGAAGACCAGCACCCAGCAGAGGCTACTGACAACTGTCAGAATCCAGACCCACAACCCTAGTTCTCCACTGACATGTAGGTGAGCTGTGTTAGGAACAACTGTGGGGTCCTAGTACCTCTCTTGCTGCTCAGATTGTGGGGTACCATATCGTAAGGTAGACACCCTTCCCCCACTCTCCCTTCTGTCAGTGCAGAGGCAATATCCTGCAGATGAACAGCTGCCTTATTACTCAGTACTTCCTTGGGGTCAGGTGAAGCCTCTCCAGGGCTAACACTGGGCTTCTCCCTCACTGGTTCAGGAGTCCCTCGGCTCACAAGACCTCCCTTTAAGAGTGGCATAACTTTCTTCTTCTTTTAACCCTTCCTTGGGGATCCCTGTCTCCTAACTGTAGGGACTGGCTTTCCAGGTATTTTGGATTTTGGTTGGGATGGTGCCCTGGGCAACTGCCTCTTCTGGTATCTGTCCAACCTCTGGAAGCCCATTGCCCAGGATACAATCTAAGGGGAGGTTAGCACTGACCGCCACTTTATACCAGTCAAAGGCACCCTCCCTGTTAGACTGTTCATCCTTGGCATGGTCTCCCTTAATGTTTTGCCTCTGTTTCCCAGGTTGTTGATGTGTGCTGGACTCTGATTTAGCTGTTTGTGCTACTCTGGGCACTTTACCACTGCTAACCAGTGCTAAAGTGCAAGTGCTCCTTTACAAAATGTGTATGTAATTGGCTTCTCCATGATTGGCATATTTGATTTATTAGTACGTCCCTAGTATAGTGCACTAGAGGAGCCCAGGACCTGTAAATCAAATGCTACTAGTGGGCCTGCAGCACTGTTTGTGTCACCCTCATAAGTTGCTCTGTATTCATGTCTCAGACCTGCCATTGCAGTGTCCGTGTGTGCAGTTTTAACTGTAAATTCGACTTGGCAAGTTTACCCACTTGCCAGGCCTAAACCTTCCCTTTTCTTACATGTAAGGCACCCCTAAGGTAGGCCCTGGGTAGCCCCAAGGGCAGGGTGCAGTGTATGGTTACGGTAGGACATATAGTAATGTGTTTTATATGTCCTAACAGTGAAATATTGCTAAATTCATTTTTCAGTGTTGCAAGGCCTGTTCCTCTCATAGGTTAACATGGGGCTAACTTTAAATATGATTAAAGTGTAGATTCCCTTTGGGAACGGATGGACATGTGGAGTTTGGGGTTTCTTGAGCTCACAATTAAAAAATACATCTTTTAGTAAAGTTGATTTTAAGATTGCTTGTTTGAAAATGCCACTTTTAGAAGTTTTTTCTTGCTTATACCATTTCTGTGACTCTGCCTGTTTGTGGATTCCATGTCTGGGTCAGTTTGACAGTTGGGCTGGTTGCACCTCACACTAGACAGTGACACAAAGGGAGCTGGGGTGTAGCCTGCATTTCCTGATGAGCCATCTGTGCTAGGAGGGAGGGGAGGAGTGGTCACTCACACCTGAAAGGGCTGTGCCTGCCCTCACACAATGCAGTCTCCAACCCCCTGGTGAGTGTCTGGGGCCTGGCCTGGACAAGGCAGAATTTCACAATCAAGAGAGACTTTTCTTTGAAGTAGGCCTACTTCAAAGGAGAAATTGGGTATAAGAAGGGCACCCAAAACCACAGACTTTAGAACACTTCTGGAAACCAAGAGGAACCTCTGCCTGGAGAAGAGCTGAAGAGCTGAGGAAGAAGAGCTACCCTGCTTTTGACTGTGCTTTGTGGAGCTATCCTGCAGTTGCTGCTTCTGCCAGAGTAAGAGGGCAAAGACTGGACTTTGTGTGCCTTCCATCTTGTGAAGATCTCCAATGGCTTGATTTAGAGCTTGCCTCCTGTTGTTTGAAGTCTCAGGACAGCAAAGACTTCTCTCTGCCAGCACCTGGAGTCTCCGGAGAGACTCCTACTCTGCCAAGTGGTGCCCATCCAGTTCCTGGGACCCTGAAAGGAGAAGCTGGCAGCCTAAGAGGAAGAAATCCACGCACAGATCGCAGTGCGGATAAAAGATCGACGCAACTCCGATCTGCAGCTGACAAATCGAGGCTAGCCTGCAACGCGACTGAAGAATCGATGCATGGAGCTAGAGAAACGATGCGCAGCATCACTGGTGGAGGCTGGTGAGATCGCAACCCGCGCTGCGTGGTTTTCGGATCATCGTGCAGCAGGATTTCCGACGCAAACACTGCTGGGCGTGTAAAAACAATGCAAGGCCTGCACAGACCCTAGAGTGCTGACCGGATCGACGCATCACTCTCCTGTGGTGAGAAGAAACAACGCGTCCGACCCGATGAAAGGAGAAATGACGCAAGGTCTCTCTTGTGAGTGAAATTGACACATCGCAAGCCCTTTTTGATGCACACTCACCTGTGTGGGGTTATTTTTGACGCACCCTAGGTACATTTTCATGCTAACAGCGTTAGTGTGTGTTTAAAACTACATAAAGACTCTTTTTGATTTTTAATTGATAACTTGACTTGTGTATTGTTGATTTTTGTCGTTTTGGTCTTGTTTTGTTTAGATAAATATTTCCTATTTTTCTAAATGTGTGTTGTGTCATTTTCTAGTGATTTCATTAAGTTACTGTGTGTGTTGGTACAAATACTTTACACCTAGCACTCTGAAGTTAAGCCTACTGCTCGTGCCAATCTACCGAGGGGGTAAGCAGGGGTTAGCTGAGGGTGATTCTCTTTTACCCTGACTAGAGTGAGGGTCCTTGCTTGGACAGGGGGTAACCTGACTGCCAGCCAAAGACCCCATTTCTAACACTGGTGATCAGTGGTTGGGATTGTACTTGTGTTTATACTTGACATACAGTTATTAAGTGTACACTACTGTTTAGAGAGCAGACCACTACGTGACCACATACTAATTGTTTGGTGATCTTTGATTTTTCTTTTTTGCTTGGATTTTTCCCTACATCCATTTTTGTGGTAATCTTTGATTGACTTCTGAACTTCATTTGGGAACTTGTTTTCTGCTTTTTGGAACTTTCCACTTTTGTTGACTTTTCATCATGTCCCAATCTGGAGATGCATCAGTTGGAGTTGCTTTTGACCTGGAGAAATTGGAAAGTTATACAAAGGCTTAGTTAAAGCAGTTCTGTGAAAGTTTTGACTGTCCCATTAAGAGCTCATCCAAGAAGGAGGAGCTGCAAAGGAAGCTAAGGGCCTGGGTGACAGCCAAGAGCACTGAAGGGCACACAGAAGATGAGGAGGATGAGGAGGAGGAAGGGCAGTCCATACACAATGGTATTGTGGGTGGGCCTGTTATGTCCAGGAAGAGGGTCTCCAGGGCAGGTAGCAGTGTCTAACCCCTGAGGAATTGCAGGAGAGACAGGCAGAGAGGGAGCACCAGAGGGAGTCGGAGAAAATGAGGATGGCCATTGAAGAGAAAAAGTTGCTGTTGGTTCATGAGCTCAGCTTGAGGGAGCTGCATCAGAGGAGCCAATCTAGTAGGGATGGTGGCAGCCACATCACAGTGCAGCCTGAAAGGAGGGTGCACATTCCTAAAGATTTTGGGAAGGATTATAAAAGGGAGGATGACATATACTTGTAGTTCAAGGGGTAGGAGTCTGCTCTCCATATAAATCTGGTCCCTGAAACTCATTGAGGGGCGGGTCTGTGGAAGCACTTTGAGGTAGAGTGGAGGGATACACTGACAGCCCTAGGAGATGCTCAGAATCACACCTACTTTGGAACGAAGGATGCCCTACTCACAAGGTATGGTCTCACCTCTGAGCAGTACAGGGATAAGTTTAGATCCTACAAGAAGAAGGAATCCCAAACATGGTTGGAATGTGTTGATTCTTATTGTAGGTCACCGGATGGTTGGGTGGAGGGCAGTAAGTTAACTACATATGTGAGGCTTTACAATCTGATTTCTTGGGAGCACTTGTACAGTTTATATTTTCCAGAGCTGCACCAGCACCTGATTGGCAGCACGCTGACTGACCCCAGGAAGCTTGTGCAGGAAGCGGACCGCTGGGAGAGCACCAGGGTCCAGAAAAGGTATGAGGGAGACCACGCCAAGGGTGGGCAGGGTCTCTCTCAGAAGAAAGGGGGGTAAGGGTAAACAGGGAGAGTTCTCTAAAGGGCCCCAAACTGATTCCCAGGGTAAGGATTCCCAACCCCCCAGTGAGAAGAAGCCATGGTTCTCCAAAGGGAAGCCAGTGGCAGGTGGTCCCCCACGTAAGTGCCATGCATGTGACCAGGTGGGTCTTGTGAGGGGGGACCCCAAATGCCCCAAAAGTACACCAGCGCCCACTGGTACGCCGTCCCAGGGTTTGGCCAGTGTAGCTCTTAGGGAGGAATTGGTTACAGGTGGGTGGGAACTAGCCGAGATGACCCTTGTCTCACTAGGGGGCAGTGAGATGGTTCAGAGAACCCTTGTGCCTGAAAACACTAAGAAGTACAGGCAGTGGGTGACCATTAATGGACAGAGGGTGGAGGCTCTGAGAGACACAGGAGCCAGCGTGACTACAGTGAGGAGTCAGCTGGTGTCTGAAGAGCAGCTTGATCCCCGGGTACTTCACCATGTAGTTGCAGTGGACAACTCAGAGCGCCTGTGCAGAGTGGTGCAGGTTCCCTTTGAATGGGGGGGTCTTAGGTTCCTTGAAGGTAGCTGTGAGTCCAACCATGCCTGTTGATTGTTTGCTAGGCAATGACCTGGAGGATTCCCATTGGAAGGAGGTGGAACACAGGTCCCACTTGGAGATGTTGGGTCTGCCTGAATGTGTATGCATATCCACCCAGTCAATGGCAACCCGTCAGGGTAATGAAGAGCCCCTGGAGCCTGAAACAGTGGCCCAGGGGACCGCCAAGAAGAGGTAGGGCAGGGGGCATGGGAAACCGGCCTCAGAAGGTCCCACGGTCCGGGAGGAAGCAGAGCCTGAGGGTGACGCCCCGGAGCCTACAGGGGAACAGGTGGCTGAACTGGGGGAGGTCCCTGAGCTGTCGCAGTGGCAGCAGGAAGGGGGGCCCACCAGGGATGCATTCTATGCAGCACAGAAGACATGCCCTACTCTGAAGGGTTGCGGCAGCAGGCTAGAGACCAGGCGGCTGGCAAGGAGGCAGGATCACACCTGATTTATCGGGAGGGCGACCTCCTGTATAGCGAGCCTAAGGTTCCTGAGCTAGGGTCAGCCTGTGTGCTGGTGGTACCCCACTGCTTCAGGGCCTTCCTACTGGGGTTGGCTCATGATGTGCCTTTAGCTGGACATTTGGGGCAGGACAAGACCTTTGAGAGGCTTATCACCCACTTTTACTGGCCCCTAATGCGCAGGCACCCAGATGCACATTGCAGGTCTTGTCAGACTTGCCAGGCAAGTGGCAAGAGGGGGGGAAATGTAAGGCTCCCCTTCAACCTCTACCTGTTGTCAGTACTCCCTTTGAGAGGGTAGGCATTGACATTGTGGGGCCTCTGGATCCCAAGACAGCCATGGGCAACAGGTTCATCCTGGTCTTGGTGGACCCACTTGCCAGGCCTAAACCTTCCCTTTTCTTACATGTAAGGCATCCCTAAGGTAGGCCCTGGGTAGCCCCAAGGGCAGGGTGCAGTGTATGGTTAAGGTAGGACATATAGGGGGTCATTCCAACCCTGGCGGTCATGGACCGCCAGGGTGGATGACCACGGAAGCACCAACAACAGGCTGGCGGTGCTTCCCTGCCCATTCTGACCGCGGCGGTAAAGCCGCGGTCAGAAAAGGTGCCCAGGGCCTGTAAATAAAATACTACCAGTGGGCCTGCAGCACTGGTTGTGCAACCCACATAAGTAGCTCTGTAATCATGTCTCAGACCAGCCATTGCAGTGTCTGTGTGTGAAGTTTTAACTGTAAATCGACTTGGCAAGTGCACCCACTTGCCAGGCCTAAACCTTCCCTTTTCTTACATGTAAGGCATCCCTAAGGTAGGCCCTGGGTAGCCCCAAGGGCAGGGTGCAGTGTATGGTTAAGGTAGGACATATAGGGGGTCATTCCAACCCTGGCGGTCATGGACCGCCAGGGTGGATGACCACGGAAGCACCGCCAACAGGCTGGCGGTGCTTCCCTGCCCATTCTGACCGCGGCGGTAAAGCCGCAGTCAGAAAAGGGGATCCGGCGGTTTGCCGCCGGATTTCCCCTGTCTGGGCTGAATCTCCATGGCGGCGCTGCAAGCAGCGCCGCCATGGAGATTCCGACCCCCTTCCCGCCACCCTGTTTCTGGCGGTTTTTACCGCCAGGAACAGGATGGCGGGAACGGGTGTCGTGGGGCCCCTGGGGGCCCCTGTACTGCCCATGCCATGGGCATGGGCAGTACAGGGGCCCCCTAACAGGGCCCCAGCATGATTTTTACTGTCTGCTTAGCAGACAGCGAAAATCGCGACGGGTGCAACTGCACCCGTCGCACCCCTGCAACACCGCCGGCTCCATTCGGAGCCGGCTTCTATGTTCCAGGGCCTTTCCCGCTGGGCCGGCGGGCGCTCCTTTGGCGGGCACCTGCCGGCCCAGCGGGAAAGCCAGAATGGCCTCCGCGGTCTTTTGACCGCGGAGCGGCCAAATGGCGGTGACCGCATGTCGGGCGGCGCGGTCAGAATGACCGCCATAGTAATGTGTTTTATATGTCCTAACAGTAAAATATTGCTAAATTCATTTTTCACTGTTGCAAGGCCTGTCCCTCTCACAGGTTAACATGGGGGGCTGCATTTAAATATGATTAAAGTGTAGATTCCCTTTGGGAGCAGATAGACATGTGGAGTTTGGGGTCTCTGAGCTCACAATTTAAAAATACATCTTTTAGTAATGTTGATTTTAAGATTGTGTGTTTGAAAATGCCACTCTTGCTTAAACCATTCTGTGACTCTGCCAGTTTGTGGATTCCCTGTCTGTGTCAGTTTGACAGTTGGGCTGTTTGCATCTCTCTCTAGACAGTGACACAAAGGGAGCTAGGGTGTAGCCTGCATATCCTGATGAGCCATCTGTGCTAGGAGGGAGGGGAGGAGTGGTCACTCACACCTGAAAAGGCTATGCTTGCCCTCACAAAATGTAGGGGGTCATTCTGACTCCCGCCGGCCGCGGTAACCGCGGTGCCGGCGGGAGCCGCCAGAATACCGCTGCGCGGTCAGAAGACCGCCGCGGTTATTCTATGTTTCCCGCTGGGCTGGCGGGCGACCGCCAGAAGGCCGCCCCCCAGCCCAGCGGTGAAACCCCTTCCCACGAGGAAGCCGGCTCCGAATGGAGCCGGCGGAGTGGGAAGGGTGCGACGGGTGCAGTAGCACCCGTCGCGATTTTCAGTGTCTGCATGGCAGACACTGAAAATCTTTGTGGGGCCCTCTTACGGGGGCCCCTGCAGTGCCCATGCAATTGGCATGTGCACTGCAGGGGCCCCCAGGGGCCCCACGACACCCCTAACTGCCATCCTGTTCCTGGCGGTCAAAACCGCCAGGAACAGGATGGCGGTGAGGGGGTCAGAATCCCCATTGCGGCGCAGCAAGCTGCGCCGCCATGGAGGATTCCACAGGGCAGCGGAAAACCGGCGGGAGACCGCCGGTTTTCCGTCTCTGACCGCGGCCATACCGCCGCGGTCAGAATGCCCTTGGGAGCACCGCCAGCCTGTTGGCGGTGCTCCCGCGGTCCCCGGCCCTGGCGGTCCATGACCGCCAGGGTCAGAATGACCGCCGTAGTCTCCAACCCCCTGGTGTTTGTCTGGAGCCTGGCCTGGGCAAGGCAGGATTTCACAAACAAGTGAGACTTTGCTTTCAAGTAGACCTACTTGATTAACATTTGTGTGCATTTATTATCTGCACAAGTGTAGGGAATGCTTGCTCTCCTACACTTAGAGTAGCACTGCATTTTGGACAAAATATTCCAACTTTTGAAAACTCTGGAATCGTAGGTGGTACAGAGGAAACACGAGCAGTGCTGGATGATATTCCCAGCTGGTTACTTGAAGAAGACATTGTTCTTTTTAATGTCTCCAACCTCTTCCCAAACTGTTTTGTTTAAAAACTTAATTATTCTAAAATACTAATATATACTCTGAATAAAAATGATTTGAGCTTTTTTTTTTCTTCTCAGTGCTTAGAACAAGTAGTTATAAAAGGAGATTCTGCAATTGCTGTCCAGCACTCCTTCTATTTTCACTCTCACTGTGAAAGACACAATAACATTTTGCTTTCTTACTACTTCTACCCTTTTCTGACTAATTTATATTTTTAAATCTTTATTTCTATACCTTCTTCAGACAAAATATTTAATGCGTAAGATGTTTTTTCAAATGTTACTTGAATGAAAGGACACTTTTTAAATTACTTTACACACTAAAATTTAGTTTAAAAAAACTGCTTCTTCAACAAATAACTGTACTTGTTCCCATATATTTTACTTATATATTTCTAAAGTTATTTGTGCAACCAGAATAAAAAACAGTTACTTCGTACAGTATGCTACAAAACAAGGTTTTCTGTAATGTTATGTTAAGTAAATATTTTTTAAACACCCATGGAAATTCACAGAAAAAAACAAAGGTTGCATGGACGTTATAGTTAAGAAATACAATTAAAAAAACTTAGAAATTCACTGAAAAATCAAAAGTTATGGGGATGTTATAGTTAGGAAATAGGCATAAAAAAATCATTAGAAATTAACTGAAAAAACCAAAGGTTATAGAAACGTTATATAGTTAGGAAATAGAATTAAAAAAACCTTAACATTCACTGATAAAACCAAAGGTTACAGAGATGTTATAGTTAGGTTCACTTTTAACAAGTCTGATAAAACCAAAGGTTACAGGGATGTTATAGTTAGGCTCACTTTTAACAAGTATCAAACCATATAAATTTTCAGTTATAGTTATCTCAACTAACTATAACTTGTGCCCACAGCCCCGGGGACCATCACCTCTCTGGGGCTATCTATTTAATTGATGCTCGGGGACCTGTGCCCCCCGTCCTGAGTCCGGGGACCACCACCCCCCAGGGATACACTTTATTTGCAAACAATGTGAAGGACAGCTAACAGTTTTATTTTTAGAGTAGCGGTAAATGTAGGAAAATGATTGGCTAGTCAGGCGGTAGATTAATTTGACTGTAAAATGTAATAGACAGTACTATTAATTACTAAGCAATGTTTTGTTTTTCTTTCCTCCTTGCAGTAGAAACAAAGAGAACCCAGGGGAAGAAGAAGACCTTCATGGTCCAGCCTCCACATAAGCCATTCCTGCTGGTTATATGTATTGATTATTACCTACTTTTAACAACTAGTCCCCATTATGGCCTTCCATAGTTTTGAACTTCCTTTTACCTACTTTTTGTTTGTGTTAATCCTGCTTATTTATTTGTGTTTTCTATCATATTTCCTCTGTTTTCAGCAGTAAACTTTTCCTCACTCCTCTTTTACATATCTTATGGTAACAGAAAATTGCTGGTAAAGTAAACAGGAAAAAATGCAGGCTCATAGCATGTAAGTTGACTCGAGGCTTTATTGAGCAAGCATCAATAATACAATAACATAAATGCTCATGGTCCCCAACAGGATGTTGTACATAGCTCACCCTAGGTCTAACTCTCACAATGCCAACTTTGTAGAAGCCCTATGATACAAGGTTACATGATCTCATGAAAGAGAAGCATGGGAAGATATCAATACCATGTATCCTTTCCAGTCTCCTCCCCTCTTTTCTTCATTGTTTTTCTGATCCTTTTCTAGCCATTTCCCATCATAATTCTTTTTTGTAGAACTGAATTATTGACTAATTACTTTTTAAAATGTCAATTTAACCTTTCAAAGGGAAACGTTTGATAGCTATAACTTTCACATCAATTTAGTTTGCTATTGAGTTTTAACTTGTGTAAAATAGTGTGCTTGGTACAGATATTCAAGATATGTGCATTATGTTTTTGCCTAGGTGCTTCAATACTTCAGGCCGATTCCACTGCTGAGGGGGAGGCAAGCCATCCTGTTGAGGGAAGGGTGGTAATTGTTGCTGGGACAAGGCGTAAGTTGCTTTCCCTTTTCAGCGATTGCTGCCTTTGTTGTAGTATTTTGTATTTGCTTCAAAACACAGATAATACGCCTTTCATACATTATCCAATGTCCAACGTTTCTGTGTGAGTCTCTTTACCATTGAAATTATTCAGCAGACTAAAAGGTGTGTTCCCCAGTGCCCACTCATACCTACTACCTCCTCCATTCTTTTCCAGTCAGCTTACAAATTACAATGCTATCTTGACACATGGCACATTTTCCCAACAGTTTCTACTTTCATGCCCATCCTCTACCTTCTATTAATCACAAAGCTTGCCCTACTACATGATTTATTAGGCAAGCTGTCCATAGCCAAATCTAAACCAGGCCCAAGCCCTGACTTTTTATCAGAACTTAACTTTACCCAACATTGACTTGCTTCATTGCCCAGGAATAAAATATTAGCTGTACAATTAATGCATTTGGAGCAGAGGGCGGGAGTCAGGAGAAGAGCAGGGCCATCAGAGTTCATGACTTGCCATTAGTTGTCTACCAAAAAGCCTTTCTGTCCCCACTGATGTTGCATCATATATAAATGTAGTCAAATAAATTGTGCAGTTTATGTCAGTGGCTTGGATGCTAAGATGGTGAAGCCATCATGAACTCCAAATAATGAGGGTGAATGCTGGCCAATATCTGTGAACCTGCGGGGACCCGTACCGGCATAGTCACCCACTCAGGGAAGTATCCACCGTGGGCTAGGGCCCCACGGAGGCTTACATTTCTCCTTGATTCCATGCTTCCATGATGAGCCCCTTCCAGCCACTCGGAAGATAAGATGGTGCATGGCAGCAATGACATCTCTGAAGCTGTAGTCCTGAGACCGGACAATCCACTGCTGCTGAGTGGGTCAAGTTAGCATTGGAGGTCCAGGACCCAGCTGCATAGGTGGCACAGCAATGCATCCCCCACGAGGCCTGCTGGAATCCAAAGTGTCACTGAGCCCCCGGAGGGAGAATGTCCATGTGTAATGGAGGGATTGAAGCGGCCCCAATGAGATTCTTGGAGCAGGAGGGAGCCACTGGGACTCAACGTAATCACTGGTGAGCAGAACAGGGGCAGAGGATGCACTCCAGGACACCAAAGTGAGCCACTGCATTCGTGGGCCAACTCACCTATGATGAACCCCCAAAAACAAGCCGAAGTGGTAATATGTTGAGGCAGCACAGTAAATGTCCCAGAATACAACCAGTACCATTCATATCTTGCAGGAGCCAAGCACTCCCTGTGCCACCTGGGAGTACCGGAAGGCGAGTAGCAATGGGAAGGGCACCCCCCTGAACAGTGGCAACTTGAAAGAACAAGGTATAGAACAAGGAAGGATGAAGGATTTGACTGTCAAGCATGTTTAGGGTTGGTACTTCCCCCTCATGGAGACCCCCTATGGACAACAACAAGCAGCCTAAAGCTACTCAATCCACAGAATAAACAGATAGGCAGTGAGAAATGGTGTGCCTGATGAAGAAGATGGTGTCTGCCCAGACCAAGAGGGACTGGGAGGGTGCAAGCCAGTCACCCAAGGAGCTGCTAACCGCAATTACTGAATCCAAGTTGACCCTGGAAAAAATAGATACTGTCGGCCATAGGCATTACTCTTCTGTGGAGATATATTCAGAAGATTATGGCTCAGGTGCTGACAGTGTAGGTAGTGCTTGGAGAACATACAGGAACATCTCTAAAAGCAGAAGTGTGCCATCTTAAATAAATAACCCACATCTACATGTTCGAGCAGAAGATGCAGAAGGGAGGTTGCATTGGACTAATATTTGCCTGGTGGGTTTCCAAGAAAGGATAAAAGGCAGGAATGTGAAACGCTTTGTAGAAAATGCTGTACTGAACATGGTGAAACCCAGTGACCTCTCTGCTCAGTTTGTGGTGGTGCAGACAGATCAAATACAAGGGGTCCCACAGAGGTCCGGGGAAGGGCCTTGCCCCACCATAGCATGGCTCCTAAATATTAGGGACTGGGACGCTATCCTCAAAGCTTTGAGATACCAAGGCCCTACAAGTTACCATAATCCCCTTATTATGGTGTTCCTGGACTTCTGTCAGGGAGTACAAGTTCAGCAGCGCTCATTTGACAAGGTGAACGGAGAGCTGGGCAAATGTGAGCTGCAGTAAGCCATGACCTTTACGGCTAAGTTGAAAGTTCTGGCCCAGGGGAAGTGGTGGGTCTTTACATATCTGAGGAGGTATGGGACTGGCTGGATGGCTTGCAGAGAGCAATGGGTAATGATTCCAGGAGCGTGCAGGGAAATCAAATGACATAAAATGGCAGTCACCAAAAATATCTAATCAAGCAGGAGGCAAGGGTACAATACAGAGGCAAACAACATAAACTGTATGAGATTGGGAACAAGACAAGGAAACTGCTGGCTTGGCTGAAAAGTTGAGAGGAGGACCAGTGGTGGGTTCAAAGGGTCATCATCAAGACTGAGGGAATGGCCGAATCAGTAGAAGATATAGCCAGGGCTTTCAAGCATTCCATGGGAGCCATTTATCAGTAAAAATGTCTGGTTCCCGTTGATGAGCTGCTGAGATTTTACCCCACAGTTGGAGGACGGGGATAGAGTTTTTCTCAAAGCCCTCATAGACACCAGGGAGATTCTGGAATCGATCAATCAGATCCAACAGTTTTCTTCCTGAATTATTTCAATGGTATGGAGTAATGTGGGGCAGAGAAAGAAGGTAGCTTCCCGAAAAACCTTAGGATGGCAACAACATTGCTTATTCATAAGATGGGCAAACCACCAGAGGAATGTGTGTCCTCTAGGCCCAGCTTGCTGCTGAACAATAAGGCCAAGGTGGGGCCAAAAGCATTGGCATCCTGCTTCAGACAGGTGATCAATAGCTTGATTGCCCCAGACCAAACTGGTTTTATGCCACACAGTGCTACCCTGCACAACTTCCGGTGCCTGTTCCGGTGGTTAGCCTGCAGAGACAAGATGGCAGAACCAATGGTGCAACTGACACTCAAGACAGAAAAGTACCTTGAGTGACCATATTTGTGTACTATCCTAGAGAAGATGGTGTTTGACATGACGTTTCATTCCTGGTTCTGCTTACTGTATACCAACTTGGTGACCAAGATTAGGATCGAGGGGATATACTATGACACATTTCCACTGCCTAGAGGAACAAGGCAGGGATGCCCATTGTTTCACCTACTAATTATCCTTGTTGTAAAACCCTTGGCATGTTTGTTGAGGGTGGATGCTCTGCTAAGGGATATAGGATGGGATTCCGAAAGAGAGGAGAGAATGTCACTCTATGCTGATGACCTCCTGTTATACCTGGCTGACCCAGAACACTTGGGTCTGAGAATATTAGAAGTTCCCATGATCTTCAGGAGGTATGCGGGCATACATAATAATTGACATAAATCAATACTATCCCCAATTACCTAGTGGGTACCACCGAGTGGCTGAGAGCTTCCCATGTAGCAGTCCACAGAGGGCTTCACATACCTGAGAATCTAAGTAACAAAGGACCCAGGAATGTTCCACAATGCCAACCTAGGTAGAATCCTTGATGACTACAGAAAGGACATGGGTCAATAGAGATCACTTCCCATCTATTTACTGGTAAAAGCCTTGCTATTTAAAATGACATTGCTGCCTACATTTCTCTACAAATTACAAAACAATGTTTGAGGTGCCTGATGGGTTCTTTCATGCAGTGGAAGGGGTAACCTGACATGGCCTGTGGGATGGGGTCCAGCAAAGATTGTGTTCCAGTCGCTCATTGGAAACCCATATGACGGGGCCTTGCCCCACCCAATTTACCTTTTACTGGGTGTCTCAGCAAATTACAGTAAATGAATGGGCATATGGGCATTCTCCTCTACCAAGAACCGGCACTACTTTCAGATAGGTGGAAAGTGGGTGATAGAGGATACTTGGGGTGTCTCTAGGGAAGTGCCAGTCCTTCCAACCCCACCGCAACAGTGCTTGGGGTGTGGATAAGGGCCACCAGAACTAAATATGCCCTTATGGGATTAGGCTATACTCACTAGATTTCAGGGTACTAGCAGCCTTGATACTTAACCATGCAATTTTAAGAATATACAAGACACCCAAAGCACACTGGGTGCTACCCTTTAGCGCCTTGCGGGAACTATAGGAACAAGACTTAGGACTACTGGAAGATACTTGGGGATTAGCATGCAGACAGCCCAGGTATGTGGCAATTAAGGCAGGGTTTCACTTTCTTAATGAGGCTACATGTTTAAAGGGATAGGGACAAGTTGGGATGCTATTGCACTTATCTATCTCTAAACAATGTATTTTAAAAGTAGAATAATATTTATGTATTTATGCATGTATGTATGCATGTATGTATGTATGTACATGTATATTGATCCACACAGTGACGTTACTTCACTGAAGTAGCCATACCAGTGTAGAGCGAAAGCATTTGATAATTCCACATGTCGTATGTGAACAACGTCTTTCTTCGGGCATAGGCTAACACCAAACAAGCAGGATGCCAATGCTTTTTGGCTCACGCCTTCAACTGGGCAACCCACATCCCACCACCAATGCATCTATATAGTTTTAAAATCAGTCCATCTTGGATTGCACTTCCCCTCAGCCTAACAGACTAGACCGCTGCCTGATCACAGTTGGGACTCCATTCAGGTGCCATGATTTTGACTTTGCATGAATTAATATATGCACTCACATTATAGCACCTTCCACTGAATACACTTACATACTGATGCAATGTGTATGCACAACTATAAATACAAGTGACAAAGTAATGTAAAAGTTAATGTAAAAATTATTGTATACCTCAGTCAGAATTCAGTCATTATAATCTGCTGGTGGAGACTATCACAGAACACTACGTTGAGTGCTCAAAAGTATTGTAAGTATGTGCATATGCACAATAGTTCTATCAGGTCCCACACAATGACTCGTCGTTTTTCCATCCTGACTTTTCATTGTAAAGAATGGTCAATTTTATTGCAGCACTACAGATCACATCAGTGTTTGAGAATATGCGTGTATGTGATATAGATGCGGCTAGAAAAAATACATATTTATATATTCTGTCACTGGTTAATGTTTTTGCGATACTGTTGTTAAACACAAGGGCCAGATGTATCAAAGTGTTTTGAGTTTGCAAAAACTGCATTTTGGTATGTAACAAATCCAATCTGCGACCCCTTCCCCTTTGTGAATGCATGCGAAAACCTTTTTTAACAGCAGGCAATGGTCCCACAGACCACTGCCTACTCTTAAAAAATGAAAAGAAAACTTTTCATTTTTCATTTGTAAACGCATCCCGTTTTCCTTTAAAAAAAAAAAGATTGCTTTATTGAAAAGCAATCAGAGACATAATGGTCTGCTGAGCCCAGCAGGCCACTGTCCCTGTGATTGTAGCCATTCGCAATGGCTCGCAAATTGCGACCTACTTCAGGAATATTAATGAGGTAGGTCCACTTGATAGCCCTTGCGAATCGCAGTATGAAACTCCTGGAGTTTCATACATTCCAATAGCGATTACTTAATTGCGATTCGCAAAGAATCGCAATTAGGTAATTGCTATTAGATAAAATTATACATCTGGCCCAATATTCGAGAACTCAAATCCTCCAGTGCTATGTGTATGTGCATGTGCATATCTAGTCAACAAAGTTCCAACAATAGGCTATAATATTCGCAGTCTTCAAATACATTTTACAAAACTGTCACTTGAATAGAGACATTGCGGATAAGGTGTCAATGTACAACATACAAATTGAAGTGCCCCAGAACAGACTTTGTCCCATGTATACACACATCTCCATCGAAACACTCAGGGCCATATTTATACTTTTTGACGCAAAACTGCACTAACGCAGTTTTGCGTCAAAAAAATTAGCGCCGGCTAGCGCCATTCTGAAGCGCCATGCGGGCGCCGTATTTATTCAATGACGTTAGCTGGCGTTGGCCGCCGGCGCTGCCTGGTGTGCGTGAAAAAAAATGACGTACACCAGGCAGCGCCGGCGTAGGAGATTATGGAGCTTGGGCGCCAAAAAATGGGGCAAGTCAGGCTGAGGCAAATTTTTCGCCTCAACCCGATTTGCGCCATTTTTTTCGACTCCCAACCCCCATTGAAATGACTCCTGTCTTAGCAAAGACAGGAGTCATGCCCCCTTTCCCAATGGCCATGCCCAGGGGACTTCTGTCCCCTGGGCATGGTCATTGGGCATAGTGGCATGTAGGGGGGCACAAATCAGGCCCCCCTATGCAACAAAAACATTTTAAAAAAATACTTACCTGAACTTACCTTAATGTCCCTGGGATGGGTCCCTCCATCCTTGGGTGTCGTCCTGGGGTGGGCAAGGGTGGCAGGGGGTGTCCCTGGAGGCATGGGAGGGCACCTCTGGGCTCCTTCCGAGCCCACAGGTCCCTTAACGCCTGCCTTGTTCAGGCGCTAAAAAACGGCGCAAAATCGGCTGGACGTCATTTTTTTTTACCCACCCACTCCCGGGCGTGAGTTTTGCCCGGGAGTGTAAATACGGCGCACATGCCTCGGAGTCAATTTTTTAGACGGGAACGCCTACCTTGCATATCATTAACGCAAAGTAGGTGTCCACGCTAAAAAATGACGCAAACTCCATGGACTTTGGCGCTAGACGCGTCTAATGCCAAAGTATAAATATGGAGTTAGTTTTGCGTCGGAATTGCGTAAAAAAAAACGACGCAATTCCGGCGCAAACAGAGTATAAATATGCCCCTCAATATTTAATACGCAGACATGGGGCAAATACTATTGCACATTCAATGAACCCGCTTTTTTCCACAGTTGACAAAACCGACTCCTAGCAGCATATAAATAATGAAAGTGACAAGGTGGTTAACATTTGACCATATCTCTGATAGCAAATCTGCAGTCAGATCCATAGCAGCATATATAAACTGAAATATTCCAAAGCTAAATTATAGCAGTGATTATAAAATAAGCTGTTATTATTCACCAGTCAGATCCTCAATGATGTTATAAATGTGTATGGATAGTGATTCAAATGGGTCCCCATGAGTAGCTCATCATATTTGCATAGTCAGTTAACATGGTATAGGAAAGTCACTTACATAATAGCATTGTGAATAAAGTGTCAATGTGCAACAATGAAATTAGATAAAATTACCCTACATCAGACTATGGGGTTCATTCCGACCCTGGCGGTCCAAGACCGCCAGGGCCGGGGCCCACGGAAGCACCGCCAACAGGCTGGCGGTGCTTCAATGCCCATTCTGACCGTGGCGTTAAAGCCGCGGTCAGAAAAGGGAATCCGGTGGTTTCCCGCCGGATTTCCCCTGCTTGGGCTGAATCTTCATGGCGGCGCTGCAAGCAGCGCCGCCATGGAGATTCCGACCCCCTTCCCGCCATCCTGTTCTGGTGGTTTTTACCGCCAGGAACTGGATGGAGGGAACGGGTGTTGTGGGGCCCCTGGGGGCCCCTGCACTGCCCATGCCACTGGCATGGGCAGTGCTGGGGCCCCCTAACAGGGCCCCATAAAGATTTTCACTGTCTGCATTGCAGACAGTGAAAATCGCGACGGGTGCAACTGCACCCGTCGCACCCCTGCAACTCCGCCGGCTCCATTCGGAGCCGGCTTCATTGTTGCAGGGCCTTTCCCGCTGGGCCGGCGGGCACTCCTTTGGTGGGCACCCGCCGGCCCAGCGGGAAAGCCCGAATTCCGCAAAAATGCCAATGTCGGAATGAGGGCCTATGTGCCTCATTACAAGGCTGGCAGTCTTCAGACCGCCAGCCACGTGGTGGTCCTGGTGGTAGTCAGGACCGCCGCTTCTGTGGCGGTCTGACCAGCACATAAAGATCTTGGTGGTCTGACCACCTGGGTTGGGCCAGCACTGCTGGGGTCGGTGATCCCGACGGCCTGGAAGTAGCATAGATCGTAATCCGCCATGGCAGTGCTGCATGCAGTGCTGCCCTGCGGATTACGGCCTTGTTCTCCAACAGCCTTTTCATGGCTGAGAACAGGTGCAAGGAGCCGCAGGGAGGGCCCTGCACTGCCTCATACACTTGACATGGACAGTGCAGGGGTTCCCCTGCCCAGCACCGTCGCAATGCTCACTGTCTGCTGCTAGTCAATTACGAGCCGGAGACAATGCTGTAGCCTGTTTCCCGCTAGGCCGGCAGGAGGAAACCGAGACAAAAATCCATTGTAGGGAACCAGAGATATGAATTTTTAAAGATGAAAAGTAAAACTAACACTTAGAAACAAATGGCGCTCAAAGGATTCAAAAAGGTTGCACTGGACAGGGACGAAGTCCAGAGTTCAGGCCACCCACGATGTAACACTGTTACACTTACTTTCAGAAGTGTATCATGAATCAGGAAAGTGGTCTACAGCACCAGCCACGGGTTTAGAGGCTCTGGTTTGCCTCTTGGGGTCTGGAACTACAACTCCCACAGTGCACCTCATCAGCTTAAAGAGCTTTTTACAACAGTTGCTTCAAACATCTCCAAACTTCTAGATCTTCTTCCAGGGCCCCTTTGGGTCTTTGAAGTGTCCACACACTTGATCCAAGGTTGCAGAAGCCCTCAGTTGCTTTTAAGTAGTTGGGACTACAATCCTTAGAATGTGCCTAGGCAGAATCCTCAGTCACTGGACACTGGTCAGCTGAGCTATACTTGCAGGACTTGATGCAGAGTACTCTGGTAAGCTCCTTTGTACCTGTAACTAACAACGGGTTCACTCCTGGAGTTGCAGAAGCAAGGCAAAGTCCTTTTCTTGGTGAAGCCCAAAGTGTGTATCTGATGCAGTCCTTGTGAGTGCAGTTCTTCAGATGCATGCCAGGGGTTTAACAGGGCAGCCTTCTTCTCCAGTATCTTCTTCCAGCATGGATCTGAATTGTGGGACAGTTCTGCTGTATTTATCATTGCTCTGGTTTGGGAAACAGGGGATGATCCTGCTCAATGGGGTGCAGACAACACCCTAGGGAGTGACCACTTCCTCTGAAGTGTGGCAAAAATCAATCCCAGAAAACAACATTCTCTAAAAATCTAAGATGGCAAAAATTCATCCTTGGAGCTTTGATCTAGGTGAGTTCACCCACTAATGTTGCTAAGTCTCCCATAACGCACCCCTTCCAGCCCCCTCCTAATCTAATCAGTGGCGCTCCCATCTGTCTGCGGGAGCAGGAAATGGGGGAGTTTCTGTCCCAAATGGCTTTTCCTCCATTGAAGACCAGTTTGTCACTCTTCCCCCATTCTGCTCTGCCATCTGCTGCAGCAGTTCTCCCCCCCCAGATGCTTCCTTTGTCTCAGCCAAGGTCACTTCACACCTCATTAAGGTAGCTTGGCTCAGGCTGCTAGAGACTGACCAATCAGGAAAGGGCACTACAAGGCTGAATTTGGTAACTTTCAGAAAAAAGGCCTCAAACTCTTTCTCTGTGCTAGTTATGATAAATTCAACCATGGCAAGTTGTTGGAATTATTATAACATTTAATGTGATATCAAATTTGATATATTGAGCTCCTCTCTGTCAGAAATAAGACTTTATTATTTTAAAATTCAGTCTCCCAATGTTAGCCTATGGAGCCCCTTGACTACAATGGGGAAAACAAATGTCACTGTTTTTCACTTACCATGGCTTATAAAACTTATTTTATAAAGTCCCTGCTTATATTTGCACTGCACCCAACCCTTGGGGCACCAAGGCCAGACCTTAGGGGTGATTTATATGCAGAAATAAGGTAGTTTGAGACTTTGGAAGTACTTTTAATTTCAAAGTTGAATGTAGGTTTAATTTTAAGTTAAAAGCAGTCAGCAAGGCAGGCCTCTCTTTAGAATGACACTGGGCATCACAGCAGTGCACCTATGGGTGTACTATCTATGCCGGGGTCCCTAAACCTACATGCCCTACCATATACTAAGGACATATAGGTAGGTTGACACAGCCAATTATAATTAGCCCAATTTGTATAATCATTTTAATCAGAGCACGGGCCCTGGGACTATTTAGCTGTGCCCAGGGCACCATCAGAGTCCGAAAAAAACTAGCATAAGTGCAAAATGGGGGGGGGGGGGGGCAAAAAGCTAGGGGGCTTCTACAATCAGCCCAGTTTACCCACAATACATACATTTTGTTATGCATAATTATCAAAATTACACCAATCTCACTGGTGTACTGAACATTTTGCACAGGCCTAAAGGGAAGATGAGGAATTTAGACCTTTTCATTGTATTTGTTCTTTCTTCTTTTTTTCTTGTAATGTTTAGTGAGCAATCTGAAAGACTTAACTATGTCACAGCAACCACATAATATTTTGTAGCCTATTTTCATTTATTATTTTTTGTCAAAAATATAACCATCCATTTGGCAAAAAGATACAACAGGGTACTCTGTAAGTTCTGACTCTGGGTATGCTAATACAACCCACAATACAAACTTGGGACCAATATGCACAAGAAAGTTTAGATACAGCAGCACATCATCCCCCCATGTTAAATTCCAGCCAGTTTACAAATTTTCTCTGAAGTTTCATGAACATTGTAGTAGAAAAAACAATAAAAAATACATCTAAATTACACTTTGTTTTAAGAAGTTTCAAAATAATGTAAATCTTTGCACATGATTTTTATTATAGTGTTTAAAATATTTTTAGATTTTTTTGTTTGGGTTTTATGGTAATGTTTTGTTCTTTTTAAAAAAAATATAAAATTGTTTATAAGGAATATAAATATTAAAGTCAACATTTTTAATGGTAACTGCTTTCTCCAATGTAGCTTAGGAAGGAATGGAAATAGTAAATCAGAACCCTTTAAAGTCCATCTCTTTCTCCAACGTAGGTTGGAATGGAAATAGTAAATCAGAACCCCTCAAAACCCATCTCCTTCTCCAACGTAGGTTAGAATGGAAATAGTAAATCAGAAACCTTCAAAGTCCATCTCTTTCTCCAACATAGGTTGGAAAGGAAATAATAAACGAGAACCCTTTAAAGTCCAACTCTTTCTCCAACATAAGTTATGTTGGAGTCGGAATAGTAAATCTAACCTCCTCAATGCCCAACATTTTTCCCTATGCTCCTTAGGTTGGAGTGGAACTAGTACATCTAAATCCCTCAATGTCTAACACTTTCCCCAGTGTAGTTTGAATTGGAATGGGAATAGTAAATCTCAACCTTTTAATGTCAAACACTATTCCCAGTGTAGGTTAGGTTGGAGTGGGAATAGTAAATGTAAGCTTCTCAAAGTCCAAAACTTCTATCAATGTAGCTTGTGTTGGAGTGGGAAGAGTACATCTAAACACCTCAATATGTAACACTTTACCCCCCATAAGTCATTTTGGACTGGGAATAGCAAATCTAAACCTGTCAATGTCAAACACGTCCTCAATGTAGGTTGGAATAGGAATAGTAAATCAAAGCCCTTCAATGCAAACACTTTCATAAATGTAGACTAGGTTGAAGGAGCAATAGTAAATCTGAACACTTCAATCTTAAACATTTCTCAACGTAGATTAGGTTGGAATGGGAAAAGGAAATCTAAAATCTTTAATGTACCTTAGATTGCAGTGGGAATAGTAAGTCTAAATCCCTAAATGTCAAACACTTTTGTCAGTGTTGCTTAAATTGGAGCAAGAATAGTAAATCTGAATCTTTCAATATCAAACACTTTCCCCAACATAAGTTAGGTTGGAGTGGAAATACTAAGGCCCATATTTATGTAAAATGATGCACAACTGCAAAGCTTTTTTCATGCAAGCTACCGTCATTCCCAAAAAATTGTGCTAACTATGATATTTTGATGTTAGATGGGTCTAGCATCAAAATATAAATAAGGAGGTAAGTAGGTGCTGCTTTTGCTTTAAAAAAATGATGCAAAGGCAGTGGAAACTTTTCATAAATATGGGCCTAAATGTAAACCCCTCAATGTTTGCCATTTTCCCCGATGTACCTTATGTTGGTGTGAGAATAGTAAATAGAATCCCCTAAATGTTGGCCACTTTCCCTAATGCATGTTAGGTTAGAGTGGGAATAGTAAATCTAAATTCCTCAATGTCTAACACTTTTCCCACCGTAGCTTAGGGTGGAGAGGGAATAGTAATTCTAAACCTTCCAATGTTCAACACTTTCTCAAACTTAAGTTATTTTAGCCTGGCAATAGTGAATCTAAACCCATCAATGTCAAACACTTTCCCAATGTAGGTTAGAGAGGATTGGAGATAGTAATTCAGGACCTCTCGATGTTAAACACTTTCCTCAATTTAGGTTAAATTGGAGTGGAAATAGTAAATTTGAACCCTTCCGTATGAAATATTTTTCCCAACACAGTTTAGGTTGGAGTGACAATAGTAAATGTAAACCCTTAAATATCCATCCCTTTCTCAAACATTGCTTAGGTTGGAGAGAAAATAATAAATCTAATCCCCTCAATGTCCAGTCCTTTCTCCAAAGTAGCTTACATTGGAGTGTAAATAGTAAATCTGCACCCCTCATGTCCAACACTTTTCCTAATGTAGGATAGGTTGGAGTGTGGATAGTAAATATAAACCCCTCAAAGTCCAACACTTTCCCCGAGGTAGTTGAGCTTGGAGTAGGAATATTAAATCTAAACCCATCAATGTGAAACGCTTTAACCCCATATAAGTTAGGTTGGTTTTGCAAAGATTTAAGTGTTGCAATATTAAAAAAATGCAATGCACACCTTACATCATGTACAATGTGCATCTTATAATATGTTGTTACACGGTTCCTCTTAAGATAATAGGACTGCATATTTAGGTCAGCAGGACTTCAGAATGTGGGGAACTGAGTCTTTCCACACCATCGGAAACTGTTGGCCCAATTCCTAGCTAGCTCACAGAGCCTCACCTGAACCCTTAACCTGGCAGTAGTATAAGGTGATTATGGAAACCTGAATGTAACACTCTGATTTCTCAGGGAAGTTGTGGAAACAGATCTCACCCTTTCATTGAATTAATCATGCATGCTCAGGCAAAACACAAGAAAGTATAAATTTATTGAAACAGTCATAATCTTGCATATAGAGAATGAGCTGCGCTAGTTACGCAGATGAAACAAAGAAAAGTTATCAGCATAATGAACATGGTAAATATGATGAACAATCCAACCATGGTAAATTATTTCTAGAGGTTGTAGAGAATCTAGAGGTTTCTATCCAACCTTAAAACTATACTATACTGAGAGCATAGTGGGGGTATCCTTCTGCCTGCCCGATCTATAGAATTAGCCTTAGCCCCATACCTGGAAATGGTGTCAGGAGTCAGCCTGTAGTGTGGATGACAATCCTCACAGGAGTTGGTAGATTAGTGCCAGCAAAGCTGCATGTCGAACATAGCATTTGTCCTAGGATGATCATGGTTAGAGTGCCCCTTTCAAGGTCAGTGCATCACTTTTATAATAAACTCACCCTGTGTTAGAAGCACAGCTCTGATGAAATGCTATGCCTAGATGTCAGAAGCTGTCTCATGAACAGGCAACACATGAACTAGGATATTGTGTACTGTGCTCTTAACCTTGGACAGAATGTACAGATTACATGTTGAGGAAAGGGTACTAAAACAAATAACTGGTACAACATATTCCAAGAATAATATCAATGAGGCCAAAGTGAAATAAAGTGTGTAACATGTCACTGCCAAAAGCGGTGCAGCTAAAACGTGTAAAATGTGAAATCCAAAATGAAGCCAAGAAATGGTAGAACCAACTCGGGTCCAAGAGGTCCTCACAACAATGGTGTACACTGTTTATTTAATTGATAGCAAAAACATTTGTCCCTCTTTATGACATTGGCGGTAAATCCCACTTACCGCCACGCTGAGTGCCGCCAACTTACCGCCACTGTGGCGGATATCCGTTCACCATATTATGACACACATACACCAATCCGTCAGTATTCAGCCACATACACAAATCCGCCACACCAAAGGTCAATGATAAACTGGCGGTATCAAAAGCCACACCGTTACGCCAACAGAACTATGCCCACCACATTATGACCCACAAATCACCACAGCGAACATTCAACGGCGGTAAAACGTTGGCGGTACATACCACAGCGCTTAAAATGGCCACACACCAACAAAACAACATCACATTGGACAATTCAAACAACACACACCTGACACCTATACATACACCACACCTACCCACTCACACCACTATAAAACACCCACCCACATTACCCACAACCCTTCACCATTACAAACACTTGCCAGCAGAGAGACAGCAAGACCACAGACACAACCAGAGCCACACACTACTCACACCTATATACCACTCACGCACCCCACATCACACACCCCAACACATTACCAAACATACCCAACATACCCTTACCTACACACCTCACACAACACCAATGGCACCACAAAGACACCCCTGGTTCACAGAGGAGGAGCTGAGGGTCATAATGGAGGAAATCAGCTGGGTAGAGCCACAGGTATTTGAGCACAGGCGCAGCAGATATTGATAGCTAGGAAGATGGAGCCATGGCGGAGAATCACGGACAGGGTCAACGCCATGGGACAGCACCCAAGAACTAGGGATGACATCAGGAAGAGGTGGAACAACCTACAGGGGAAGGTACGTTCCATTGCAGCAAGACTCCAGCTCGCTGTACAGAGGACTGGCGGTGGACCCTTACCTCATCCCCCACAACTAATAGAATGGGAGGAGCAAGTCTTTTCAATCCTGCATCCTGAGGGCCTGGCTGGAGTAGGAGGAGGACTGGGCTCTGGTACGTCAACTCTCACTACTACCCTCCTACCTGCATGCCATCACATACCCCCAGCCTCACTCCCATCATTCCACTCCATCCCACATACCCCACCTTCACATCTCACTTATTCCAATGCCAAGCCCTGCATGATCTGCTAATGCATGGACACCACTCACAGCCCTGCATGGACACTCATCACTAAAGCATGCACACTATAGAGAACTAATCATCCCACCATTCACCAACATACCCAAGTGAAAGCTGCCAGGGCAAATACAACCAAAGAGGGCAAGCCACGGATGCACAATATGTCAGACACAGAAACCATAACACATCAATTACATCCCCACCGGTACCCCAGCCAATGTCAGCGGAGAGGAGGTGGCAACAATATTCAGTCCCCCAACTGAAGAGGCCCACAGTGATGACAGCAACTCTGGGCTTCAGGATCTGGATGATCAACCTGGCCCATCAGGGACCTCTGGAAAGCTGGTTACCCAGACCCAGTCACACACCACCACAGAGCCTCCCCCATCAGGAATCCCCACCACAGCACCCACCCAGCGTACCCATACCTCTGTCCCGAGGACACTTCAATCAGAAGTGTGTCCACCTCTACAGGGACACCAGGGCACACCTCATACCCATGACAAATAGGGACCTGGGGTCAGTGGCAGTGGGCACACGGTTCAGGGGACAGAGGAACAGGCCACAGGGAAACTGGGAGGACTGCTGTATGCCAGGGGAAGGACAGGTCCAGGGAACCAACTCTCCAGGAGGCACTTGCAGAGATCCTGGGAGCATATCAACATTCCCAGGACACGATGGGCCAGATCCTGGACAATGTGCAGGAGAACAGGCGGCTGCAGGAGGGACAGTACCAGGGGATCAGGGAGGACTTGCAGGCCATCAACATCACCCTTATCTCCATAGCAGGGGTGCTGGCAGTCATGGCCAATATTATTAGGGAGGCAGCCAAACAACAGCGGGCCCCTGACACTAGCCAGAGGTCTGAACAGTCTTCTACCTCCGCTGCCACTAGTGGCCAGGAGGCCCCGCCACAGGACTCACAGGCCACCAACACCCCTCCCCTTGCAGAAGGAGAACTATCCCGCAAACGTTCCCTGCAATCCAGACAGAAGCCAGAGACACTTGCCAAGAACCCCGCCAGGAAATTAGACTCTCCTGATTGTCACCCTTGTGTCCCACTCTGTCACCCTGTCCACCTTGAACTGCCATTGTTCCCCTTCCTATGTCCCCTTGGACAATGTACCTGTGCTACAAACAGACTGGAACAATACCCTGGACTTTCATCCATCATCACCCCATCCCATTTCACTTGCCCCTCAATATTTTAGCACTTCAATAAACATCCTTGGCAAAAGAAGAAGTTTGGAGTATGTCAAATTGTTCAAGTATATATTTATTTAAACAGGTACATTGCAATTCAACTGTACAAAAAACTGAGCATAGATTACTGACCTGTAGCTGGCTGCAGTGATCACACCAGGAGCATATGTGAGGTCATCAACATCTGCAAAATGAATTGCCAAAAGGTACAGTAAGCGGGCATAGAAGTGGGAAAAACAGCATGCCAGTGCCACAGAAATTCAAACAAATGTAATTCAAAAGTGAAGTAACACTGGAAGTATTGTCTGATCACTGATGTTCTGTTGTCCTCATCCTCTGCCTCCTCATCCTCATTGTCCACAGGGTATACTGCTGGCACACGGGCATCTCTAGCAGAAAAGGCACATGGCGTCTCAGGGCAAGGTTGTGCACCATGCAGCATACCACTACTATCTGGCAGACCTTCTTGGGTAAGTAGCACAAGGATCCACCTGTCAGATGGAGGCACCAGAACTTGGCCTTCAGGAGGCCAAAGGTTCTTTCAGTGATCCTTCTAGTTCGCCCATGTACCTTATTATAACTTTCTTTTGCCCTTGTCCTGGCATTCCTCACAGGGGTCAGCAGCCATGATAGGTTGGGGTAACCAGAGTCACCTGCAAATTTTAAGGGACAACATTTAGACACACACTATCCCATATGGCCCACACATACCCATACATCAACATCTACTGGGTAGTTGGCCCATCACATTTGGGATGCTGCTATTCCTCGGGACAAAGGCATCGTGCACCAACCCTGGATACTTAGCACTGACGTGGAAGATGTACTGGTCCGCCAAGTACACCATCTGTACATTCATAGAGTGGAAATTCTTCTGATTTCTAAACACCTTTTCATTCTGATGGGGGGGGAATAAATGCAATATGTGTTCCATCGATCACCCCAGTTATGTGGGGGATATGTCCCATTGCATAGAACTCGGCCTTCACTGTGGCCAAATCTTCAACCTGGGGAAATACAATGTAGCTGCACATGTGTTTAATCAGGGCAGACAACACCCTTGTCAGCACTATTGAGAACATTGGCTGTGACATTCCTGCTGCCAATCCCACTGTCACTTGGAAAGAACCAGTTGGCAGGAAATGGAGCACTGATAGAACTTGCACAAGAGGGGTGATCCAGTGGGGTGACGGATTGCAGATATCAGGTCAGGCTCCAATTGGGCACACAGCTCTGTGATTGTGGCCCTGTTCAGTTTTAGGTGAGGATAATGTGCCTGGCCTCCATTGTTGCCAAGTCCACCAGGGGTCTGCACACGGGGGTATGTCTCCATCTCTTATTTATCCACAGTGGTAGCAATCTATGGGGCAAAAGTTTGAGGAGCCGGTCACAAACTGAACAATGGGGCTACAATAGAACTTTGCATGCTGTGAACTTGTAATGGGTGAGTGTGAATTGTCCAGTATGTCCAAATTTAACCAGTGACACAGCAAATATCCAGGGCTTGCCACCCCCCCAAAAATGGCATCCGCCTATCCTGTGTGGAGGGACAGGTGGAAGTGAGGTAATTCAGCTGACATTGTGCGCCATTGCGGGAGGCGGTTAGGAACCGCCGTGCAACTCCTCATTGGTTATCATTGGGTCCTATGGGTTACAGTGGCCAATGGTGATCTACGCTGGCAGTGATGGTATGCACCGCCGCGACGTGACTGCGATATTCTATCTCATCCCTCACTTGCTACCTGATGTTCAACAGGAGAGGACCTACACTGCATGTGCTGCTGTGACCTGTGTCTGGAACCTACCATGGCCCGTGTGACTTGGAAAAGTGCCCCAGCCTTCACTTCGGCGGAGTTGGAGAGACTGGTGGATGGGGTCCTACCCCAGTACGGACTGCTGTATGGGCCTCCAGACCAAAGTGGGCATGATGCATGTGGCATGAATGCATGGAGTGGTGTGTGTGAAGGCCTTGTGTAAGGAGGGTGGGTGGATGTCCTCTGGACGACGTATTGGTTGTGTGCTGGGCCATGTGTGTGAAAAGGTATGGTGGGCCATAAGTGTAACAGGCAGGACTGTTTGACTAATTCCATTTTCCTGTGTGTATTTCCTCTGCAGGTCAGTGCCCATTAAAAGAAGGGTATTTTGCGTGCCATCACCAAGGACGTGCAGACCCTCAGAGTCTACGGCAGGAGGAGCACCCACTGTCGGAAACAGTGGAGGACCTGAGGCTGGGCACGGAAGACGGCGGAGGCCCAGCTGGGGATGGCCTCCCAACGAGGAAGGGGTACCTGTCAAACCCTGACCCCCTGATGGCCCGCATACTGGTGGTGGCCTATCCTGAGCGGGATGGGCACTTGAGGGCATAACAGCAGCCACAAAGAGGTGAGTACAGTGCCCATCATTACACCTTACGCAAGGTAGGGTGGTATCTGGGTGGGGCATGTGTGCCAGTGGGTGCCCCTAGGCCAGGCCAGACATTGCAGCATAGGTCCCCTGGTGGCTAGGGATCAGAAGGGATAATCTAGGTACCTAGCTCGTAGGCATCCACAACTACTCAGGGCTGGGTGGGTCCCAGGTGTGCTGTTCCTTTTGGCGGTGTGTGCCCCTCCCCATGGTTTGGCTGCTAACGATTTCTCTGCTAGTGCTATTGCATATTGCGTAGGGCTGTTCCCTGTGTGTTAGGGTGCTGTGTACACCAACGGTGATGTTGGTGCAGCCATTGACCAAGTGTATCCTTTGTCTCTTCCCCATCCTTTTTGTTTTGTCACACTGTCCTTATGTGCATCAGCATCATCTGGCAGAGGAGCAGAGGCACCGGCAACAGAAGGAACTGCATCCCGTAGGACCCAGGAGGTAGAGTCCACTGATGCTGAGGGCACCAGTGGGACCGAGGGTGAGGGGAGCACCATGGCGGAGACTGGAGGCGGCAGGTCTGACACAGATACCTCCTCCAATGGAAGCTGCTTGGTGGTGGCGGACACCTCTGTGACCACCCCAGCTACAGGTACCACCGCCAACCCCCGTACCAGCACCGGCCTCCCAGCAGGCCCTCATTGTGTTGCCCATGCCCGCTCACCCAGGAGGGTGGGCATCCCCTTCGCCCCAGGCACCTCAGGCCCTGCCCCAGTTAGCCCTGCTGCCCTGAGTGAGGAGGCTATTAACCTCCTGAGATCCATCTCTGTAGGGCAGTCAACCATTGTGAATGCCATCCAGGGGCTGGCAGCCCAAATGCAACAGACTAATGCATTCCTGGAGGGTATTCACACTGGATTGGCGGCCTAACCGAGATTGATCCAGGCTCTGGCCTCCTCTCTGATGGCAGCCTTTGTCCCTGTTTCTACCCTCTCCCAACTTCCTCTTCCCAGTCCCATTCTCCTCAACCCCAACCCATCCCAAGCACACAGCCAGACGAGCATGCACACAAGACAACACACAAGAGTGGTACAGACAAACACAGGCACCATACTTCATCCCACAAGCACTCACACAAACACCACTCAGTTGCAGACACACCAACATCCACTATTTCCACTATTTCCCCCTCCTCCTCCTCCTCCTCCTCCTCCACCTCCCTCCCAGTTCTGTCTATAATTACACCTGCCTGCACTACATCATCATCCACTACCAGCATCATCACCATACCAAGCAGAACACACACCTCACTGGCAGACACCTCCACAACAGCCATGCACACGTCCCCTGTGTCCTCTCCCACAGTGTCTGTCCCCCCTCCTAAGGTACACAAACGCAAGCACTCTGACAACCAACAGCCACCCACCTCACAACAGCATCCAGCCCATGCACCTGCACACAAACTCAGCAGACAGACACCTCCAACAGCCACTCCCTCTTCCTCCACTCCCATTCCTTCTCCCTCTTCCCACCCCAATGTCCCTAAAAAACTGTTCCTATCCACCATTGACCTCTTCCCTACAACTCCCCCGTCCTGCAAGTATGTCCAGGGTAGGGAGAACCCAGCCAAGCACATCAGCCACCCAGTCAACGGGCCCAGTCGTTGCCACACCCACTCGTGGTGGAAAAGGATGCAGGCCACATGTCCTGAAGGTGAAGGAGCCTGCACCAGGCAGCCTCAAGGAAAAGGAGCCTGCCCCAGCTGCCAGAAAGACCAAGGAGCCTGCCCCAGTAGCTGCTAAGAAACTAAAGGAGCCTGCCCCAGCTGCCAGAAAGAGCAAGGAGCCGGCCCCAGCAGCTGCTAAGAAGGTAAAGGAGCCTGCCCCAGCTGCCAGGAAGTACAAGGAGCCTGGGGCAGGAACTTCAACGGGGTCCCCACCAGCAACCATGGTTGTGCTGCCGTCCAAGGTTGCAGGGGATGGGCAGGAGCCTCCCCCAACCAGTAGCACCACCACCTCCAGTAGGCAGCCATCCGAGGTTGCAGGGGATGGGCAGGAGCCTCCCCCCACCACCAGCACCACCACCTCCAGTGGGCAGCCGTCAGAGGTTGCAGGGGATGGACAGGAGCCTCACCCCACCACCAGCACCACCACCACTGAGCAGCCATCACCACCAGCGGATGCTATGCAGTCCTGCCTCCATGGGCTGCTGTGCAGCCTGCCCCCTGTAAATCCAGTGGGTATTACACCCACCTGAGAGACTGTGACCTTGCACTCCCCAGGATCAAGAGCACAGGGCACGAGTTCCCCTCCAGAACCAGTGGGTAAGACACTCACATGCCCAAAACTCCCTAGGACCAAGAGCACAGGGCACAATGCACCCTCGAGAACCAGTGGATAAGACACCCACATAGCCAATACTCCCCAGGATCAAGAACACAGGGCACAAGGCCTCCTCCAGAACTAGTGGGCAAGTCACCCACTCAAGAGACTATGGCCTTGCACTCCCCAGGATCAAGCACAGGGCATGTTGCCCCCTCCAGAGCAAGTGGACAAGTCACCCACCTGAGAGACTGTGGCCTTGCACTCCCCAGGACCAAGCACAGGGCATGTGGCCCCCTCCAAAGCAAGTGGGCAACTCACTGACTCAAGAGCCTGTGGCCTTGCACTCCCCAGGATCAAGCACAGGGCATGTTGCCTCCTGCAGAGCAAGTGGGCAAGTCACCCACCTGAGAGACTGTAGGCTTGCACTCCCCAGGACCAAGCACAGGGCATGTTGACCCCTCCAGGGCAAGTGGGCAAGTCACTTACTCAAGAGACTGTGGCCTTGCACTCTCCAGGATCAAGCACAGGGCATGTTGCCCCCTCCAGAACCAGTGGTCTTGTTCCATCTCCCGGATGAGGTGCCCCACCACCCCCCTTCCCCCTGAGGTGCCTGCCTATTTACCAACTGATGCCCCTGCAGTGTTCTCTCCGTGTTGGTGCAGGTGACATGTGTGGCCTTGGACTTTGGCCTGTGGCCATTTCATCTACAAACATTGTGGACTGGGCTGTGTCTTTTTTTGTGTACATATGTATATATCTATTATCTTGTCTAAGTTATTTATCTAGATCTGTTGCTCTCATTACATTCTCTTTTTCAAAATCATTTTGTCCTTGCGTTATTCATCCGAGTCACGGGGTAAAAATATTTTTGTGATGCAGCTGATTGTGTGTATGGTGTGGGGTGGATATGTGGTGCATGTGTGTGTGTCACTGTCGTTTCCCTCCCTCCCTCCCTTGTGCGCTAGGCGGCTGTACTCACCGTTGTCGTCTTCGCCGGTGTTGATGTTCGTGGTGGAGCAGCATGTAGAAGATCATGGGAAGACATGCAGCTCGGGTTTCATGGCAGCGTGGTTGTTCCCTGTATCTCCAATGGTGAGTCCTTTCCCTTCTGAGCTTAGTTTCTGCCAGGCTTTGGATGTCGTTGGTAGCACCCCAGAAAAGGTGACAGTTTGCTGTGTCTTAATATGGTGGGCGGAACATTGACCTCCGTCTTGCTGTAGGAGGCTACTGCCGTGGTGACTGTTGCTTCCACACTGGCGGTCGGTGTGGTACATTGCCTGTCTATCGGAGATCTTTCCACCACGGTCATAATTTGGTGGTATGTACCGCCAGTCTGTTGGCGGTATTACCGCCACTTTAACACCAACCGCCAGGGTTGTAATGAGGGCCTTTGTCTTTTAAATCTTTATTTATTTATGACAGTATAATACATCTTTTTGTATCTTTTTATGTTTTCAACAATTACCTTTGTTTCTTTACATGAAAATAAACAAATACTTATGTTATATAGACATTTATATTGCATTTTCAAATAATATATTTTCATTTGTTTACATTATTAATACATTTTTACGTTTACACTTACAATTGTATATTTCTCAACACATGTTTACAATTTGTTACATTTTTTCAACTACATACATTTTTGTGCTTTTAGTACACATTTTTATGACACTATAATCATTTACTTACAAATGTAATATTGATATTTTCACATATGCAATTCACACATTTCTGGTATTTTATATTGAAAACAAATTACACATTTCCAGGGTTTATTAAATAGTTATGTTATTCATATTGAATTCAATGGATGTTTAGTTTTTTTTTTAGTTTTTATTTCCACTTAAAAGCCATTTTTTATTGTGTTTATGTGATTTTTAGTCTTATTTTCCTATTTCAAGTTTGAAGCAATATGCGGGGGTTCCGTCTGTCGTTGAGTAACATAAGACTTGGTAAATTTTACTATTACTTTTAATTTTTCTTTTCAGTATTTAATGAGTGTAAGTATATTCTAGTGCCCTCAATTGTGTTTATGAAGTAGGTAATGTTATTTCATGCGCTGTGTAGAATTTAGGGCCAGATCTAAGAAAAGTGGCGCTGCACACAGTGCAGCACCACTTTTCTTGCGTCCCTTATCACCCCCCCTAATGCCACCATGTGTGCACCATATCCAAGATATGGCATAACATGGCGGTAGTTAGGGAACTAGCATCAAAATATTTGACACTAGTTGAGAGTTTCGCTGGATTAGCGTAACAAATGTTGACGCTAATCCTGGAAAGCCCATTGAGGCTCATTCTTAACTCTGAGCAGGCCTTAAAAGTGCCAAAAAAATGATTCAAAGAAATCTGATAGATTTCTTTGTGCCATTTTTTTGCCCCCCCCCCATAGGGGAACGCCCTCTTCACATACATTTTGCCTGGTGCAGGCATATTGTTGCTCAAAGGGTTACGAAGTGGTGCAATGCATGCATTGCGCCACTTTTTAAATTTGGTGCAGCAATTTTGGCCTCCTTGGGCCACATTAGTGAAAAAAAATTACTAATGTGGTGCAAGGAGGCACTAGGAGTTCGTAAATCTGCCCCTTAGTTTTCAATTGGCTGTAATGTTGTGTCAGAGGTGTATGTACATTACAATGTTTAGAAAATGTTAATAAGTGTGAGGTTACTGTGCTGTTTATTTACAGTAGTTTTGGCTGATGGTAAGTTAGTTACTAGATTTCAATGGTTTTGTGGACTTTCTTGATAACGTTTTGAGTATTGTATATCTATAAGATATTTAATGTGTATTACATATTAATTATGTGTATGCTTTTTTGTTTTATTTATTGTTTTTGCTGCTATGTTGAGTTGCTGTTGTACTTTTTCTCTTACAGAAACACAATGGTTTATATTGAGGATTTTTATTGTGGATGCCATTTTTGAATTCTGACTTTAGAGATATATTTTCATTCTCTTTTTATATTTTTATTATGACTTCTTTGGTGGATTTTTATTCAAATTTATTCAGGATGTTTTGTGATTCTTACAACTGCACTAAGGTATATTTTTATATATTTATTTTTACAAGTTATTTCAAGGTTTCTTTTTTTGCAATTTTGCGGGGTCCCTTTTGTGGATTTACATTGCTGTTATGGGAATATCTGAATTGTGAGTATCATATAGATTATTTTCAATTTATGGGTAGGAATGTTATATGTTTATATGTTATTGGTTTATATTATTATGGTTACATGAATTTGCATTTTGATGTTTAGGATGTTTTGTTTTTATTATGAATGTTTACTTGGTGCATGGTGACTAATTTGTCAAAATCTACTTTTTTTCAGTTGTGTGAAATACATTTTATGTACACTTAATTGGGAAAATGTCTGTGTTCTTTATTTATAGCAGCGTGTTTGCTACGGAGTCAACGTAGTCTAGTAGTGGTAGCTCTTTGTAAAGTTTTACTTCTTTAAAAATAATGTCCTGCATTTGTAGAATTAGTTTGGTTGGTCTTGGCTTCTGATACAGATTTTTGGATTCTTTAAGGTTTAATGGTTGTGCTCTTTTGTAGTATTTCAATGAATTGGTATATGGCTGGATGATATCTTCAGATTGTTGCATGAGTTGTGCCACCCTCCTGCTCCATTGTTTATTTTGGATTCTTTATTTAGGGTATTTTGGTATACTTTCCACCAGTTAATGTGGAACCTGGCTTGGCATTGGTTTCCAGAGCAGTGGAGACAACCAATCCAGGTGTCCTCAAAATAATCTTTGTTTGTCTTTGTGTATTTCCATAAAAAGGCATTCTATTAGAAGGTCAGAATCTCTGGCTACTTCTTTGGGTGGCACCATTGCTAGTGGAAATAGTTTTTTAAGTTTGGATTGGAATGTGCTATTTGTGGAGTATTCAATACTCAAGATTTTTTATGTTGTTTTTTCTTTTATAATGAAAACAGCACCCCCATAGTTGTGTGTTTGGATATATATTGGACAATGTGTGTATGACAGCAAACTCAAGATCTATGATTATTTTAGTTGGTTGCTGAGTTAGTACATTTGTTTTAGAATAGTAAACATTTCTAAATAGGTGTATGATTATTTATTGAGTAAAAAGGTAAAAAATAATGGTATATTATTTCCATGTAGTTGTTCATAGGTGGTATATAATTGGTTGAAAGACGGTGGAAATGATTTAAAAGTGCTCTCCATTAGCCACAGGGGGCATTGCTTTAATTTTCCTGACTTTGTTCTTTAGCAAACATTAAAATGTGTTTTTTATTATTTTGGAAATTCTCTTTTCTATTGGTAAGTAGGTTTTCTGGGATGTCTCTTTCTGCAAAGGTTTTAGGGGTTGGGTTTTTTCTTTTGTTTCTGTGTCTCTTTCTACATATTTGTTTAGGTTAGGCAGAGTTGGTATTTGTGTTATGTAGTGGGTTGAGATTTTATGGGGGTAGTCTTTTAGTACTATTAGTAAGATTCTATTAAATCCCAAAAAAGATTCTGCCCCCACATTTAATTTTGACATGGTGTTTTTCAAGTGAATGCATTTCGTAAGAACTTTGCTATTTAACCTTGTGAAGCTGAGTGTCACTAGTTGACATCAAATCTAGGCTTTTATGTTTGTTTTATAGCATATGCCTTTTATTATTTTTTTGTAAATGTGTTATATTTGTGAAGTAACACTGACTGAACTGATTTAGATCTAGATTCTAGATGAATGGATAGATTTGCATTGAAAACAGCTGTGACAGTTTGAACATATTTCGTATGAAATATGCATGTGCACCCGATTCAGGATTTTTACTCCATAAATCTCAAGAGGAAACCTTGTTTCCTTTATCACTGAGTTGACTTCTAATAAATGTTCTTACCTGTGATTGCTGTCACAATAATCATAGCAGACAGTGGAACAGAAGGATGCATGTGCATGTTTTATGTCAATTTGTGTATTGAATATGGTTTGTGTAGATAAAGACAGTTATTAGCATTTTGCTTCACACTTACCTCATCGAATAAGGAAACTAAAGATTCTGTTTGCGAGTTGAGTTCAGACAGTACGATAATGTACTGTTTCTTAAATATTGTATCTTGAGCTCCAGCTATCCTAGATGTTTCTATAGAGATCAATGAAATTAATGTTTAAGTAAGAACGCTGGTCATTGTGGGGAGGAACATGTCCTTCCTCAGACATAGAGATGAATGAAATAAATGCAAGGCAGTTTTAACTTTGGAGTTTTGTCCTCTCTGTTATATTGATAATCCTACAGGGGAATGTGGAATGTCATCTTAAGCTAGCAGATATTAAGCACAGTCTGGATATCAGGCAAAAATAATGTTATCTGTACTTTCTATGTCCATAAAGTTTTGAGTTAAACAAACATCGCATTTACTTTCCAGTCATGGGAGTCAGTCAATTTATCAATGGATTTATGTGAACTGTTCCTCAATTATCCATGCAAAGCAAACATCCATACACTCAAAAGTCACATTTCCAGGTTTCAAAGATCCCATTAGAGAGTGAGAAGCTCACCCTTTTACTCTTGTGATTCACACACCTCACTCCTCCGCCATTAGTTTGATCGATCTTATTTGTACACCAAATGATTTCTCACTGCAGATAGTGATGACGGCAGCCACAAAGGAGACAGCATAGGGGTGGAACCCTCACGTTCAACAATCCACAACTACCGCCACCTTCTCCACAACAGCTGTCACCCAAATCTTTACCTCTCAATGATTGACCAGTTCTAACCTATGTCAGTTAGGGTGCCAGAGCAGTGCATCACAACACATTGTGGAGCACAGTCCAATGAAAGAAGAACAAGGATCACTAGAGCATGCACAGAGGAGGGCACAAGCATAGCTGGCCATTTTCACTAAAGAATGGTAGAAATATATGTCTAATTGTGTGTCATCAATGGGGAGGAAAGCAGGAGTGTGTTATATCTGACTAAACATGGCACTTTTCTGCACTCTCCATGCCATGCAACCCATGACAGCTTTGGTTGCTGCATTGCATTGCATGTCAAGCTAATAACTCTGCCCATAGTCTGCTGCAACAGGGTAGAGCATATATAAAATAGTAAAACAATTTGACAGATAGTGACAAACATGATAAGCAACATATAAATGTTGGCTATTTTTGAACCATAAATGGTGGTTCTAAAACTAAACCTTTTTATATATTTTCTACATGTTTATTTTGTTTTACATGTTTTTTTTTTTTTAGATTAACAAAATAATGATGAAAAAACTGGTTCTTTGAACTTGGGAAGAAAACATATTTTTTTAACAAATGGGACTCCTGAGACGTTGGCACTTTGCTTCCCTACTGAGATTGTCACAGGTGAGATAGTGTAGCTCTATTGTGGCATAAAATGGGCCACTGTGCTGCTGTTGGGACTGCAGGATATCAAAGAGGAATGTAGCACCAGGTGCTACAATATGCTATAGGGAAGCAGCAGCGCTAGATCCCCGCTCTCGCTACAATTTCCTAATAAACCTAATGAGGCAGGAACTACTTTAAGGTGTAATAATACACTGACAAGATCGAAGATCCAATGAGAGGAGATTCAATGGTACACATTGGCACCAGAGTACTTGTTTTTGTACCACAAAAGCTTAAATGCATACATTTTGTTGTTAAGCATAAAAGTCCTATATTTTCATTCTTATTAGGAAACCCCTACTCAAAAATTTGAAAAGCGTCTGCTTCAAGCAGAACCTTTTTTTGGACATGTGAACCCAGAATGGAAGTAGATGATGTCTTGTGAGGGTCCCACAACTGTCTATCATTGTCTCTGTGGGTGACACAGAAGTACAGTGGTACCAAAAGAACACAGAAAAATAAAACAAATTGAAACAGCCACCTAATTTGCCACACAGTATATATCACTCCAAAAATAAGCCCATCCGCCTTCAAAAGTAAGTAGAAAGCAATTTCCTCAACAGCATTTACCATTACTGTTTCAGAGAGAGAGATTGTTCTTGTCACACTCCATTCCCATCATGGCTTCAAGAAAAGGAAGACTGAACCAGTCATCTACCAATACATCTAGAGGATTTCTGTCTGTTTCACAGTCACAAGAAGGTGATGTTTTATTGGTACCATTGACATCTACAGCACCACCTTCCATTTATCCTGAGAGGGAACCTATAGCATGGATATTTGTCATACTTCCAGCAGTGTAGATAGAAATAAATGCCTGAATGTGACTTGCAATTCTGCTTTGCAGACACACTTGGCCAGTATTCAATGGGAACAGGTAGAATGTGGAATCATCTATGTGCAATCCACCCAAACCATATTGCCTGAGCAGAGATGCAAAGACAAAATCAAAGAGACCAAGTAGAGTGAGAAACTGCTCTACCAGAAGTAATGCAGGAGGTGCACTAGGATGAGGATCCCGTCATATACTGCACAGAATGTATGCATGTTTTTTGCTCAGAACAGGAACAGAAATAGTTTTAAGAGTCATGGAGGCTCATCAGTAAGAACAACATAAGGATTTGTACAAATCCCTACAGAAATAGATTGCAAAATGTTGTGATTCAATGCGGGACGCCGTTCCAGGAGGGTAGGTCCTCAGTGATGGACCATGAAACAAACTTGTTTTTTCTGAGTCCTTGGAACGTGTCTCCCAAGGAGCCTGATCTGGACTTGGGGATGGGCGACCTGACTTTGACTTAGCTAGTTTACTTTAATGTAAGTGACCGGTGTTTTCTACCTTTAGATTGAGATTTTTTCTTTATTTGGAGAAGAGCTGATTAAATCTTTAGTTATTGGTCCTGATGAAGCGTCATTGGATCCGTCTGGACCGCACAACGCGAAACATGTCGACCCTGTTTTAGAGGTACTATAATACTTATAGTCCTCTGGAATTTGTTGCTCTTTGAGAGTAATTGAGCATCACAACTCAATTTGTTACTTTCCTTCTGTTTTTAACCTTGGTCTTCATCCTAGTGTATTGATTAAAAGTATGAGATATTTTGCGATGAATAACCAATTTTAGCAATCATTTTTCTGTTCTCTCCCATGTGCGCTGGTGCCTGAATATAGGCATTTCTGTCTGGATAGCTTGAACCCATCAATCACTATCAGAACAGTACGGCTTATAGCCCCCCTTTGGGGAGCCCGTCAGGCGTTGCAGCGCCGGCCTAGCGAGGAGCATTTCCCGATGATGATACCAGTCGTCCATCGTGATGCTTGAGGGCTCTTGCTCCTGAGATTCTAGGTCCCCTAGGCCATTATAGAATACGTGGAACAGTGTACCTTTATATTTATTTCAATGAAAGCATTGTCATCGGTGATGTCATTAAACATATCATGAGCAATGTAATATGTGAGTTTATAAGCAGCGCATGACAGTGCACACATTATAGTTTGTTCAATAAACAATAAATGGCAAATTGCAGTTGCTTTTTGTTGTTTCAAAGTAAATTGTCTCATTTCAACATCTAAATATAATGTCACTTTAACTTTCATTTTTTTTGTGAATTTCTGATTTTGTAAGCATATCTTAAGATCTTGTTACCAAACCTATCTATGCAACTTTAATGGTTATTTATATCTCCAATTGCATAGTTATGGTTCAGTTGCACTTTCCATTGAAAAGACATTTTTAGGTTGCTTATAAGTTGTAATCCAGAGGACGGATTTGCAATAAACTTGGCATGCTATTAACTTAGCCAGCTAAGTTTTAGCATAGTTAGATTCATGAAGAATTGCCCTCGAGAAAAAGAGTTAACAGGGGTGAGAATGTACATAATTTCCTATTTAGCTCCAATAAGAAAATTTGTAGAAAGACATAGCAAAAACCACAGAACATATTTACACCAAACTCGACATGGAAGTAGATTACTCACAAAACCTACTTTTTTGACTTGCTGTATATGAGAATTAATATTACAATAACACTTTTGTACACACTTGTAAAAAATCGCTGTTGATCACATTTGTTTTTTTTAGATAATGTGATTGGCTGAAAGCATTTAGGGCCACAATCAAGGATTTAAAGTTGTGATCCAATAGCAGCAAAGTTACAGTGATGTGGCGGGCGTCCACCATTGGTCCAAGTTTACCCACACATGCCATTCACCCATATTAGCACTTAGTGCCAAAATCCAGGTTTGAGGGAACACAGACACTCCGCAAATCCACTTCAGCATTCTGGATCACAATCAGGGATTTGAAGGAGTACTCCAATGGTAAAAATCATACAGTGATGTGAAAGATGTGCAGCAGTAATGCAGAGAAGGGTGTCCAACGCTGGTCCAGGTTTACGCACACTTCTACTCACCCATTTTGACACAGAGGGCCACAATCAATCAATCAAGGGTTTGAAGGAACATTCCACTGGAAGCGGAAGTGTGCAATTATACAACAACAGATTGAACTAATCAACAGCATTTGCAGTAAAGGAAGAAGGGGAAGTAACAGTGAAAATAGTGTGTGTCCAGCACATGTCCAAGAACAATTGTGCCCCATTCGATATACATTCATGGCTACTGTCTGGAAGTTATCACTACAAAGGAATGCATGGCACTGTCAGCTATTGGTTGTCCAACACAGAACCAGAAACACAAACAGCAACACTCACTAAGGTGCACGTTCCCAAGTAATCACAGAGAATTGAAGACTCCAATGATGAGTAAGGGTCGGTGAGGCAGTCGGTGTCCAAATTTGTTGTAAGATCACAAACGCCAGCACTCAGATAGTCTGAGGAAAATAATAAAATTGAGTTGCCATGTTTTTTTTTCAACTAGTATGTACAGTTAAATTTTGTTTGAAGTTTACAAAAAAGAGAAAGGTACATTTAGTATCAGTAAGGATAGAAATTACCAATTTTGAAAAGGATGTTATCAAAAGTGAAATAATTACATGTTACTCCTTATTTTGAAGCCAAATCAATAGGAAAAAAATTAAATTCACTGAAGGACCACAGCTAAAAACATGAGTTATGGTTCTGGTGCTAACACCAAGCAAACTCTAACTATCACTTCCCCTTTACAGTGTGAATGTCACCAGAATGACAATACAACTGACAACATTAAGTTTAAAACTTATGACATCACAACTAAAATGGATGCTTGATTCATAACTTGCCCCACCCCATCCATCTGTCTAAGGCATCACACAACACCAGTGATTGCACTATAAGTGAAATCATCACATCTAAAAGAAAGCATATATATATATTATGTCAGAAAAAAACAGTTCAAAAACCTAAATAAAAATAAGATGCTTAGCACTATTGCCTCAAACTCATAAGCTTAAACATATGCTCAGAGAGACACACAGGGGCACACATTCACAGTACACCACTTACTTAAACACACATACACCAAGACAGAATTAAATTATCATATTTAGAGCCAGACTTACAAACACCATTTGCATAAAATGACTGTCTCAGACCCTTTATAACATAATCACAGAGATACCTTCTGAACCAGACATAGGAATAGGTGTATATACACCATTTCCACAAACTCTACTCATAGGTATAGCAGCAAACTTAGAGGCACACTCTGACTAAGGGGCTGTGTTAGAAATGGGGTCTTTGGTTGGCAGTCAGGTTACCCCCTGTCCAAGCAAGGACCCTCACTCTGGCCAGGGTAAGTCACATACAATCTAAATTATACTCTGCCCACCCTCTGGTAGCTTGGCACTGAACAGTCAGGCTTAACTTAGAAGGCAATGTGTAAAGTATTTGTGCAATAAATCTTGCAATAACACAGGGAAAACACCACAAAAATACACCACACAGGTTTAGAAAAACATATAATATTTATCTGATTAAGTGCAGGTCTAAAAGATCAAGATTTGATAAGAGCACGTTGAAATATCACTTAACCTGTTCTGTGCCTTGGACGAGGTGACCTCGTCCAAGGCTACAGTTCCCGTGTGCCTTGGACGAGGTCACCTCGTCCAAGGCACGGGAACTTGGGGGAGCGCTAGCGCGCCCCCCCCTGTGCACCCCCTCCCCCCGAAAGGCAGGGATGGAAGGGGAAGACCTTCCCCTTCCACCCCTGACCCCCCCCACACTCCCCTGTGACATCAGCGGGCGAGCGCGCGCTGATTTGTCACAGGGGCCTCCCCCATCGCGCTGCAAGCTCTGCTTCCAGTGCGATTGAAAGAGAAATGCTCAGCATTTCTCTTTCAATCACTTGGGGGAGGCCCGGAGGGGCTTCAAAGGGAAGGAAATGTATTTCATTCTCTTTGAAGTCTCTCCCAGGGTTTCAAAAGCCGGATTGCAAATTTTTTTGGTTGTTTTTTTTTGTTTGTTTGTTTTTTTAGAGATGGGGAGCGACCCATCAGGCAAGGGTCGCTGCCCTGGGGGGCAAATTGTATTTAGACCATTTCTGCCCCCCTTGGGCCCCCTTGGGGGCAGATTGGCTGATTTTAGGTCAATATGCCCCCAAGGGGGCAGAAACCACTAGGCACCGGGGATTTGTTTTTTGGTGCCAATGTCACGAAGGGGGAGCGACCCCGTAGGCAAGGGTCGCTCCCGGGCAAGGGGGGTTTTGGGGGGGGTGGGGGTCAAATTTATTTTAGGGCATTTCTGCCGACTTCTGTTGGGAGACAGGTAGGCACTGTTTTCTATGAAAAAATGTGATGTGTCCACGTTGTGTTTTGGGCCATTTCCTTTCGTGGGCGCTAGTCCTACCCACACAAGTGAGGTATCATTTTTATCGGGAGACTTGGGGGAACGCTGAGTGGAAGGAAATGTGTGGCTCCTCTCTGATTCCAGAACTTTCTGACACCAAAATGTGAGGAAAATTTGTTTTTTTAGCCACATTTTGAGGTTTGCAAAGGATTCTGGGTAACAAAACATGGTCAGAGCCCCACAAGTCACCCCATCTTGGGTTCCCCTAGGTCTCTAGTTTTCAAACATGCGCTGGTTTGCTAGGTTTCCCCAGGTGCCGGCTGAGCTAGAGGCCAAAATCCACAGGTAGGCACTTTGCAAAAAACACCTCTGTTTTCTTTCAAAAAATTTGATGTGTGCACGTTGCGTTTTGGGGCATTTCCTGTCACGGGCGCTAGGCCTACCCACACAAGTGAGGTATAATTTTTATCGGGAGACTTGGGGGAACGCTGGGTGAAGGGACATTTGTGGCTCCTCTCTGATTCCAGAACTTTCTGTCACCAAAATGTGAGGAAAATGTGTTTTTTTAGCCAAATTTTGAGGTTTGCAAAGGATTCTGGGTAACCAAACCTGGTCAGAGCCCCACAAGTCACCCCATCTTGGATTCCCCTAGGTCTCTAGTTTTCAGAAATGTACAGGTTTGGTAGGTTTCCCTAGGTGCCGGCTGAGCTAGAGGCCAAAATCTACAGGTAGGCACTTTGCAAAAAACAGCTCTGTTTTCTGTCAAAAAATGTGATGTGTCCACGTTGTGCTTTGGGGCATTTCCTGTCACGGGCGCTAGGCCTACCCACACAAGTGACGTATCATTTTTATCGGGAGACTTTGGGGAACGCTGGGTGGAAGGAAATTTGTGCCTCCTCTCAGATTCCAGAACTTTCTGCCACAGAAATGTGAGGAACATGTGTTTTTTAAGCCAAATTTTGAGGTTTGCAAAGGATTCTGGGTAACAGAACCTGGTCAGAGCCCCACAAGATTAAATGCTACTAGTGGGCCTGCAGCACTGGTTGTGCCACCCACTCAAGTAGTCCCTTTACCTTGTCCCAGCCTTGCCATTGCAAGGCCTGTGTGTGCAGTTTCACTGCCAATTCGACTTGGCATTTAAAAGTACTTGCCAAGCCTAAAACTCCCCTTTATCTACACATAAGTCACCTCTAATGTGTGCCCTAGGTAACCCCTAGAGCAGGGTGCTGTGTGGGTAAAAGGCAGGACATGTACCTGTGTAGTTTACCTGTCCTGGTAGTGTAAAACTCCTAAATTTGTTTTTACACTACTGTGAGGCCTGCTCCCTTCATAGACTAACATTGGGGCTGCCCTCATACATTATTGAAGTGGTAGCTGCTGATCTGAAAGGAGCAGGAAGGTCATATTTAGTGTGGCCAGAATGGTAATACAAAATCCTGCTGACTGGTGAAGTTAGATTTAATATTACTATTCTAGAAATGCCACTTTTAGAAAGTGAGCATTTCTTTGCACTTAAATCTTTCTGTGCCTAACAATCCACGTCTGGCTCGGTTTAGTTGACAGCTCATTCTGCATTCACTCAGACACACCCCAAACACAGGGTACTCAGCCTCACTTGCATACATCTGCATTTTGACTGCCACACCCCCTACTGGGACCCTGGCAGACAGGATTGAACTGAAAGGGGACCTGGTGCACTTCTAAGCCACTCTTTGAAGTCACCCCCACTTCAAAGGCACATTTGGGTATAAAACAGGGCCTCTTCCCTACCACATCAGACACTTGCTGGAGAAGAAACCTGAACCAGAACCTGCATCCTGCCAAGAAGAACTGCCTGGCTGCTCAAAGGACTCACCTGACTGCTTTCTACAAAGGACTGCTGCCTTGCTTTTGGCCTGCTGCTGTGCTGAACTCTTGTCTTGCTGCAAAAGTGTTCTCCAAGGGCTTGGATAGAGCTTACCCCCTGTTCCCTGAAGTCTCAGGACCAAAAAGACTTCTCTTTTTCAACTGGCCTCCTCGTGCGCGGAACAATTCGGCGCACAGCTTGCTCCGCTGTGAAAAATTCACTGCACGCCGATCCAGAAGAGATGCCGCTCGACGCGACGCCTGCGGTGCGACCAGAACTTCACCGCACGGCCCACCTGGACAACGCCGCCCGACTTCCAGAGAGGAAATCTACGAGATGCCTGCCGTGAGGAAGAAAATTCCACACACAGCCCACTGGAACGACGCACATCCGTATAACAAGCCTAGGATTCCACGCACAGACCCTGGGACATCTGGTAATCCTGCGATCCACAGAAGGAGACGGCCCGCGTACCGGAAAACGACGCACGTCTTCCCCGAGTGAAAAATAACGACGCAAGTCCATGTGTGAAGGGGCCAAACCAACGCACACACCATTTTTCTTCCCGTAGAACGACGCACGTCTCCTCGCGTGGAAAATAATGACGCAAGTCTGTGTGTGGAGGGACGAAACCGACGCACACACCATTTTTCCACGCATCTTCTCCTCTGCGGCCCTCTGCGGGGATTTTCCACTCCACAACAGGTACTTTGTGCTTGAAAGAGACTTTGGGGGTCATTCTGACCCTGGCGGTCATGGACCCCCAGGGCCAACGACCGCGGGAGCACCGCTAACAGGCTGGCGGTGCTCCCATGGGCATTCTGACCGCGGCGGTACAGCCGCGGTCAGAAGCGGGAAACCGGCCCCCTTACCGCCAGCCTGCTTCTGGCGGTTTTGACCGCCAGAACCTGGCTGGCGGTAACGGGTGTCGCGGGGCCTCCTAACAGGGCCCCACCAAGATTTTCAGTGTCTGCCAAGCAGACACTGAAAATCGCGACGGGTGCAACTGCACCCGTCGCACCCCTTCCACAATGGAGCCGGCATCCTCATGGAAGGGGGTTTCCCGCTGGGCTGGCGGGCGGCCTTCTGGCGGTCGCCCGCCAGCCCAGCGGGAAACTCAGAATAACCGCGGCGGTCTTCTGACCGCGCAGCGGTATTCTGACGGCGGGACTTTGGTGGGCGGCCTCCGCCGCCCGCCAAAGTCAGAATGACCGCCTTTGTTTGCTTTTTAAAGACTTAAGACACTTTGGGGGTCATTACAATCGTGGCGGACGCTGTTAAAGTGGCGGTAAGACCGCCAACAGGCCGGCGGTAAAAGTTTTGCAATTACGACCGTGGCGGAAACCGCTAACAAAGACAGCCACTTTAACACTCGGACCGCCACGGCGGTACAGACCAACAGCTTGGCGGTCACCGCCAACAGACAGGCGGGAGTAAATGTACCGCCCACACTATTATAACAGGCCAATCCGCCACCTTTTCCGGGGCAGATACAACGCGGATAAAAACACAGCGGAAACAGGAATCCCGAAGGGAAAACGCTCACCTCTACACACCCCATGAGGAAGGAGGACAGCATGGAGCCGGAACTTCAAATCCTTCCAGCGCGAGTCTTCCTGCTCCTTTACGAGGATCACCAACGCCGGCGGCGAAGAGCACGGTGAGTACTGCACCTAAGACATAGGGGAGGGGGGAGGCAAAAAATAGGGACACACACACTCAACACCCCAACCCCCACCCGACCCTCACCCACTACAACACACACACCAATGCTTATCTATACATTACAGTAACACCCCCTAACCCCCCGTAAGAATGCAAAGACAAAAGGAAATTAGATTAACTATTGTAATATATCAAAAATCAGTAAGCAAAAATATACATATGTATATATATACACTATAAACAAAATATACACCACGATTATTAGTGTAGGTTTTGCATCATTCATAGTCCGTGGACCACTGGGCCCAAAATGCATGGCCGAGGCCCACACAAGATACCCGAACATGATGGAGAGAACACTGCTGGGGCATCAGATAGAAATACAACAGGCACCTCAGGGGGAAGGGAAGGGGGGGGCACCTCAGCCGGATGAGTGCACGACGCCAGATCCACGAGGGGGCTCCATGCCCATTGATCAATCCTGGGGAGTGCAAAGCCACAGTCTCTCAAGTCTCTACAGTGGGTGGGTTGCCCACTGTTCAATCCTGGGGAGTGCAAAGCCACAGTCTCTCAAGTCTCTCCAGTGGTTGGTTTGCCCACTGTACCATCCTGGGGAGCGCAAAGCCACAGTCTCTCAAGTCTCTACAGTGGGTAGTTTGCCCACTGTACCATCCTGGGGAGCGCAAAGCCACAGTCTCCCAAGTCTCTACAGTGGTTGGTTTGCCCACTGTACCATCCTGGGGAGCGCAAAGCCACAGTCTCTCAAGTCTCTACAGTGGTTGGTTTGCCCACTGTACCATCCTGGGGAGCGCAAAGCCACAATCTCTCAAGTCTCTACAGTGGGTGGTTTGCCCACTGTACCATCCTGGGGAGTGCAAAGCCAGTCTCCCAATTCGATGCATGTCTCCACTGGTTCTGGAGGGGGACTGGTGCCCAGAGTGCAGCACTCACCCTGTGACGTCCCAGTTACGTCACTGCCCCTGCCGCAAATGGGCTTGCAGTGTTTTCCATGGCGGTCCTTGTCCTGTTCAGCGGTCCTTGCCCTGTTCAGCGGTCCTTGCCCTGTTCAGCGGTTCTTGAGTTGGCAGTTTCTGACCTGTTCAGCGGTGCTTGCCCTGGTCAGCGGTGCTTGCCATGGCGGTCTTTGCCCTGTTCACCGGTGCTTGCCCTGTTCAGCGGCGCTTGCCATGGTGGTCTTTGCCCTGTTCAGCGGTGCTTGCCCTGTTCAGCGGTGCTTGAGTTGGCAGTTTCTGACCTGTTCAGCGGTGCTTGCCATGGCAATATTTGCCCTGTTCAGCGGTGCTTGCCCTGTTCAGCGGTCCTTGCCCTGTTCAGCGGTGCTTGAGTTGGCAGTTTCTGACCTGTTCAGCGGTGCTTGCCCTGTTCAGCGGTGCTTGCCATGGCGGTCTTTGCCCTGTTCAGCGGTCCTTGCCCTGTTCAGTGGTGCTAGCCCTGTTCAGCTGTGTTTGCCATGGCGGTCTTTGCCCTGTTCAGCGGTGCTTGCCCTGTTCAGCTGTTACCTCACATCCCATTGTCCCGCTTTACAGGTCAGGCAGCCGCCATTTCAGGGGCCCACATGGCCTAATTACCAACTGCGTCACACATACCTAGGCCTAGTCTCAACACACATACAGTCCACATTTTGTGTATGATTGGTGTTCTGTGCATAGTGTGGGTACATACCTCTGAGTTGTTTGACTCTGTGCTCGCTGTTGTCCTTCATAGGCACCGTCCGCTGGGACATGTGAGGAGATGGCGGAATCCTCCGGTGTACCGACCGCTGGTGGACCTGTCGACAATGGAGGAAAGACATTTGATCATCACCTACAGGTTTGACCGTGCCACAATCCAGGAACTGTGTAGCCGGTTGGAGGCAGACCTGATGTCAGCAATCCGCCATCCCACAGGAATCCCCCCTCAAGTGCAGGTGCTATCAGTGCTCCATTTCCTTGAAAGTGTGTCTTTTCAAACAACTGTGGCCATTGCATCAGGGATGTCCCAGCCGATGTTTTCCAACGTGTTGTCCAGAGTGTTGTCTGCCCTTCTGAAACACATGCAGAGCTACATCGTTTTCCCTCAGGTGGAGGATTTGCCTACAGTGAAAGGTGACTTTTATGCCCTTGGACATATCCCCAACATCATAGGTGCCATTGATGGGACCCATGTGGCTTTGGTCCCCCCCCACAGGAGTGAACAAGTGTACAGAAACCGGAAGAGTTATCATTCCATGAATGTACAGATGGTATGTTTGGCAGGCCAGTACATCTCCCATGTGAATGCCATGTTCCCTGGCTCAGTGCATGATGCCTACATCCTGCGGAATAGCAGCATCCCTTATGTGATGGGTCTACTACAGAGGCACCGGGTGTGGCTATTAGGGGACTCTGGTTACCCCAACCTGTCATGGCTACTGACCCCAGTGAGGAATCCCAGGACCAGGGCAGAGAAACGCTACAATGAGGCCCATGGGCGGACTAGGATGGTGATCGAACGCACCTTCGGCCTCCTGAAGGCCAGGTTCAGGTGCCTCCATATGACAGGTGGATCCCTATTCTACTCACCAAAGAAGGTGTGTCAGATCATCGTGGCCTGCTGTATGTTTCATAATTTGGCTTTGCGACAACAGGTGCCTTTTCTGCAGGATGATGGTCCAGATGGCGGTGTTGTGGCAGCTGTGGAGCCTGTGGACAGAGATGAGGAGGAAGCAGAGGAAGAAGACATTGACAACAGGGACTCAGTCATCCAGCAATATTTCCAGTGAAACACAGGTGAGAATACATTACTGCCTACTACAAGTACTTTTACACTTCTACATCTATCCTGTCTGTCACTTTCACCCAGTATATGGACCCTGACCTGTCACTTTGCCTTTCCATTTCACAGATGTGGGTCCCAGTGTGTGACCTCTGCTATGTTACCTCATGAACTAGAGCTGTGTGACATAGGTATGTTGACATTACTAATTCCTGGAAATGTTGTCACTGTAATTGCAAATACACTATTTCAAAATCACAGACAGACTCCAGATCTTGGTGCTTTAGGCCTGTTTATTTAAATGCAAAATATTGGAGGGTGAAGTTAAATGGTGAGGGGTGATGGCGGAGGAGTGTCCATGGCAGAGTCCAGTCTATTTGTCTCATAGGTGAATTGCCCACATGGGCATAGGAAGTGTAGCTGGGGCAGTTAAAATATGGACAGGGTGACAAAGTGGGACAGTGGGCTGACAATCAGGGTGGTCTCATTTCTTGGCGGGGGTCTTGGCATCGTGCTCTGTCTTGTTCCTGGATCTCAGGGACCGCTTGCGGGGTGGTTCTCCATCTGCAGGGACATAAGTGCTGGTGTGGTGGTCCTGCGGTGGTGCCTCCTGTCCACTAGCGCCGGCGGAGGTGGTGGGCAGTTCATCGTCCATGCTAGTGTCAGGGGCCCCTTGGAGTGCCACAGTGTCCCTCCTGGTGTTTAGTATTTCCTTCAGCACCCCTACGATGGTGCCCAGGGCGGAGCTGATGGTTCTGAGTTCCTCCCTGAACCCCAGATACCGTTCCTCCTGCATGCGCTGGGTCTCCTGAAACTTGGCCCGGACCGTTGCCATCATTTCCTGGGAGTGGTGGTATGCTTCCATGATGGAGGAGAGGGCCTCGTGGAGAGTGAGTTCCCTTGGCCTGTCCGCCCCACTGTCGCACATCAGCCCTCCCAGTTCCCCTGTGTTCCTGGGCCTCCGTCCCCTGGACCGTGTGCCCACTGCCCCCAGGTCCCTATTGTTGTTTGGGTGGTGGGTTATCCTGGGTTCCCTGTAGTGGTGGACACACAGCTGATTGACGTGTCCTGGGTACGGAGGTACGGGCCGGGCTGGGTGGGTGCTGTGCTGGTGTTACCAGAGGGTGGAAGGTCTGTGGTGGCCTGTGCCTGTGCGAGGGGAACCAACTGTCCCGAGGCCCACAATGGTCCGGGCTGGTCATCTGGATCCAGTTGGACAGAGCTGCTGTCATCACTGTGGGCCTCTTCTGTGGGTGGGGTGGAGATGTCTGGACCCTCCTGTCTGGTGATGTTGGGTAGTGGTCCGGCAGGGGTGTAAAAGCTTAATTATTGCATCTGTGTGTGTCATCGTGGGCAATGGGTGGGTGACCGGTGTACCCCAGTGCTTGCATTCCTATGTGGGGACTTGTGTGATGATGGTTTAGGGGGTTGTATGGGTATGTGCAGTGGGCATGCTTTAGTGATGGGTGTCCATGCGTTGGGGTTGCATGCAGGGCTTGGTGTTGGGATTGGTGGTTTGTGATAGTGGGGTATATGTGAGTTGGTGGAGTGCTGAGGGTGAGGGTACAGGTAGGAGTGTGTGATGGCATGCAGGAAGGGTAGGGGATATATTAGTAAAGGTTTGACTTACCTGAGTCCATTCCTCCACCGACTCCTGCGAGGCCCTCAGGATGCAGAATAGCCAAGACCTGCTCCTCTCATGTTGTTAGTTGTGGGGGAGGAGGTGGGGGTCCGCCGCCAGTCCGCTGAACCGCCAAGTGGTCTTGAGACCACGGAACGCACCTTCCCCCGTAGGTCGTTCCACCTCTTCCTGATGTTGTCCCGATTTCTTGGGTGTTGTCTCACTGCGTTGACCCTGTCGACTATTCTTCTCCATAGCTCCATCTTCCTTGCAATTGAGGTGTGCTGCACCTGTGCTCCAAATAGCTGTGGCTCTACCCGGACGATTTCCTCCACCATGACCCTGAGCTCCTCCTCCGAGAACCTGGGGTGTCTTTGCCGTGCCATGGGGTGGTGTAGGTGATGTGTGGGGTGGTGTGTGTGGTGATAAGTGTGGTGATATGTAGTGGTGTGTGGTGTTTTGTGCGTGGAAGTTGTGTGGGTGATGGTGTTGAGTGCCTGTGGCTGCTAGTTTGTGGATGGTGGTGTCTCTCTCTGGCCTTCTCTCTGTAATAGTGGTCGTAGGGGTTTGTGGGTGATGTGAGTGTGTGTTTTATATTTCAATGGGTGTGTGGGAGTGGTGTGTGTATGTGTATAAGGTGTGTGTATTTCGAATTGTCCAATGTGGCGGTGTTTTGTAGAAGTGTGTGTATTTTGAGCGCGGCGGTGTGTACCGCCAATGGAATACCGCGGTTGAAAGACCGCTGCGTGGATTCGTGGTTTGTGATAGTGTGGGTGAATTTCTGTTGGCGTGACGGTTGAGGTTTTGTTTTCGCCAGTTTATCACTGACCTTTTGTGTGGCGGACGTGTGTGGGTGTCTGAATTTTGTCGGATTTCGAGATGTGGGTCATAATAGCTGTGGCGGAATTCCGCAGCAGCGGCGGTATGTTGGCGGTCTTCTGCACAGCGGTAAGCGGCTTTTACCGCCAATGTTGTAATGACCACCTTTATATCACTTTTCAGTGATATCTCTACAATCTCATATTGCATCTTTTATCGTTTTGACCTACAAATATCCAGATAAATATTATATATTTTTCTAAATACTGTGTGGTGTATTTTTGTGGTGCTATATTGTGTTAGTGTATGATTTATTGCGCAAATACTTTACACATTGCCTTCTAAGTTAAGCCTGACTGCTCAGTGCCAAGCTACCAGAGGGTGGGCACAGGATAATTTGGATTGTGTGTGACTTACCCTGACTAGAGTGAGGGTTCTTGCTTGGACAGGGAGTAACCTGACTGCCAACCAAAAACCCAATTTCTAACATTGGTGATCAGCGGTGAGGATAGGACTTGTATTTGTGCAGTGACATACAGTAGCTAAGTATTTCACTACCTACCCACAGTTGAAGGTCAACTTGATTTTTATCTCTTTTTGCAAATTTGTTTTTCCTGAGAATTTTCAAAAACTAAATCCTCACTCTACATGTCTCTGGCTGGGTCTCAAGCAGGAGATTTGGACCTAGTCCTGTAGAAGACATATAGGGCCATATTTATACTTTTTGACGCAAAACTGCGCTAACGCAGTTTTGCGTCAAAAAAATTACCGCCGGCTAACGCCATTCTGAAGCGCCATGGGGGCGCCGTATTTAATCAATGACGTTAGCCGGCGTTAGCCGCCGGCACTGCCTGGTGTGCGTGAAAAAAAACGACGTACACCAGGCAGCGCCGGCGTGGGGGGATATGGAGCTTGGGTGCCAAAAAATGGGGCAAGTCAGGCTGAGGCAAATTTTTCACCTCAACCCGATTTGCGCCATTTTTTTCGACTCCCAACCCCCATAGAAATGACTCCTGTCTTAGCAAAGACAGGAGTCATGCCCCCTTGCCCAATGGCCATGCCCAGTGGACTTCTGTCCCCTGGACATGGTCATTGGGCATAGTGGCATGTAGGGGGGCACAAATCAGGCCCCCCTATGCCACAACAAAAATAAAAAAAAATACTTACCGGAACTTACCTTAATGTCCCTGGGATGGGTCCCTCCAGCCTTGGGTGTCCTCCTGGGGTGGGCAAGGGTGACAGGGGGTGTCCCTGGGGGCATGGGAGGGCACCTCTGGGCTCCTTCCGAGCCCACAGGTCCCTTAACGCCTGCCTTGTCCAGGCACTAAAAAACGGCGCAAAAGCGGCCGTACGTCATTTTTTTTGACCCGCCCACTCCCGGGCGTGAATTTTGCCCGGGAGTGTAAATACGGCGCACATGCCTCGGAGTCAATTTTTTAGACGGGAACGCCTACCTTGCATATCATTAACGCAAAGTAGGTGTCCACGCTAAAATGACGCAAACTCCATGTACTTTGGCGCTAGACGCGTCTAACGCCAAAGTATAAATATGGAGTTAGTTTTGCGTCGGAATTGCGTCAAAAAAAACGACGCAATTCCGGCGCAAACAGAGTATAAATATGCCCCATACTGTCTAACAGCTAAAAGGGCTCTGCAAGGTGATGAGAAATACCCACCCAAGGGGCCTCCAGAAAGGGAGATTTTCAAGTGGCGCTGAGGGCCTGGGCAGAAGCCCATTTAGAGGAGGATGATGAGGAAGAGTAGCCAGAAAAGGGCCCCTCAGAGGATTTGTTGCCATCAGTGGGTGATGTTACCACTGCAATTGTGCCCCCTTCCAGACCAGGGAGCAGTGTCTCTGAGCAAAGCCTGACCGCAGAGGAAAGGAGAGAAGAAAGGGAGTTCCAATTGCAGATGGCAAAACTGAAAATTGAGGCTCAACAGGAGGAAAGAAGGGCAGAGAGAGAAGCCAAGGAGGCTGAAAGAGCTGAAGCTGCAGCTGAGAGAGCATTGGCTGAAAAGAAACTATTGTTGGCTCATGAACTGAGTCTGAAGGAGCTGGAGATCAAGGCAAGACAGTCTGAATCCAGCAGTAATGGTGGCAGCATACAGACAGGACCTACTGGAGAAAAAAAGGTTTGTATACCCAAAAATGTGGTGCCCAGTTTTGTGGTGGGAGATGACATAGATAAATGGTTAACTGCTTATGACGTTGCACTAAGGGCTCATGAGGTTCCTGAAGGGCAATGGGGTACAGCTATGTGGGGTTATGTCCCACCATTGGGGAGGGACACACTTCTCACATTGGATAAACCAGATGAAAACACATACCCACTTCAGAAAGCCATTTTACATGCCAAGTTTGGGCTGACCCCTGAGGGATACCGTCAGAGGTTCAGGGACAGCACCAAACAAACCACACAAACATGGGTAGATTTCTTTGACTTTTCCAGTAGGGCACTGAATGGATGGGTACGGGGCAACAAAGTAGATGATTACAAAGGGTTATATAACTTGATTCTGAGAGAGCATATGCTCAGTACTACTTTTACAGAGTTGCGCCAGCACTTGGTAGATAGTAAGCTGACTGATCCCAGGAAGCTTGCTGAGGAGGCGGACCTCTGGGTTAGCACCAGTGTCCAAAAAGGTATCTAGGGGGGGACACCCACAAAGGTGGTCAGTGTTCCCAACAGAAGAAGGAGGGGGAAGATAAACTTACAGATAAGGAACTCTCAAAAGGCCCCCAAAAGAATTCCCAGGGAGGGGGTGGCAACCATTCCTCTTCCAGATTTGGGAAAAAGCCAGGGACTTATGATAAATCAGGGAAATCCAACCCCAAATGCTTAGAGTGCTACCAGTATGGTCACTATAAGGGCGACCCCCAGTGTTCCAAGAGAGCACCGTCCACTACCGGACAGACATCTGGGTTGACTAGTGTAGCGCTCGGGGGGGCGATGGACCCAGATAGCTTTGGGGAGCAGGCAGAGGTTTCCCTAGTGTCCCTGGGAGAAAGAGAAATGGTGCCCAAAGCCCACATGCCCCAAAATACTTCCAAGTACAGGCAGTGGGTCACCATTGATGGGCAAAAGGTGGAGGCTCTGCGTGACACAGGAGCCAGTATGACTACTGTCAAGAGTCAGCTGGTGTCACCAGAGCAGATAGTCCCTAATACATTCCACCAGGTCATAGTCGCTGACAATCGTGAGAGTCACCTACCGGTGGCTCTGGTTCCCTTTGAGTGGGGGGGGGGGTCTCTAGTACTCTGAAAGTAGCTGTGAGTCCTGCCATGCATGTAGATTGTCTGCATGCTGCCTGGAAAGAGGTAGAGCTCAGATCCCACCTGGAGATGTTAGGGTAGCCTGAGTGGGTCTGCATGACCACACAGTCCATGGCTGCCCGGGAAGGGAGTCAAGGGTGTCTGGAGCCTGGAACAATGGCCCAGACAGCTGCAAAGAGGAAGGGCAAGAGGCCCGGGAAACCCTCCTCAAATGCTACCACGGTGGTGGACGGGGCCCCTGAGGAGGAGGAGGCCCCTGAGCCAACTGGGGAGGACATAGCTGACCTGGGTAACCTACCTGAACTTGCTGGCTGGCAAGTAGAGGGTGGGCCGACCAGGGCAGAATTTTGCAAAGCGCAGAAGGAATGCCCCACCCTTGAGGGTCTGAGGCAACAGGCCACAGCCCAAGCAGCAGGTGACGCCTCTGGCACTCACCATATTTACTGGGAGAATGATCTCCTTTACAGTGAGCGTAAGGTTCCAGGTCCTGGGGCAGCCTGTGTGCTGGTGGTCCCCCAGTATTACCGGACCTTCCTACTGGGTTTGGCTCACGACATCCCCCTGGCAGGACACCTGGGCCAAGTCAAGACCTTTAACAGGCTTGACACCCACTTCTATTGGCCCAGAATGAGGACAGCCTCAGATAACTTCTGCAGAGCTTGCCCCACCTGCCAGGCTAGTGGGAAGACAGGGAAACGGCTTAAGGCTCCCCTGCTCCCACTCCCAGTCATTGGCACCCCTTTGAAAGGGTGGGCATCGACATTGTTGGTCCCTTGGACCCCAAACTGCCTTGGGCAACAAGTTTATCCTGGTTTTGGTGGACCATGCCACCCGCTATCCAGAGGCAATCCCTCTGAGAACAGTGACTGCACCGGTGGTGACCAGAGCCCTGTTGGGAATATTTACGCGTGTGGGATTCCCTAAGGAGGTTGTGTCTGACCGGGGCACAAACTTCATGTCTGCATACATGAAGTCTATGTGGGATGAGTTTGGGGTGACCTACCGGTTTACCACCCCTTAACATCCTCAATCCAATGGGCTTGTTGAGAGATTCAACAAGACCCTGAAAAGCATGATTAGTAGCCCGACTGATGCCATGAGGCGTAAGTGGGACGTCCTCTTACCCTGCCTGTTGTTTGCTTACAGAGAGGTGCCCCAGAAAGGGGTGGGGTTCAGCCCCTTTGAGCTTCTCTATGGTCACCCTGTCAGGGGACCCCTAAGCATTGTTAAAGAGGGCTGGGAGAAAACTCCCAAGTCACCTCCCCAGGATGTGGTCAGCTACATGCTGGCCCTCCGCAACCAAACCCAACGCTTCTGGAAGCAGGCCAAGAGTAACCTTGAGGCCAGTCAAGAGGTGATGAAGGAGTGGTATGACCGGAAAACCACTCTGGTTGAGTTCTCACCTGGAGACAAAGTTTGGGTGATGGAGCCAGTAGAGCCCAGGGCTGTCCAGGACCGCTGGACCGGCCCCTTTGAGATCAAGGAGCATAAAGGGGAGGCCACTTACCTAGTGGACCTCAAGACCCCTAGGCACCCCCTAAGGGTCCTCCATCTGAACCGGCTCAAACCTCACTTTGAGAGGTCTGAGGTCAGTATGCTCCTGGTCACAGATGAAGGCATGGAAGAGGAGAGTGAACCTCTGCCCGACCTCCTCTCTGTCCAAGAAGGGGATGGGTCAGTGGGGGGCATCATTCTATCTGACTCCCTGACTCTAACCCAGAGAGGAGACTGCTATGAGCTGTTAGAGCAGTTCTCCCCCCTGTTTTCCCTTACTCCTGGACTGACCCACCTCTGTGTTCATGTCATTGACACAGGTGACAGTCCCCCTGTGAAGAACAAAATTGACAGGTAATCGGATAAGGTGAAGGCCAGCATCAAGGAGGAGGTCTCCAAGATGTTGACTTTAGGGGTTATTGAGAAATCCAGTAGTCCCTGGGCCAGCCCTGTGCTATTGGTTCCTAAGGCTACTGCCCCAGGTGCGAAGCCAGAACTCAGGTTCTGTGTGGACTACCGGGGTCTCAACTCAGTCACCCAGACTGATGCTCACCCCATCCCCCGAGCTGATGAGCTCGTTGACAGACTAGGCGCTGCCAAATTCCTGAGTATGTTTGATCTTACTTCAGGGTACTGGCAGATCGGCCTGACTGAGGGGGCTAAAGAAAGATCAGCATTTTCCACCCCTGATGGCCATTACCAATTCCGGGTGATGCCATTTGAATTGAAAAATGCCCCACTACCTTCCAACGGTTGGTTAACGGGGTCCTTGCTGGTAAAGATGCCTACTGTGCAGCTTACCTGGACGACATAGCTGTCTACAGTTCCAGCTGGGAGGAACACCTGCTCCACCTCAAAGAGGTGCTTCAGGCTCTGCAACAGGCAGGCCTGACTTTCAAGGCTAGTAAGTGCCAGATTGGGCAGGGTTCCGTGGTGTACTTGGGACACCTAGTAGGTGGTGGCAAGGTGCAGCCACTCCAGGCCAAGATTGAAACTATCAAGGCCTGGCAACCACCTAGAACACAGACTGAGGTGAGAGCCTTCTTAGGCCTCACTGGATACTACCGCAGATTCGTCAAGGGCTATGGTACCATTGTGTCACACTTGCCAGAACTCACTTCCAAGAAACAACCTAGGTTGGTGAATTGGACAGAGGCTTGTCAGAAAGCCTTTGATTCTCTGAAGGAAGCCATGTGCACGGCCCCAGTGCTCAAGGCCCCTGACTACTCCCAGGAATTTATTGTGCAGACAGACGCTTCAGAGCATGGCATAGGGGCTGTTCTAGCACAGCTAAATGAGGAGGGCTCAGACCAACCAGTAGTCTTTATTAGCAGAAGACAATTACCACGGGAACAGAGGTGGAGTGCTATTGAGAGAGAAGCATTTGCTGTGGTCTGGGCGCTGAAGAAGCTAAGACCCTACCTGTTTGGGACTCAATTCTGAGTTCAGACAGACCACAGGCCCCTCAGATGGCTCATGCAGATGAGGGGTGAGAATCGAAAACTCTTGAGGTGGTCCATTTCCCTACAGGGGATGGACTTTACGGTGGAGCATCTCCCAGGGGTTGACCACGCCAATGCTGATGGTCTCTCCAGTTACTTCCGCCTTAGCGATGAGAGCTCCCATGAGGTCGGGTAGCTCTCCCACTTTCAGCTGGGGGACACACATGTTAGACCTGACATGCCTTAGAGTGGTCACCCCTAACTTTTTGCCAGCCTCCCTCCACTTTTTGGTCTCTGTTTTTGATGGCTTTTAGACTGTGCTCACTTTACCACTGCTAACCAGTGCTAAAGTGCATATGCTCTCTCCCTTTAAATATGGTAACTTTGGATCATACCCAATTGGACTATTTAATCTACTTATAAGTCCCCAGTAATGTGCACTGTATGTGCCTAGGGCCTGTAGATTAAATGCTACTAGTGGGCCTGCAGCACTGGTTGTGCCACCCACTTAAGTAGCCCCTTTACATTGTCCCAGGCCTGCCATTGCAAGGCCTGTGTGTGCAGTTTCACTGCCAATTCGACTTGGCATTTAAAAGTACTTACCAAGCCTAAAACTCCCCTTTATCTACACATAAGTCACCTCTAATGTGTGCCCTAGGTAACCCATAGAGCAGGGTGCTGTGTGGGTAAAAGACAGGAAATGTACCTGTGTAGTTTGCCTGTCCTGGTAGTGTAAAACTCCTAAATTCGTTTTTACACTACTGTGAGGCCTGCTCCCTTCATAGGCTTCATAGGCTAACATTGGGGCTGCCCTCATACATTATTGAAGTGGTAGCTGCTGATCTGAAAGGAGCAGGCAGGTCATATTTAGTATGGCCAGAATGGTAATACAAAATCCTGCTGACTGGTGAAGTTGGATTTAATATTACTATTCTAGAAATGCCACTTTTAGAAAGTGAGCATTTCTTTGCACTTAAATCTTTCTGTGCCTTACAATCTACGTCTGGCTGGGTTTAGTTGACAGCTCCTTGTGCATTCACTCAGACACACCCCAAACACAGGGTACTCAGCCTCACTTGCATACATCTGCATTTTGAATGGGTCTTCCTGGGCTGGGAGGGTGGAGGGACTGCTCTGATGCAAAGGACTTCCACACCCCCTACTGGGACCCTGGCAGACAGGATTGAACTGAAAGGGGACCTGGTGCACTTCTAAGCCACTCTTTGAAGTCTCCCCACTTCAAAGGCACATTTGGGTATAAAACAGGGCCTCTGCCCTACCACATCAGACACTTGCTGGAGAAGAAACCTGAACCAGAACCTGCATCCTGCCAAGAAAAACTGCCTGGCTGCTCAAAGGACTCACCTGACTGCTTTCTACAAAGGACTGCTGCCTTGCTGTTGGCCTGCTGCCTTGCTCAACTCTTGTCTTGCTGCAAAAGTGTTCTCCAAGGTCTTGGATAGAGCTTACCCCCTGTTCCCTGAAGTCTCAGGACCAAAAAGACTTCTCTTTTTCAACTGGACTCCTCGTGCGCCGAAAAAGTTGACGCACAGCTTGCTCCGCGGTGAAAAATTCACCGCACACCGATCTGGAAAAGACGGCGCTCGATGCGACGCCTGCGGTGCGACCGGAAAACGACGCACATCTTCCCCGAGTGAAAAATAACGACGCAAGTCCATGTGTGAAGGGGCGAAACCGACGCACACACCATTTTTCTTCCCGTAGAACGACGCACGTCTCCCCACGTGGAAAATAATGACGCAAGTCTGTGTGTTGAGGGGCGAAACCGACGCACACTCCATTTTTCCACGCATCTTCTCCTCTGCGGCCCTCTGTGAAGATTTTCCACTCCAAACCAGGTACTTTGTGCTTGAAAGAGACTTTGTTTGCTTTTTAAAGACTTAAGACACTATGGGGGTCATTACGACCCTGGCAGTTGACGGAAAAGTGGCTGTTTTACCGCCAACAGGCTGGCGGTAAAAAAATTGGAATTATGGGTCATCCGCCACTTCTCCGATCAGACCGCCATGGCGGTATCACGACCCGCCGGCGGTATCATGACCCGGCTTACCGCCATCGATTTCATGGGGTTTGGAACCGCCATGAAATCCATAGCGGTAAGCACTATCAGCGCCAGGGAATTCCTTCCCTGGCACTGATAGGGGTCTCCGCCACCACCCACCCCCTCCTCTGAGTCTGTCCACGACACCCCCCACCCCCCTGCCACCCCCCAAAGGCGGCAGGACCCCCCTCCCCACCCCTAGCCCCGACATCACAACACAGACACACACCCGACACGCATGCAGGCACCACCAACACACATTCCCGCACACACACGAACAAACATGCCAACAGACACACACACAGTCATACACGCACACCCTCATTCAGACATACACGCACACATCCATACAGACATACATACAGACAGACACGCACACATTTCCATTCACACTACACCCCGCATGCTTACATGCACTCACACACCCCCTCTACATACTCACACGCACACCCCCATGCACCCACACATCACACAACCCCCCCACCCCCCTCCCCTAACGGACGATCAACTTACCTTGTCCATTGATCTTCCGGGAGGGGACGGGATCTATGGGGGCTTCTCCACCACCACCATACCGTCAACAGAACACCGCCACGCCGAATCACAGAACGTGATTCAGTGGGCGGTGTTCTGTTGACGTGGCAGTAGAGGTGGAGCAACCTCCACTTCCCCGCCGCCCGCCAGTATGGCTGCTGGCGGCTCTCCGTCCGGAAAAGGACGGAGGGCTGCCAGCAGTCATAATACGCCAAGCAGAAAACCGCCACCACTGGCGGTCTTCAGCACGGAGGTCCCTCGGCGGTCTTGTCAAAACTGTGTGGTGTATTTTTGTGGTGCTATATTGTGTTAGTGTATGATTTATTGCACAAATACTTTACACATTGCCTTCTAAGTTAAGCCTGACTGCTCAGTGCCAAGCTACCAGAGGGTGGGCACAGGATAATTTGGATTGTGTGACTTACCCTGACTAGAGTGAGGGTTCTTGCTTGGACAGGGGGTAACCTGAATGCCAACCAAAAACCCCATTTCTAACAATGGGCATCGGGGGACTAACAACGACCCACCTCTGGGCACCTCCCCACCCCACTCTAGGGATACCAGGGCCATGGGGCAGAAGAAATCCCCTCCATGGGCTGGAATCACCCTACACACCTGACCAGTCTACTGCTCTGGGGAAACTAGTCTCTCCACCATCATGGTATGACTAGCCCCTGTGTCCCTCAGAGCGATGACTGTGACCCCATTCACTCCCACCTGGTGGAAGTGACGAGTCCCACCCTCAGGGATCATCAGCTTACCCTGAGTCTATTTCCCAACTGAAGGAGATGAAGGCATGGTCTTCGACCTGTCCCTGGGGACTACTTTCCCCTAAGGCCCCATTGGCCACCCCTGTAGAGGTCCCACCAGTGAGTGATTTATTTGTACAGACGGAGTCCCCCTTCCTGTGCCCTAGCTGGGAGCACTCAAACCAGCAGGGTTGGGAATGGGATGCTTTGGGCCACTGCCCACAAAAACCACCACCCTGTTTCTCAGATGGGGCCTGGGAACCCTTTCCTCCTCTCTTACTCTGGGACTTGTCTGGGTCATCTTTAACCTCCCCCTCACTCTGTTGGGGGAACCGGAAGCACCCTTCTTTGGGTCACTCCCCAGTACCTTTTTGGACACTCTGGTGCTAACCCAGAGGACCACCTCCTCAGCAAGCTTCCTAAAATCAGTCAGCTTACTGTCCACCAGGTCCCGGCACAACTCTATAGAAGTACTAAGCATATGCTCTCTCAGATTTAAATGATATAACCCTGTGTAATCATTTACTTTACTGCCCCACACCCATCCATTCAGTGCCTTATCGGCGAAATCAAAAACGTCTACCCAGTACTGTGTGGAGAGTTTGGTGCTGTCCCTGGACCTCTGACGGTATTTCTCAGGTGTCAACCCAAACTTGGCAAGTAAAGCAAATTTCATGGGTACGTATGTGTTTTGATCCCTTGGATCTAATGCAAGGAGTGTGTCCCTCCCCACTACTGGTACCTACCACCACAAGGCCGCCCCACCATTGCTCTTCAGGTCAGCCAATCACTTATCAATGTCATCTCCTACCACATAATTTGGCACTACCTTTTTGAGTATATGAACCTTCCTTTCCCCAGCAGGTCTTGCATGTATGCTGCCACCATCACTGCTAGACTCAGACTGACTTGGTTTGATATCCAGCTCTTTGCGACTCAGTTCATGAGCCAACAAAAGTTTATTTTCAGCCAAAACCCTTTCAGCCTAAACTTCAGCCTGTTTGGCTTCTCTTTCTGCCCTCCTCCCCTCCTGTTGAGCTTCATTTTTTAACCTCGCCGTTGGCAGTTGAAATTCTCTCTCTTCCCTCCTTTCCTCTGTGGTCAGGCCATGGCTAGAGACACTGCTCCCTGGTTTAGCAGGGGGCACAATTCCAGGAGTAACAACCCTCCCTGCTGGCAAAAAATCCTCTGAGGTGGCCATCCTCTGGCTCCTCCTCCTCAACATTCTCTTCTGAATGGGCTTCTGCCCAGGCCCTCAGCACCTTTTGGTATTCTTCCTTTCTGGAGGCAGCCCAGTTAGGTACTCCCATCCCCTTGCAGAACCCCCTTAGCTGGTTAACAGTGTTTGTCTCCAGCTTGGCTAGGTCAAAATCTTCAGCTCCTGCTTGAGACCCAGCGAGAGACATGTTGAATGAGGATTACGTTAAAATGTCAGGCAGAAAACTAAATTGTAGAAAAAGATAAAAAATCAAGTTGACCTTCAACTGCGGGTAGGTAGTGTACACGTAGCTATTGTATGTCACTGCACAAATACAAGTCCTATCCTCATCCCTGATCACCAATGTCAGAAATGGGGTCTTTGGTTGGCACTCAGGTTACCCCCTGTCCATGCACGGACCCTCACTCTAATCAGGGTAAGTCACACACAATTCAAATCATCCTATGCACACCCTCTGGTAGCTTGGCACTGAGCAGTCAGGCTTAACTTAGAAGGTAATGTGTAAAGTATTTGTGCAATAAATCATTCAATAACACAGGATAAACACCACAAAAATACACCACACAGGTTTAGAAAAATATGGAATATTTATCTGGTTAAGTGAAGGTCAAAACGATCAAGATTTCATAAGTACATGTTGAAATATCACTTTAGAAAATGATAAAAAGAGTCTTTTAGTTCTTAAAAAGCAATAAGTGTCTCTTGCATGCACAAAGTACCTTGTTTGCGTCTAAATTATCCGCAAGAGACCGGAGAGGAGAAAATGTGTGGAAAACTGGGAGGTGTGCGTTGGTTTCTCTGGGTGCACACAGACGATGCTTCGATATTTTCCACGCAGCAAGGGCTTTGCGTTGATTTTCGGCACGCAGACTTGGATCCTATTTAGGTTGGGGGGTATTTTGATGCCCTGGGTACGTGGTGGAGAAATCCTGGGCGTGTGGGACAAAGTCACAGGAGCTGCATCGATCCGGTGGGCGATGCAAATAAATTGCTGTCATTTGGCAGGCACTGCACCGATTCTTCTCCGCAGGAAGTCGGGCTGTGTCATTCCAGCTCGGCAATGCGTCAATCCCGTGGGCCATGCATCACAATTCCTGTCCTAACGCTGGTGATGTGTCAATCTCCACTCGGGGAGCTGGGCTGCATCATTCCGGTTCGTGGTGCGGTGATTTTCTCACCATGGTGCAGGCTGTGCAACCATTCCAGCAGGCTGTGCGTCGATTTTTCACCACACAAGGAGTTCTTTGCAGAGATGAAGTCTTTTTGGCCATGATATTTCAGGAAATAGGAGGCAAGCTCAATCCAAACCCTTGGAGAACATCTCTCAGCAGAGCCACAGGGCAGCAAGGCAGCAGGGCAACAGCAAGGCAGCAGTCCTTCTCAGAAAAGCAGTTCAGGTGAGTCCTTTGGGTAGCCAGGCAGTTCCTCTTGGCAGGTTGCAGGTTCTGGGGCAGAGTGTCTCTCCCAAGGAGTATCTTGAAGTGTCCAGCAGTGTCTGCAGAAGTTTCTTCAGAAGTGTCTGTAGAAGTGTCTTCAGAAGTGTTTGTAGAAGTGTCTGAGTTCTTAGGGCCAGAGGCCCTGTTTAAATACCCAAATGTGCCTTTGAAGTAGGGGAGACTTCAAAGAGTGGCTTACAAGTGCACAAGGTCCCCTTTCAGTTCCATCCTGTCTGCCGGGGTCCCAGTAGGGGGTTTGGTAGTCCATTGTGTGAGGGCAGGCCACTGTCCTTTGATATGTAAATGTCAGGCCCTCCTCCCTCCCAGCCCAGGAAGACCCATTCAGTATGCAGATGTGTGCAGGTGTGACTGAGCATCCTGTGTTTGGGGCTGTCTAAGTCAAATGCACAAGGGAGCTGTCAACTAACCTAGCCAGACGTGGATTGTAAGGCACAGAAGGATTTAAGTGCAGAGAAATGCTCACTTTCTAAAAGTGACATTTCTAGAAAAGTAATATTAATTCCACCTTCACCAATAAGCAGGATTTTCTATTGCCACTCTGGCCATACTAAATATGACCTGGCTACTCCTTTCAGATCAGAATCTACCACTCAAACAGTATGTGAGGGTAGGCCTAAATCTATCCTATGAAAGGAGTAGGCCTCACAGCAGTGTAAAACTAATTTAAAAGTTTTACACTACCAGGACATATAAAGGTGGTTACGCAGATTAAGCTGTCCTTTTCGGCTCGTTGGGATGGTTGCAGAAACAGGTCCCTGTGGCTGAAATGAGCTCTTTTTTCTGCTCTTCTAGTGAGGTAGCCTGGAGAACCTTTTGCCATGAGTTTTTTACTGAGCTTCTTGGCGTGTTTGGTATAGTCTGCCATCTCCGAACAGTTACGTCGCAGGTGGAGAAATTGACTCACTGCCAGGCTATCCTTCAAGGAGCGCAGGTGAAAGCTCTGGAATTGGAGCAGGTTATTCTAGTCTGTAGGTTTATGGAAGACTTCAGTCTTCAAGAAGCCGTCCTTTATCTTTACATTTACCCAGCCTGTTTTTAACCTGCTTTTCCCTCATAGAGTGTGACCATAAGGGGCTACCCACCTGTTTGTACAGGGTAAGATAAACATGAGTAATCAGCCCATGTGACAGAAATTACAACATTTGCATGTAAGTGTGTATTACCCACGGCATGATGTTGACACCTCTAGTGTGCAGTGTTTTGGAGTGATGTGGCACCTATATTTCATGATTTTTTAACTCTGATCTAATTTCTCTTCTAGGCCATACCCCAGGGCATATCCAGGTAGGCCCCTCTTTTTTTAGTATTCTCTTCTTCTTTACAAGCTCAACAGTCTAGCTCTACACTTTTTAGGGATCCTTGCCCCTGAAGAATGCCCCAGACCGTCTAGGCTCTTAGCGTGGGCAGAAACATGTTGGTCCCCACCTTTTTAGACACCTTGAGCCATTAAACTCAAAGTTGTCCCCACCCCTCTTTTAACTTTACCTACAAACACTTAAATTAAAATTTCAAACCAAACTGGTGATTTGTAAGGTAATTTTATTATCTATCACTATTTTCAAACTGGATCCCTTGTATTATCCAGCAAGATAAAATCTCAGCACTCCCTCTGAGTTCCTTTAACAACGAGGTTGAGTCCGCCCAGATAGTATCATCTTACCTGGGTGGGGCTAGGTGGTCATATGATGAAGCATGACACTATAATGTCGGTGAGACCATCTAGTCCGTAAAGGGACTCCCTCATAGATTCAACTGCCACACCCGTCCCTCTATGCCCACAAAGGCAATCGCCTATCTGGCGAACATTGAATAGGCCATAAGAGACCTGTTCCCTATACCCCCCACACACTTTGTGTGCTTGCAGTTCCTTGATAAAACAGGAGTCCGTTTGGGGTTGGATTGCTCCCGATACTCTCCCTTTGTGTTATAACACGTTTTATACAAGACACACTCACTGACACACAGCAACACGGACACATACATACTCATAATACGCACATTTTGGGCAACACACACACTGCACAGCAACACCACACAAATACACACAGCCACACAGCTCAGGCACAGGGACACTGATAGCTACATAACATTGTCACGCACAGCAACAACAACACATCTACCTCACATATACAAATACAACTCACACACTCACATTCAACACTGGCCAGGGACTGTCCACACATAAAACACACATCTCGACCTCTGTGGCACAGAACAAAAACAACACCACCAGTAAACAACCCTGCAATGAACACACACAACAGACACATCACACCACAATGGAAGCACAATGCCATGCACAAAACACAGAGAGACAAATACACCAGGGATAATCTCACAACTATATCCACATATTTGGGATGGGGCTTACTGGGACACCCAGGGAAGGAGACTGCACTGGGACATATCACATTCCCAACAGGACCCTCAATCAACCCTTCATGGGTCACAGGGACAAACAACACTAAATACATTTGTCATGCACATCAAAACAATGGACAAGGGAAAGTCAACAAAGTGCCACAACTCCTTCTGCATGGGACAGACCTCTACAGGAACCAGCTGAAAGGGACACACACCTAAATGAACACATGCACAGGCAAATGCAAACACAGCTATCACAACTGAACACACCTCATATCTGCACATACAAAACCCAAGATAATACACATAACATCAATACAGAAGCGATGTCATGAGGACAAGTCCAACACAATAAATGCCCACATTGCTCAAAACAATGAGAAACACACACCAAAACAAACACTACACAATACTACAATACCAACATTGCAATTATACACACATAATACACACACAACACATAAACTCCTCTATGGGGGACGGACACCAGCACCGAACACAAACTCACATATTGCAAAGAACACCACATGGAGCAGCAAGCAGGCTCAAGCACACACAACTGCAATCACACTACTAAAGTCGCTCAGGACCTACATAAAGCTAGAAAAGGAAGTGTAGGACAATGGTGTACCCCAAAATAAACAACTGCTTTGGTTTATTAACTGTAAAAAGACAGAAAGTCAAAAGCCATAGGCCAGTCCATCAATTTTGCCTAAATGGCACAGTGTTGTGTCCCTACATGACTCCTGACTGCCAAGTTACCTCCACAGGAAGGGGCATCCAGGGGCCAGGCATGCACCTCTGGGATTATCCGGTGGTGGAGGGTCAGACTTGGGAGGGGGCGTTTGGGCTTGGGTTTGAGAGGGGGGCTTCTTCTTGGGAGGAGTGGGCTTCTTCTTGGCGGGGGAGGGGTATGGGTGCTTGCGGAGGCGAGGCAGGAGAGGCCTTTGAGGTGGAAGGGATGGGCTTGAACAACACAGAGGACCTCTTGGGTGTAGTATGGGGGAATTTAGGACAGGGATAAGGCCAAGGTCACACAGGAAAAACTTCTTGGATACCCAGGGGCAGTCATCAGAAGGGGGATGGGATTTGGAGGTTGAGGGAGTGGTTGTATGATGTGTAGGTGTTGTCATGGATGCATGCTTCTGGGAGGAATGCTTATGTGTGGTGGGTGTCTGTTGGGTGGGTGAGTGAGGGCGTTTATGTGTCTTCGGCTTATGGGGGTGGAGGTGCTGGGGGATGTCATGGTGGGTGTGTGTCTGTTGGGGTGGTGACTGCAGTATGGTGGATGTGCAGGATTTAGGTGGGTCTTTACATGTGGCATCTGTGGGTGTGGTGATTGAGGTGGATGTCTGAGGGTCTGCTGGGATAGTGTCTGTGGATAGGATGGGTGTGGTGGCTGTATCAGTGACTGTTGATGTGGTGCCTGTTGGTGTGCTTGATGATGTGTGTGTGTGATGCTGGGAATGGTGGAGTGTCTGAGGAAGTTGTGAGTGTTGCTCTGTCTGTGGGTGAATGCTGTTTGTATACATGCTGGTGTGTCTTGTGGTGCTTGTATTTGTGTGCGCTACCTTTGTCTGTTGAGGTGGATGCTTGAGGGTCTGTCTTTTCGTGTGTTATGGGTAGGTGTGGGAAGGGGGGATTTGGAATGGGAAGAGGGAGGTGGAGGGAATGGAAGGTGGGGGTTGACTGGCTGCCATCAGTGTGGAGGCCAGAGCCTGAAGGGATCCCTGTAGGCCAGCCATTGCACTGTGAATGTCCTCCAGGAACATATTTGTCGGTTAGTATTGTGTCGCCAGTCCCTGGATGGCATTCATTATAGCTGTCTGATCCCACAGAGATCATCCTCAGGAGGTCAATAGCCTCCTCACTGAGGGCAGAATGGGTAACAGGGGCTGGGGTAAATGGTACCTGTGGCAAAGGAGACTCCCACCCTCTTGGGTGAGCAGGTACGGCCAGCTGGGTGGGTAGCAACAGGAGGGGCGGTGATAGAATGGGGGGTGGCTGAAAAGAATGGTACAGGGGGGTCTACTAGGGAGTAACCACTGGAGGAGGAATCCAAAGATGATGATGTGGTCCTGGTCCCCCCGAGGCATTCCGCTCACCCTCCAGGCCACTGGGTCCCTCTGTGTCATTTGTATCTTGACCTGAGGTCCCATGGCCAGATGCTGCCCCACTTGGCTCAGCCCCGTCATCTTCGCCTGCCTGTGCTGATGCTGCAAATAAAAATAGAAATAGGATCATAACAAGCACATGACTAACCTTCAAACACAACTCTGACTGTCAGCCAATACCATCATGTCAACTAGCCCACAGCAAAACCTTCAACTAAGTGGCACATTCATGTGCCATCACATATACCTGAATGCCATCCGGACTTACCAAAGTTACCCACCAGAAAATCCAGATCTCAGACAACTAATATCAAATGAATGACATCTAGCTAACATAAAAACATACCTACAACTAGGTGACCTCTCCATCCTCCAAGATGTAACACATGCAGCAGACCCCAGTCAACTTGTAGCCAACAATGGTGTCCCACTGTAAACTACTCTGCCATATTTCACACACAAGCAAATGGATATATCTAACTTGCACTTACATGGTGTACGAACAATCAGACTTGAGGCCAATGAAAACCAGCTAACTCAGATTGTTATCTGCAATCACCTGGAGTAGGTGACATGGAACTACCCCTGTCACAATGGACAGATACCAACAATGTGCAGCTCAATCAGTTACACCTGTCCCAACTGAGTCAAGGAGGTAGAAGCAAGTCACCCAGATGGGCCTTGCATGTGGCATGAAAAGGACCAACATTGATGTCAGGTTTAACACGTCAGGGAAAGATGTCTTGAGAAAACAAATAACAATGAATCAACAAGCCAAACGATAGCCACCACTAAAGTCTGACACCAATCACAATAATATATTCTGAGTGTGTCTGTAGTAAACATCTGTTCCTTGCAAGTTGGAGAGTCACAGAACCTGCAATGACCAATAGAAGGACCCCAACCTGTTGTCCAATGTGAAGCCACATCACTACCCACATCTCAGAAATGGCAAGCCTGCCATCTCTCTGTGGATGAGTGCCTGAACCCTAACCCATGTGATGTCAACATCACTGAACCCTAACACGTGATGTCAACATCACTGCAAGTCACTCCATGATGCGTGCCTCCAGTCAGGGCACAGTCCCCAATCACTACACAGGTGTAGTGCACTAATTAACATGATGCCACATCCAAGGCATGGTAAACACTGAGGCCCTGATTTATACTTTTTTGTGCCGCATTTGTGTCATTTTGTGACTCAAAAGCGGTGCAAACTGACAGAATATCATTGTATTTTGTGAGTTTGCTATGCTTTTGCGTCAGAAAGTGACTCAAAAGGGCACAAAAAAAGTATAAATCAGGCCCTGAGTTGTTCCGCAATCTAGGTCTACCTGTCATGTTCCTCAGTGTAACTGCAGTCCAACAGGCCAAAGGACATACTGTGATGCAAGAAGGTATCAGTCAGACGATAACCAAAGGTGGCACACTCCTGTCTGTCACACAACATGAAGTGGACCACCTTCTTAATTGTAGCAATACATTAACTGTTTTTCACACACTTTTATATGTGTGATTACATACATTATCCCATCAACACAGGTAGAAATGAAAAGAAAGCATTCCTAAGAGAAAAGGACACATGCTGACATGTGGCCACAATAGTATGTTTGCTAAAGTCATGGGACATAATTCTTATCAATGGACATTCTCCACTTACCAAGGGAAAATAGTTTGCTGTACTTGTAGACCCTTAGCCATGTAAGCCATGTCACGGCTATGCTGGGCACTAGCTTATCACAGACTGCAGTGAGGCACCAGCATCAATCATACGCTGAAGATCACTTGCTTCTGGGTGACAGATGTCTGCATACACATATGCCCATGCACATAGCAAACGACAGTGATCCCTCACCCACTTACTGATTGTCTGTGACATTCAGGGGAAGTGATCAGTGAGTCAGAAATCACACCAATCCGAAATCCAAATAGTACATGATTGTTCACTGCACATAGCCATTTATTGACCCTGCAAAGGAATTGGCTTGGGCAATCACAACAGGTTTGTATTAGGTTTCAGGTTCAGTAGGCAAGGTACCCCAGTTTGATACACATGTCAACACAATGTCCCATCAACTGGGTGACACATGCCTCAGCCCTCACTGTCAGGGGGAGCAGTCTGTACCCCACCTATTCACCTCACAAAATTGGCCGGCAGGAATTTGCTGTGTACTCACACACTTGTGGCTGTTGTGCTGCCCTCAAATGCTCATCCAGCGCTGAGTAGGCCACTGCCAGATTGCGGGCCATTCGGGGAGGGGGTCATGGTCCGATGGGCACCCCGCCAACATTGGGAGGACAGCCCCAGCAGGTCCTATGCAATCTTCCGGGCACAGTGTCTGAGGTCCTCCCACCTCTTGCGAAAGTGGGTGCTCCACTGGCTGTTGACCCCAGGGTCCGCACCTTTTTGGAGATAGCTCTCCAAATCCCCTTCTTCTGATGGGCATTGACCTGCATGGATGTTAAAGACAAGACAGAAAAACATGTCAAAAAGTGTCCTATCCAGAATAGCAGAGTCACACCCATGTCTGTACACTAAATTAAGCACATCATGTATTGGCCAGACTGGCCAGGGGTGATACATACCAGTCACTGAGTACAGGGACATGACAACAAACACTACCTAATCAGCAGACCAACCCACTACCCTGCTCAGGCCCTCCGCTGACAAGGTAGGCCAACTGACATCTTGTGGGACATGCCGAAGCAATCAGAGTGAGCTCAGAAACAGAATGGGAGACATGACAACTCTATGACTTCTGAGAGGTGGATTCCTTAGGCACAAAGGTTTCAATTCACTCACACTCTGTGAGGATAGTTATCCACCAACATATACTCCAGCCCCGTGCCAGGACATAAGACCCAAACCCACAAATGGGTAACAATGAAGGTACTGGCATGGTGGGTACAGGATGGTCCTAACCTGTCTATGTGTGGACATGTGAACTCACAGATGCATGCTCATTCCATCTCAGGGGGTAGGGTAGTGCACCATCTACATGTGACAGAGAACATGCTTCTGGAAATATGTTTTCATCCTATAGTGATGGCATCCGACAAACACAGGCATGCTTTATCTATTGTCAGCCATGTAACACAACAATCATGCCAGATATCAAGGCATAACAGGATTTATCACACTGCCTGCACTGTGAGATTGACATGTATGCTATAAGCCTGCACAGGACAAATTTGACCTGTGTAATGATGACAACAGGGCTGTGGGAGTAAGGGATCTGTCAGGGATCAGAGACACACATTGACAGCGATGCCTAGTGCACATTGATCACTGAGTTTTGACTCTCCATCCAGTACCATCTACTCAGTGAAAGAATCTCACGAAGATGCATCTTAGCACAGTGACCAGAGTGGTCCACAGGACAGGATGTCTTGCGAGACAAGTAATGACACAGTGTCACAGTTGCATAGTCAAAATGACCCAACTCAATCCTAGAATTGGACACATACAGTGAGATACAGTTAACGGATACTTGTCTCTGCAAGCTGAGAAGACAGAACCTGCATGATAATCAATTCTCATCAATTCCATGCATGACAAAACATCATGTAGCCAACAGCCATTTACCATGTGATGTGTATGTGGCAACCTGAAGGGCAGAGTGAGCCTTCATGTGCCTCTAATATAACAGATTAGCATGGTCAAAAGTGGTCTGAAGCTCAGTGGTAACATACACATGACACAAGTTGCACACACCTCACACATACAACATGCCCACGCTGCCCATTCTGTCATACATGTATGTGTCAAGTGTTAAATGGGCATGGCTGAGGAGTCCCCTCACCTAGTTTAGTGCAGCCCACATAAGGAACAACATGATACACTCAAAACACACACACAAGTCAGATGCCTCAACATCTTGCACTGATCCAAGTTACATGCACAATAAGTCTCCCATTGACTCCACAGCAACAGCACATCCAAGGCCTTGACTTTACATACTGTTCACTCTGGCCTAAATCTAGCCTGTGAGGAGTAGAAATATGGTGAAGTACAGGGTAAAATGGTATACATGTGGCACTTACCTGCTACTCTGATGCACCATAAAGCTGTGGATACAGGGGTAGGACCTCCTCCACAAGGTTCTCAAACTCTTCCGGGGAGAAGGCTGCCCCTATCACATGCTGGACATGGCATGATTGCTCCTAGAGGTGGTACACAGCATCTCAGGTAGTGGAAATCTTGCTGGCAGCAGTGTCAAGTGAGGGATTTTGCAGAACATGGCGGTCACATCCGCCACGTACACGCCCATGACCGACGCAGACACAGCCATTGGCCCAAAACTTCCACTGGCAACAATGTTAGCCGAAGGCAGTGTCTTCTGCGGTAGCATCCACCTACTGCCATGATGACTGCCGACGGTGGTTGAGGGGGGTTACCAATGTCCAGTGGAGTGGGTCAAGCAGCTGCCATTTTAGGGGCATAAAGTGCGGTTTATGGCCCAAAAAATGTGTCAGAAACATGTTGTTAATGCTTGTGGTGAGTGCTGGTCTTGTCCTGGCATGTAGGTCCTTCTACTTTTACACCTTTTTGGGCATACACAATGCACATATGACTACTTGCTCTGGGACACAGCTTCCCCCATGAACATTGTGGCCCTCATTACAACCCTGGCGGGTTTGTAATAAAGCAGCGGTAATACCACCAACAGACCGGCGGTAACAAAAATGGAATTATGACCACAGTGGAAACCGCTCAGACAAACAGCCACTTTAACACACCGACCGCCATGGTAGAATCAACAAGCACCACAGCGGTAACTGCCAACAGCTAGGCGGAAGGCAATGTACCGCCCACACTATTATGAGCGGTCTATCTGCCACCTTTTCCGGGGCAGTACCAACGACATCAAAAGCATGACAGAAACAGATCTCAGAAGTCAAAGGACTCACCTATGGAGACTCAGGGAACGACCACGACGCCATGGAGCCCGAGCTCCACATATTCCCCATGCTCGTCTACCTTCTGCTGCATTATGAACATCAACGCCGGTCAAGACGACCACGGTGAGTACTGCTGCCTAGCACATAAGGGAGGGGGGATGAAAAAGAGAGTGACACACACACGCAACATCCCCACCCCCAACACCATATACACAACCAGATGCAGTAACATTACATATTCACCCCGTACCCCTCAGGAATAATACAAGGACAAAATGATTTGAAGAAAGTGAGTGTAATATGAAAAAATACTATGAATAAGTGCATCAAAATCCAAACGAATATACATATTTACAAATGTAGGGACACTGCCGAGTCCTCAATGTCCGTGGGCCACAGGGCCACATCACATAGGCCCACTTCACTCCTGCAACAACACGGAGAGAACACTGCAGGGGCATCAGGTCAAAAATAGACAGGCACCTCAGGGGGACGAGGAATGGGGGGGCACCTCAGCCGGATGACGGTACAACACCACTGGTCCTGGATGGGGCTACATGCCCACTGCTTGGTCCTGGGGAGTGCAAGGCCACAGTCTCTCAAGTGGGTGGTTTGCCCACTACTTGGTCCTGGGGAGCGCAAGGCCACAGTCTCTCAAGTGGGTGGTTTGCCCACTGCCTGGTCCTGGGGAATGCAAGGCCACAGTCTCTCAAGTGGGTAGCTACTTCCACTAGTTCTGGAGGGGGCATTGTGCCCAGTGTGCTTTATCCTGGGAAGGATGGGGTGAGTGGATGGCTTCTTCCACTGGTTCTGGAGGGGGCATTGTGCCCTGTGATGCATATCTTGGGGAATGCAAGGTCACAGTCTCTCACCTGGGTGTAAGACCCACAGGATTTGCAGGGTCCAGGCCGCACAAGGATGCAGGACTACACACTGCCTGCCAGCGGTGACGGTTGCTCAGTGGTGGCAGTGGCAGTGGCGGTGCAGGTGTCGGTGCTGGCAGTGGTGGGGGGAGGCTCCAGCCCTTCCCCTGCAGCCTCGGATGGCTGCCTACTGGGGCTGCTGCTGCTGGTGGCGGTGCTGGTGGCGTTGCTGGTGGCGGTGGGGGAGGCTCCAGCCCTTCCCCTGCAGCCTTGGATGGCTGCCCACTGGGGCTGCTGCTGCTGGTGGCGGTGCTGGCAGTGGTGAGGGGAGGCTCCAGCCCTTCCTCTGCAGCCTCGGACGGCTGCACACTGGGGCTACTGCTGCTCACAACGGTGCTGGTGGTGGTGCAGGCAGTGGTGGGGGGAGGCTCCAGCCCTTCCCCTGCAGCCTTGGATGGCTGCCCACTGGGGCTGCTGGTGGCGGTGCTGCCAGTTGTGGGGGAGGCTCCAGCCCTTCCCCTGCAGCATCGTACTGCTGCCCACTGGGACTGCTGCTGGCAGTGCTGCCGGCGGTGCTGGTGGTGGTGCTGGCAGTGGTGGGGGGAGGCTCCAGCCCTTCCCCTGCAGCCTCGGACTGCTGCCCACTGGGGCTGCTGCTGTTGGTGGCAGTGCTGGTGGCAGTGCTGGCAGAGGTGCTGGTGTCGGTGCTGGCAGTGATGGGGGGAGGCTCCAGCCCTTCCCCTGCAGCCTCGGACGGCTGCCCACTGGGGCTGCTGCTGCTGGTGGCGGTGCCGGTGACTTTGCTGGCGGCGGTGCTGGCAGTGATAGGGGAGGCTCCAGCCCTTCCTCTGCAGCCTCGGACCGCTGCACACTGGGGCTGCTGCTGCTCACGGCGGTGCTGGTTGTGGGGCAGGCAGTGGTGGGGGAAGGCTTCAGCCCTTCCCCTGCAGCCTCAGATGGCTGCCCACTGGGGCTGCTGCTTCTGCCGGCGGTGCTGGTGGCAGTGCTGGCAGTGGTGGGGGGAGGCTCCAGCCCTTCCCTTGCAGCCTCGGACAGCTGAACCACCATGGTTGGTGGTGGGGGCTCCGAATGAGTCCCAGCACCAGGCCTCCTGTCCTTCCTGCCTGCTGGTGCAGACCCCTTGCCCTTCCTGTCAGCAGCCGGGGATTGACCTTTGCCCTTCCCTGTAGCAGCTGGGGGTGCCTCCTTGCCCATCCTAGACACAGCTGGTGGTGCCTCCTTGCCCTTCCCTGAAGCAGCTAGTGGTGCCTCCGTGCCCTTCTTACACAACGCTGGTGGTGCCTCCTTGCCCTTCCTTGTTGCAGCTGGTGTTGCCTCCTTGCCCTTCCTTGAAGCAGCCGGTGCAGGCACCCCTTCAGTGTGGCAGCCTGGTGCCCGGGATCCTCTCCCACCTGCAGTAGCTGTCAACACTACTGTGGCCATGGACTGGGTGGCTGAGGTGCTCGCCTGGGTTCTGACCACCCTGGCCCGACGTGAAGGACGGGGGGAGTGGTAGGGAGGAGGTCAATGGTGGAGAGGAAAATCTTCTTAGGGACACTGGATCGGGAAGAGGGTGAAGGTTTGGGAGTGGAGGAGGAGGAAATGGTTGTAGGAGGTGTCTGTCTGCTGATTTTGGGTGCAGGGGCTTGATGCTGTTGTGAGGTGGATGGCTGTTGGGTGTCTGAGTGCTTTCGTACTTTGGGAGGGGGTGCACAGACACAGTGGGAAAGGACAGAGGGGATGTGTGCATGGATGTGGGGGTGGTGACTGCCAGTGAGGGGCGTGTACTGATAGGTGTGATGGTGGTGGTGGATGAGGATGTAATGCATGCAGGTGTGAGTGTAGATGCTTCTGAGAGGGAGGTGGACGACGAGGAGAATGGCGACACAGTGGAGGCAGTGGAAGTTGGCATGTCTTCATCTGGGTGGTGTTTGTGTGAGTGCCTGTGGGATGATGTGTGGTGCTTGTGTTTGCCTGAACCACTCCTGTGTGTTGTCTTGTGTGCATGCTGGTCTGAATGTGTGCTTGGGATAGGTTGGAGTTGAGGGGAATGGAATTGGGTAGAGGAAGTTGGAGGGAGAGGCTAGAAACACGACAACGGCTGCCATCAGGGAGGAGGCCAGAGCCTGGAGTGATCTTTGTTGGGCCGACATGCCAGAGTGAATGCCCTCCAGGAATGCATTTTTCTGTTCCAAATGGGATGCCAGCCCCAGGATGGCATTCACAATGGTTGACTGCCCAATAGAGATGGATCGCAGGAGGTCAATAGTCACCTCCCTCAGGGCAGCAGGGCTAACTTGGGCAGGGCCTGAGGTGCCTGGGGCAAAGGAGATACCCATCCTCCTGGGTGAGCGGGCACAGGAAACACGCAGAGGGGCTGCTGAGAGGACAATGTTGGTACGGGGTGTGGTGGCTGTACCTGTAGTTGAGGTGGGCACAGAGGTGTCCACCACCACCAGGGAGCTTCCATCGGAGAGGTATCACTGTCCGAACTGTCTCCTCCAGTCTCCGCCGTTGTGCTCCCCTCTCCCTCCGTCCCACTGGAGCCTTCACTGTTGGTGGATTTGGCCTCCTGGGCCAAGTGGGATGCAGCTCTCCCCGTCGCCGGTGCCTCTGCTCCTCCGCCAGATGAAGTTAATGCACATAAGGACAGGGTGACAAAACAAAAAGGGGGGGAGACAAAGGATACACTTGGTCAATGGCGGCAACAACACCATCGTTGGCATACACGACACACACAGACAGGTAACAGCCCTACGCACTAGGCAACGCACTAACAGTCACAATGCTAGTCACCAGCACATGGACAGGGACACCTAATGCCAATTGCAGTTTACCTGAGACCCACAGACCTCCTGCCCAGTAGTGGATCCCTACTAGCTTGGTTGGAGGAAGTTTACATCACACCCTGCCCAACATGGGACCTACCCTGCAATGTCCGGCCTGGCATAGGGGTACCCACAGGCCCACATCACCCACCCGGATGCCACCCCACCACGCGTAAGTAGTATATTGGGGCACTGTACTCACCCCCTTATGGCTGCTGTGATGCCCCCAAGTACCCATCCAGCTCCGGATAGGCCACCGCCAGCATGCGGGCCATCAGGGGCATCAGGGTTCAACGGGCACCCCTTCCGCGTTGGGAGGCCATTCCCAGCTGGGCCTCTGCGGCCTCCTTGCCCAGTGTCTCAGGTCCTCCCACCATTTCCGACAGTGGGTGCTCCGCCTGCGTAGAACCCCAGGGTCCGCACATCCTTGGCGATGGCATGCCATATATCCTTTTTCTGATGGGCGCTGACCTGCAGAGAAATACACATAGGAAAAGGTATCAGTCACACAGTCCTGCCTCTTACACTCATAGCCCACCATAGCTCTCACATCCCCTTACATACAGACATGGCCCACCATACATGCAGCACGCTGTCCAGAGCCCTTCCACCAACACTCTCCCACACGAGGCCTTCACACACACCACTCCATACATTCATGCCCTATGCATCGTGCTCACAGTGTACCCACCTGTTGGTCTGGAGGCCCATACAGCATTTGGTACTGGGGTACGACCCCATCCACAAGTCTCTCCAACTCCATTGCGGTGAAGGCAGTGGCCCTTTCCCAAGTGACACGAGCCATGGTCGGTTCCAGACACAGTTCACAGCAGCACTTGCAGTGTAGGTCCTCTCCTGTTGAAGGTCAGGTAGCAAGTGAGTAACAGATAGAAAATGGCGGTCACATCCGCGGTGGTGCGTACCGTCACCCCCGGCGTAAATCACCATTGGAAACTGTAACCTACAGGGCCCAATGGTAACCAATGAGGAGTTGCACAGCGGTTTTTGACTGCCTCCTGCAACGGCGCACAACGTCTGCGGAATTACCTCATTTCCGCATGTCCCTCCTAACAGGACAGGCGGACACCATTTCAGGGGGGGGGCAGGCTATGGCACCTAACTGCGTCACAGTACACATAAGCAACATTTGGGCCTATCCAACAATATACTGTTACAGTCACAACATGCAATGAGGTGTAATGTCTGGAAATATGGGATACTGACCAGCAACTCACTGTTTTGCCCCCTAGATTGCAACCGCTGCGGATGAATAGGAGATGGAGACATACCCCCGTGTACAGGCCCCTGGTGGACTTGGCAACAATGGAGGACAGGCACATTATCCTCACCTATAGACTGGACAGGGCCACAATCACAGAGCTGTGTGCCCAATTGGAGCCTTACCTGATATCTGCTATCTGTCACCCCACCAGGATCCCCCCTCTTGTGCAAGTGCTATCAGTGCTCCATTTCCTGGCAACTGGCTCGTTCCAAGTGACAGTGGGTGTGGCAGCAGGAATGTCACAGCCAATGTTCTCAATAGTGCTGACCAGAGTGTTTTCTGCCCTGATTAAACAGAGGTGCAGCTACATTATTTCCCCCCAGGAGGAGGATTTAGCCACAGTGAAAGCTGATTTCTATGCAATGGGACATATCCCCAGCAGTATTGGGGCTATTGATGGTACACATATTGTAATTGTCCCCCCCGGAGAAATGAACAGGTGTTCTGAAATCGAAAGAGCTTTCACTCAATTAATGTGCAGATAGTGTGCCTGGCAGACCAGTACATCTCCCATGTCAATGCAAAGTATCCTGGGTCTGAGCATGAAGCCTTTATCCTGAGGAATAGCAGCATCCCATATGTGATGGCTCAACTCCAGAGGCAATGGGTGTGGCTAATAGGTGAGCCCTGCTTCCCACCCACTGGATGTTGGTGTATGGGTATGGTGTCGTCCCCAAGGGTTAGTGTGTGTCCAACAGTTGTCCCTCAATATTTGCAGGTAACTCTGGTTATCCTAACCTCTCATGGCTACTGACCCCTGTGCGGAATCCCAAGACAAGGGCAGAGGAACGTTACAATGAGGCACATGGGCGAATAAGAAGGATCATAGAGAGGACATTCGGCCTCCTGAAGGCTTGGTTTCGTTGCCTCCCTTTTACAGGTGGTTCCCTGTGCTACTCACCCAAGAAGGTCTGCCAGATCATCGTGCCATGCTGTATGTTGCACAACCTTGCCTCACGTCACCAGGTGCCTTTTCTGCAGGAGGATGAGGCTGGAGATGGGCATGTGGCAGCAGTGGACCCTGTGTCAGTGAAGATGAGGAGGCAGAGGATGAGGATGAGGACAACAGAAGTGCAATAATTCATCACTACTTCCAATGACACACAGGTAAGACAGTGTACCTTCACTTTTAATTGACAGTTTTGTGTTTGGCATTGTCACTTGCAGGCTGATTTTCCCACTTTTATGGCCAATTACGGTACCCTTTGGCATCTCTATCTGCAGATATTTGTGCCCCACTATCGCTCCTGGTGTGTTCACTGCAGCCAACTACAGGTCATTCATATGTATACATTACTGAACAATTGTATTGTAGTGTTTAAAGCTTGTGAAACAAATACATAGTTCAATGATTTGACAGACGCCATACTTTTTTTCATGTGGTGTTCATTTAAGTGCTAATAAGTAGAGGGGGATGTGCAATGGGCTGGGGTGATGGTGGAGGAAAGTCCAGGATAGAGTCTAGTCTATGTGAATCACAGGTGCTTTGTCCAAGGGGACATAGGAAGTGGAGCAATCGCAGTTCAAGGTGGACAGGGTGACAGGGTGGGACACAAGGGTGACAATCAGGAGAGTCTTATTTCCTGGCGGGGGTCTTGGCAATAGTCTTGGCTTCTGCCTGGATCACACAGACCGTTTGCGGGGTGGTTCTCCTTCTGCAGGGGGAGGGGTGCTGGTGGCCTGTTGGTCCTGTGGTGAGGCCTCCTATTCACTAGTGGCAGCGGAGGTGGAGGGCAGTTCATCAGTTTGGCTAGTGGCAGGGGCCCTGTGGTGTGCCAGTGCCACCCTCATACTGTTGGCCATGTCTGCTAGCACCCCTGCAATGGAGACCAGGGTGGTGTTAATGGACTACAAGTCCTCCCTGATCCCCAGGTACAGCCCCTCCTGCAGTCCCTGGTTCTCCTGCATTTTGTCCAGTATCTGGCCCATCGTCTCCTGGGAATGGTGGTATGCTCCCAGGATCTTGGTGAGTGCCTCCTGGATACTCGGTTCGCTGGGCCTGTCCTCCCCCATCACACAGCAGTCCTCCCAGCTTCCCTGTTGTCCTGTGCCTCTGTCCCCTGAACCATGTGCCCACTGCCACCGACCCCAGGTCCCTGATCCTCCTGTTTGTGGGGTGGCCTCGGGTCCCTGTAGTGGTGGACTCACTGCTGATTGACATGTCCTGGGGACAGAGGTATGGGCCCGCTGGGTGGGTACTGTGCTGGTGTTTCCTGAGGGGGGAGGCTCTGTGGTGGTATGGGACTGTGCCTGGGTAACCGACTGTCCAGAGTTCCCTGATGGGCCTGGTTGGTCATCCATTTCCAGGCATCCAGAGCTGCTGTCATCACTGTGGGCCTCTTCTGGAGGGGGACTGGATGTTGCTGGTACCTCCTCTCTGGTGACGTTGGCTGGGGGACCTGTGGGGCTGTAAATGCAATTTTATTGTTTCTGCATGCGACATCTTGTGCATGGGTGTGTTGCCCTCTATGGTTGTTATTGCCCTGGCAGCTTTGCCTTGTGTGAGTAGTTATTTGGTGGGCTTGCTCTTTCCTCCTAGTGTGCATGCTTTAGTGATGGGTGTCCTTTCTGGTCTATGATGGGGGTCCATGCATTGTAGAGCATGCAGGGCTTGTTATTGGGAGGGGTGGGTTGTGATGGTGGGGTGTGTGGGAGGTGGTCGAGTGATGGGAGTGAGGGTAAAGGTGGGGGTATGTGATGGCATGCAGGTGGGGTGATAGTAAAAGAGATTTGACTTACCAGACTCCAGTCCTCCTCCTACTCCTGCCAGGCCCTCAGGATGCATGATTGCCAAGACTTGCTCCTCCCATGCTGTTAGTTGTGGGGTAGGAGGTGAGGGTCCACCGCCAGTCCTCTGTACAGCGAGCTGGTGTCTTGCTGCCACGGAACGCACCTTCCCCCGTAGGTCATTCCACCTCTTCCTGATGTCATCCTTTGTTCTGGGGTGCTGTCCCACGGCATTGCCCCTGTCCATGATTCTCTGCCATAGCTCCATCTTACTAGCAATGGATGTCTGCTGCACCTGTGATCCGAAAAGCTGTGGCTCTACCCGGCTGATTTCCTCCACCATGACCCTTAGCTCCTCCTCTGAGAACCTGGGGTGTCGTTGTGGTACCATGGGTGTAGTGTGAGTGGTGTGGGTGAGGTTGAGTGGGGTGATGTTTTGGGGTGCGTGCTGTAAGTTGCGTGGATGGTGTATAGGTGATGGTGGTGTGTGGCTGTGGTCTTGTCTGTGGTCTTGCTATCTCTCTTGTGGCACTTGTTTGTATTCGTAAAGGGTTGTGGGTAATGTAGGTGTGTGTTTTATAGTGGTGTGGGTGTGGTGTCTGTATGGGTGTCAGGTGTCTGTTATTTGAATTGTCCAATGTAGTATTGTTTTGTACGTGTGTATATTTTGAGCGCAGCGGTATGTAGCGCCAATGGTGTACCGCCGTTGAATGTCCGACGTGGAGATTCATGGGTCATAATATTGTGGGCGTAGTTCTGTTGGCGTAACGGTGTGGGTTTTGCTACCCCCAATTTATCATTGACCTTTGGGCTGGCGGACTTGTGTGTGTGGCTGTATAGTGACGGATTGCTATGTGTGTGTCATAATATGGGTAGCGGTAATCCGCTGCAGCAGTCAGCATGGCGTTACTTACTGCCAATGTCATAATGAGGGCCTATGTTATGTGACAAAAAACTCACAGTTCGAGTGGAAAGTCTCCTGCACAACTAGTTGCAGTCTGGGTAGATGATGTGTACACAGTTTTGGGAATTCAACGGGGAAACATGTTACTTCTGTGTGATTGACAGTGGTAATGTGTACTGTGAATCATGTCCTCAACCATTGACATGCCTTGTCACAGTTTGTGAATGGCATGTATATATGTATGTTGCAAGAATCAGTTTGAATGATGCCTATACAATTTTTTTGTCCCACATATTTACCCAAGGAGGGGAAGGATGAAACGTCCTCCTGTGTACCGTCTACTGGCAGTCCTTTAGGCCATGGAAGACAGACACATCTACCCCCTGAATAGGCAACAATCGTGGATCACTGTTGTCAGTTAGAGCCAGATCGGATGTCTGCAATTAGTCATCCAAGTAGCATACCACCCATCACACAAGTCATGGCAGTGTTGCACTTCCTGGCCACAGGGTCCTTTCAGAATACAGTGCCACTATCTGCTGGGATGTCCCAGTCGATGTTCAGTATAGTATTGAAGAATGTGCTCTCAGTAATGTTGAAACACATGAACAGCCACATCAGATTTCCTCAGCGTGATGCTGTGGTGAGAGCCATTGATGGTACACATGTAGCCTTGGTTCCACCGCATGAAGATGAACAAGTCTACCAGAACAGAAAGAATTTCCATTCCATTCCAATGTCCAGGTTGTTTGCTTGTTGTCTGGTGGACCTCTACATTTCCTAGGTCTGTGCCCGTTATTCGGGTTCAGTCCATGATGCCTTCATCATGCTGAACAATGCAGTTTCACAGCAATTGTCACAACTGCACCCAGAGAGGGCCTATTTGTTGGTAAGTGTCAGAGTCACCAGATCCTCGGGGTCTGTGCACGTTCCCAACACGTCCACCACTGAACAGCTCCAAGACTCTGGTAGATAAATCACAGAGACTGAAAGAGTTCAAGAGGGGAAGAGGGGATTAGGAAGGGAACACCTGGGAAGGAGACCTGTAGTAAGAAAAAGGTTAGAACACACAATATGAAAATTATATCTCCTGAAATCAATACTAGACAATGATTCTAAGCCTAGCCACTCTGAAAACATGAACAATCTAAGAGTTAAGTTTAAAATTACTAAGTTTCAAGATGGCCGGATACCTGTAAGGGAATCAAGATGAATTAAATGAAAACTTTCTTATTCAAGTACTTTCCTTTACATGAGAATCAGAAAAAACATTCTGACTAAATTTTAAACCAGTCATATAAATCCTGTTTTGGGAATGTATACTACGACCATACAATATTGCATCTAGAAACTCTGGCCTTCTGTGTATTCTTAAAATGTTTCAACACAAATTGCGCATATTGCAGATATATATATATATATACATATATATATATATATATATATATATATACATATATATATATGTATATATATATATATATATATATATATATATAGTAAACACCATAAAAGGATTGTGCACCATGAATAACACAATATGGATTCAGGAAACAAATCACATAACTTGTCAACTCGACTATTACATAATAAATATCTTAGAATAGTGGCATACAATAAACAACATGAAATAAACTTGAGGAGAGAATCGTGCGTCTTGCCGATTCGAGTGTCATCCTTGTAAAATATCAAGAAATGGTAGCACGCAATGAATATCAAAGTAAAATCATCATTAATCGAATCGCGCGTCTTGCCGATTCGTAAAAGACGATGTAAATGTCAAGAAATAACAGCTCACAATAAATAAGAAGATCAAAGTACAATGAAATGAATCGCGCTTCTTTTGCCGATTCTTAAGCCACCATGTAAATGTCAAGAAATGGTAGCGCGCAATGAACAACAAAGTTAAATCCTCATGAAACGAGTTGCGTGTCTTGCCAATTCGTAAAACATCATGTAAATGTCAAGAAATAGTAGCGCGCAATGGACAACAATGTTTAAACACCATAAAACGAATTGTGCGTCTTGCCGATTCTTAAGCCACCATGCCAATGTCAAGAAATGGTAGCACGCAATGAATAACAAAGTCAAACCTTTATGAAACAAATCGCACGTCTTGCCTATTTGTAAACTACCATATAAATGTCAAGAAATGGTAGCGCGCAAGTAATCTGTTACTCATTTAAGAATTAAACCAAGAATATGAAAATTCTCAATAACGGTGTCGGAACAGTCCAACCACCGTCTTACCGCCTGGAACAATGATCACCAATGAAGGATGAAGGGCAGAAGACTGGAAGATCCAAATAGGCCGCCGGAACAGGAGCTCAGGAAGAAGCTGCTGCTCTGCACCGGGACCCCTGAATAGTGAGAACTGGTAGTTGGGCTGGCTCTCTTTTATAGAGTCTTGGCCCAGCCCAGAACCACGCCCAGGCATGTTGCAGGGAAAGTCTCTGGAAGGCCCTGGAAAGGGGCCACACGCTAACACACTCTGAAAACCTGCAGCAATACATTGCAAAGGAACAGTATTTGTAAGCATATTAAAAATAAGTTTTCAGAATTGAACTCTGCAATGCAAAAGGTTAAACCACAACATATCAGCACAATGCATAAACTACGTTGTTTTGAGAGTGTTGGGTTTTTGTATTTTTGTTGCCAATAGAGCGCGTACTGCTCTAGTGTTGACAGTAAGTGATATATGTCATGTCATTTGTCTCATGCGATGTCTGTTGCTATGAAAATGCTGAGGGGGACTCATAGTTGAATATATGTCGCACTCCCTTAAGGGGACTCGACATACCCAAGCCGTCCATGGTTGTTGACACCGCTGAGTAACCTAACTACGCCAGGAAAAGTCCACTTCAACGATGTCCAAGGAAAAACACGGCCTGTCGTGGAGTGGGCTTTTTGTCTCCTGAAAGCCAGAATTTGCTGTCTGGACAAGACAGCTGGTGCCCTCCTCTGCTCACACGAAAAAGTTTGGAAGATCATTGTGGCCTACTTCATGCTGCACCATATTGCCCTGAGGAGGAACTTACCGTATACACCAGATGAGAGGAAGGTAGCAGTGCCACCGGGTGAGCCCCCTGAAATGCCTAGCGAGGATGACAGTGATGAAGTGGAAGGTGAAGACCCACGAGCAGATCTCATCAATCAGTACTTCACTTGAGTGTAAGTATGTCAGGTGATGTGAGTTTTGTGACTGACTGGGGAAGTGTAGGGGTCAGGATGTGTTGAGTGGGGTCATTTCTCACTTAATACAGGGCATCTCATGCTATGCAGTATACAGCCAAGCTTTGCTGCCTAAGTCAGACTAGAACATGTAACTACCTTTATGATCTGACTTGTTTATGTCAGTGTCATTGCAATGTCGGTGGAACTTCAGTATTTTGTGATGTGGTGTGAGTCATATGTATGAATTTGCATGCCTTAACTCTTGTATTCCAAAATGTCATCCAGGTCTCTTCATCATGCCATCCTCATGTGGGCATTTCAGAATTGTCACATTGGCAGGTAGCTGTTCCAACATGTGAAGTGGACATGGATTGATCCAGGTAATTTTAGTCACAGATTTTAGGTGCATGGGTCCTGTGCCAAAGGAGCCTGGACAGTGGGTGGGGGAAGATCTGAAGTGCACAATACACTTGTGAGTTGTGGTGTGATGGGCCAATTTGTTCATGAGTGGGACCATGTGGCCTCGCTACATGTCATCCTAGAACTTTCCATCACAGAAGTGTGAGGAATATGAGTATTTTCAGTAAAAGTTAAAGATTTGCAAGGCATTCTGGGTAAACAGTGTGACGAAAGCCACACAAGTCACCCTGTCCTCGGTTTCCCTAGGTGTCTGGTTGTCAAAAATGTACAGGTTTAATAGGTATCCCCAGGTGCTGGCTGAGCTAGAGCACAAAATCCACAGCTAGATTCTTTAAAAAAAAAAAGGGTTCAGTTTTCAGGAGAAATATGTAATGTGTCCATGTTGCATTTTTGGGATGTTTCCTGTTGTGGGCACTAGGCCTACCCACTCAACTGAGGTACCATTTTTATCAGGAGACTTGGAGGAACACAGAATAATAGAACAAGTGTTAATACCAATTGCCTTTCTCTGCATTTGCATCTTCCAAAGGTAAGACAGTGTGTAAGAAAGAAGTCATTTTGAGAAATGCCCTCTAATTTACATGCCAGTATGGGTACCCACAAGTTCAGAGATGTGCAAATATCCACTAATGCTAGACCATTTCAGAAATGCATGTTTTCTTGACACCTATTTTTCACTATATATTTTACCAAATGAATACCTGTATTTCTGGTACGCAATGAAAAACTATTACAAGGTGCAGCTCAGTTATTGGCTCTGAGTACCTCAGGTTTTTGGTGAACCTACAAGTCCTATATATCCCCACATCCGGCAGGGTCTAGAGGATGAAACAGTATATCGTTTTTGAAAATCTGCCATAGTTACAAAAGAAAACATAGAAACAAATGGCTGCGTTTGTCAACTCAATTTCAATATTGTTTTATTTCAACTGTTTCTTTCTATAGAAAATCCTTGAAGGATCTCCACAAATGACCCGTTGCTGAATTCTGAATTATGTCTACTCTTCAGACATGTATAGCTTTCTGGGATCCACCATTGGTTGCATACCTATTTCTACCCCTAACTGGAAGGCAGTTCAAAGAACAAAAAATAGGAAAAATGGGCTATGTCCCAGTAAAATGCCAAAACTTTGTTGAAAAAATTGGGGCCAGATTTAAGGAAAGTGGAGCTGAGCCCAGTGCTGCATCACTTTTCTTGCCCCCTAACGCCATCATGTTTGTGCTGTATCTAAGACATGGCGCACAAGGATGGTAGTTAGGGAACTAGCGTCATAATTTTGTACGCTAGTTCAGAGCTTTGCAGGATTAGCGTAAAAAATGTTGACGTTAATCCTGCAAAGTCCAGTGAGGACCATTGTAAACAATGGTATGCCTCCTTTTAATGCCTTGCCTGAGCAGGCGTTAGAAGTGCCAAAATAAATGACGCAAAGACATTTCTTAGATTTCTTTGCTCCATGTTTTAGTCCCTCCTAATGGGGGAACTCCCCCTTTGCAAACACAAACTTCTGGCACAGGCATAATATAGCGCAAAGTGTTACAAAGGAGCTCAATGCATGCATTGTGCAAATTTGTAAATTTGGCACGGAGATTTCGGCCACATTAGCATAACAAATGACATTAATGTGATGCAAGGAGGCGCTAGGGGCTCTTGAATCAGCCCCCTTGGTTTTCTGATTCAAGTCTGCCTGTTCCTGAAAGCTGCGAAGACAGTGATTTTATCACCACAAACCCTTTATTGATGTCATTTGTAGGGGAGAAACAGACACTTTCTTCTGCAGCACTTTTTCCCCATTTTTCCCACAAAATTCTAAATTTATCTGTATTTTGAAAATTTCCTCAGTGCCCTCCAGGGGAATCCACAAACCCTAAGAACTTTAGAATCCTCAGGGTGTTGGAAAGAAAGGATGCAAAGTTAGAGTAGATAGCTTATGTGGACAAAAGGTTTTGGGAGGGGTAAGCATGATCTAGCCCAAATAGCCAAAAAAAGGCTTAACACAGGGGGGGGAAAGGCAGAGCAGCAAAGAGGTTAAATAGTAACACTTTCATGTATCTCTACTGTTTGACATCACAAATCGAAGAGTAAAAATAAATAAAGTATCCAATTGTAGGAGAAAGCATTTTCTCCCATTGTTTGATTGTCCCTTTCAGACAGGTGGTACCAAAGTAGGTAACTGCAGTACTGAGAGATCTCACTTGCTGCAGCAATAGAACATTTTCTCCAGCAATAGCAGTCCCCATGACCTAGAGGAATAAAAGGCAATTTAAGGTGCAGGTAGGTAAACCCAGACTCACAGGCCATAATGCAAGGATACGCAAAGTTCCTCCCTTATTGTTAAATGTAAAAAAAGCAAAAAGAAGTAGTGTTATTCATGAATCCAATGTCTGACTTGTGAATCCATGGCACCTAAAATGACAGTTGGGGACCTTGGTAGTCAACACAACTCCACAAAGGAATTTTAAAAAAAACAAAAGGCCTGGCCAAAAGTTAATCACTATGGGCTAAATATTATGCACAGTTGGGGTAGACCCCGCATGCTTGACTGAAGGCCGTGCCGAGTAGGGCAAGTTGCTGAACCCACGTTCTGCTGGGGACAGCTAAACACTATTTACGGATGAGGTTGCAGATTGGATGCAGGGCTTGGTAGCAACCTAGGGCCTGCCCTCAACTCTCTTTGCATGCACATGGCCATGTGCAGTGGAATTTGAATACTTGTAGCAGGTGGGGTGCAGGCCCTGCTGATGGTTGTGATTGTGAACAGCAGGTGGTGACTACCTGCAGCAGTTTGGGCACAGAGTCTGGCTGTAGTTCAAAGGCCCTGTGCAGAAGGGGTTGTCAAATAAGTACATCATAAAAAAACAAGGACATTTTCAGTTGGGAACTGAGATATCCTTCTGGCTCAAATGCATACAACTATTAAAAATCAGCAGTTATAGCTACCCATGCACGCAACACATTACATTACATCAGTGGTCTCCAAGCATTTTAATGCTGCACCCCCCCAGTTGGAAAATAAAAATCATTGGGACCCCCTCAGAATTTTTCACAATTATTTTGACATCATCTTGATGTAATCAAAACTGTTATACCCAATCATTTCTTTTAGAAATTATAAAAATTAGAGTCTTATTCCCATAGAAATGATAGTTTGTGTTGTATAAAAATAAAATGAGGACATATTTCTGAGTTCTTAAATAGCGACAAACCACTCTTAAATTATTTGCTATTGTTATGTTTTTTATCCATCTGATCACTTGATTATATGTTTCACTTAGGAGAGAGGATGTGCTGTTATGGTCAGAGCTGCAGACATTGGAACTGTGGAGCCAGGTTCCAGTTTCGGTGCCAACTCAATCAATCAATCAATCACTTGTTAAGTGTGCTACTCACCTGGTAGGGTCTCAAGGCGCTAGGGGGCATTGGGGCCAGGTCTTGAGACATTTCCTAAAGGTCAGGAGGTCCTGGGTCAGACGTAGGTTGACGGGGAGGGAGTGCCAGGTTTTGGCAGCGAGGTGGGAGAAGGATCTGCCACCGGTTGTGGTACAGTGGATGGGAGGGATGGTGACGAGGGTGAGGTTGGTGGAGCGGAGCTTGCGGGTGGGAACGTGGAAGCTGAGACGCTCGTTGAGGTAGACAGGGCCTGCGTAGTGGATTGCCTTGTGAGCGTGGATCAGGAGTTTGAAGATGATCCTATTGCTGACGGGTAGCCAGTGAAGGTCTCTGAGGTGGGCTGAGATGTGTTCGTGGAGAGGGAGGTTAAGGATGAGGCGTGCTGAGGCGTTCTGAATGCGCTGAAGTTTCCTCTGGAGCTTGGCCATTGTTCCAGCGTAGAGTGCGTTGCCGTAGTCCAGTCTGGTGCTGAAGAAGGCATGGGTGACCATTCTTCTTGTTTCAATGGGGGTCCATTTGAAGGTCTTGCGAAGCATGCAGAGGGTGTTGAAACATGAGGATGAGATGGTGTTGACTTGCTGTGCCATGGTGAGCGATGAATCCAGTATGAAGCCGAGGTTGCGTGCATGGGTGGTGGGAGTTGGGGCGGCTCCTAGTGTGGCAGGCCACCAGGAGTCGTCCCATGCTGATCGGTTGGAGCTAAGAATGAGGATCTCTGTCTTATCCAAGTTCAGTTTGAGGCGGCTTATCTCCATCCAGCTGGCGATGGCATGAAGTCCATTGTGGAGATTGGTCTTGGGGGTGGCGGGGTCCTTCATGAGTGAGAGGATCAGTTGGGTGTCATCCGCGTAGGAGACGATGTTGAGGCCATGGGATCGGACGATGTTGGCGAGCGGCGCCATGTAAATATTAAAAAGAGTAGGGCTGAGAGAGGATCCTTGGTGGCCTCAGCAGATGGTCTTGGTGGCTTTCGACAGGAACAGAGGGAGGCGGACTCGCTGAGTTCTGCTGGAGAGGAGGGATCTGATCTAGTCCAGGGCCTTGTGGTGCATTTCGACATCGTGGAGGCGTGTGCAAAGTGTGTGGTGGCAGACGATATCGAAGGCTGCCGAGAGGTCAAGGAGGATGAGGGCCACAGTTTCACCTTTGTCAAGCATGATCCTGATGTCGTGGTAGCTGCGATGAGAGCGGTCTCAGTGCTGTGGTTCTTGCGGAATCCGGATTGGGAGATGTCGAGCAAACTGTTGTCCTACAGAAAGCGGGATAGTTGGCTGTTGACTATTTTCTCAATGAACTTAGCTGGGAAGGGGAGGAGGGAGATAGGCCGGTAATTCTTGAGGTCTCCGGGGTCCGCCTTGGGTTTTTTGAGCAGGGCATTGACTTCGGCGTGCTTCCAGCTCTCTGGGAAGGTGGCGGTCTTCAAGGAGCTTTTGATTATAGTACGGAGTTGGGGGCGATGACTCAACATCCTGTGATACTGGGCAAATCACTCAATCTTCCCATACCTAAAACCAAAATTAATGTTTTGTTGTGTAATGTAACTGATGCTCATGTATAGCACTGCAATACCTTTGAGGCAAGTCTGCAATAGATAAAAATGCAAAAAACCAAATTAGGTGCTTTGCACACTTCCGTCATAGGGCTATACTTGGGGTATATTTGGGTGACATTTGGGCTACATTTGGGCTCTGTTTTCTCTGGTGGCCATTTTGGGAGAGGTATTTGTTATCTAGATCATTAATTTCCTCATTTACTACATTATCCTCAGTGGAAAATGCTTTCAGTTTTCGACTTCGATTCCATCAAGATGGCCTTGAGATGTGTCACACTTTTGGCATAAATTCAGAATGTTAGCAATCTAGTTGCTATTTAGAACGTTGTAGTAAAACTGCTGATCACCAGGGAGTTAATTGACAGTCTGCTGTTGGTGTTTAAAGTACATGCTTCCAGTCTGCATGTCAGAATGCCTTAATGAAATAGAAGACGAAGATATTTGAGAACTCACTTAAAATGTTTCCTAATTTTTCTTTCTACACAACTAACCATAATTTCTATGACAAAATGAACCCCCTCATTTTGTTCCTTTCTAAATTAAATGTTTTACTTTTTACCAGTTTTAGTCAAACAAGATGGCTTCAAGTGTGCAACACTTTTGTCATTGGTAAGACTGTTAGCACTCTAGCTGTTCTTTAGAAAAAAACTCAGAGGCTGCAGTAGAACACAAGGGAATCAACAGACAGGCTGCTCCTTTTGAAAGTTCATGTTTTACTGAGAATGTCAGACTTCATTCTCATATGGCTGAGAACGATATTGTAAGTTTACAGAAAAGATGGTCTAATTTTGTCTTCTGAAGCACCTACCATCACCTCTGAGGGAAAATCATGAGAAAACAAACATGTTTCTCTCAAACATGGTTCATGAAATCCCAGCAGGGTAAAATCCCCTTAGAACACACCACAATTCCTAAAATGAGTATGGTGCCATGAACAAATAATTAATATTGTAACTAAAATTTGTTATCACCATTTATACGTTCTCCTTTTTGTGACCCTCAAAACCTGTGATTCACTACAATGCATTTCAATAGGGTGCTATCCTGTATACTGGTCCTAAGATAGCTGCCATAACTTCCTGGTTGAATTGCTGACAACCAATCAGATCTCACCATGAGATCTGTGCTTAGGCTCCACCCAGATATACAAATTTGAATTTCCTTTAATATCTTGAAAACTACTGAACAGATTTGCACCAAATAACAAAATTGTGTTTTCTGGATCAACATCTTCCTTTCCTCCAAATTTGGTGCAATTTTGCCTAAACTCTCAATGGAAATGAACATGGGAAACTGACTATTTTTGACCACCACCTTTTTCTCGGCCTCCGCTCCATAGATCACCCCGAAACTTATCATGCACAACAACACCCAGGGGACACTTTTAAAAAAAAATGTCATGAAGATTCATCAAATGACGCCAAAGATATAGACAAGTCAAAAAAAAAAAATCTCAAGGAAACCAGGTCCTAACTAAAACTAGCTACTAGCAACTGCACCCCCACTAGGTCCAGTCAAGGTCTCAATAAATTAATTGTGGCTCAACCCTTGGTAGTTTGGCAATGACCAGGTAGGCTTAACTTAAAAGACGGGTGTAAAGCATTTAATATCAACAAATCAGTAAATAATGAAAACACAAAGCACAATAAAAATCGAGCACCAATTTATAAAAACAGACTATGGCCCTTATTATGACGTTGGCGGTAAGTCCCGCTTTAATTACTTTCTTTTGTCCTTGCATTATTCCTGAGGAGTAGGGGTGAATATGTAATGTTACTGCATCTGTTTGTGTGTATGGTGTTGGGGGTGGGGGAGGGGGTGTTGCGTGTGTGTGTCACTCTCTTTTTCCTCCCCGTCCCTTGTGTGCTAGGCAGCAGTACTCACCCTGATCGTCTACGCGGGCGTTGTTGTTCATGGTGTAGGAGGAGGTAGACCGGCATGGGGAACACCTGCAGTTTGAGCTCCATGGCAGCGTGCATTCTTCCCTGAGTGTCCAGAGGTGAGTCGTTTCCGCTGTGCTTTTCATGTCATTGGTACCGCCCCGGAAAAGGTGGCGGATAGGCCGGTCATAATAGAGTGGGGGGTACATTGTCTTCCGCCTGGCTGTTGGCCACCTACTCCCCTACAACTAACAACATGGGAGGAGCAAGTCTTGTGTATTCTGCATCCTGAGGGCCTCGCAGGAGTAGCAGGAGGACTGGACTCTGGTAAGTCATATGTTAACTATGATATCCTCCCCTACCTGCATGTCATCACAAACCCCAACCCCTACCTTCACACCCATCACTCCAACAGCTCACACATACCCTACTATCACAACCCACACATCCCAAAACCAAGCCCTGCATGTGACAACAATGCATGGACACCCATCACAGACCTGCATGGACACCCATCACCAAAGTATGTCCAAGGGTGAGACTCACCCAGGGCACACAATCGCCACTCACACAAGGGCCAAGGTGATATTGCAAGCACAGTAGTAGAGGGAAACACACCCATTGCACAAGATGGCACACACAGATACAATAACAATGCATTTACACCCCAACAGGACCCCTACACAATGTCACCGGACAGGAGGTGCCAGCCATATCCAGTCCCCCCACAGAAGAGGCCCACAGTGACGACAGCAGCTCTGCACGCCTGGATCAAGATGACCAGCCCAGCCCATCAGGGACCTCTGGACAGTCGGTTCCCCTGTCACAGTCCCAAACCACCACTGAACCTCCCCCCTCAGGAAACACCAGCACAGCACCCACCCAGCGAGCCCCTACCACTGTCCCCAGGACACGTCAATCGGCAGTGTGTCCACCACTACAGGGACCCCAGGCAAACCCACTAACACAGGACGATCAGGGACCTGTGGTCAGTGGCAGTGGGCACACAGTTCATGGGACCGAGGCACAGGACAACAGGGAAGCTGGCAGGGGGAGGACAGACCCAGGGAACCCACTCTCCACGAGGCACTCTCCAACATCATGGGAGCATACCACCATTCCCAGGAGACCATGGGAACGGTACTGGCCAAGTTTCAGGAGACCCAGCGGCTGAGGGAGGACTTGAAGTCCATTAACACCACCCTGGTCACCATTGCAGGAGTGCTGGAAGACTTGGCCAACACCATGAGGGAGAAAGTGGCATACCACCGGGCTCCTGACACCAGCCCGAACGATGAACAGCCTTCCACGTCCGCCGGCGCTATTGGACAGGGGTCCCGCCACAGGACCAACAGCCCACCAGCACCCCACCCCCTGCAGTAGGAGAACCACCCCACAAACAGTCCCTGCGATCCAGGCACAAGACAGAGAACATTGCCAAGACCCCCGCCAGGAAATAAGACTTCCCTGATTGTCGCCCTTATGTCCCACTCTGTCACCCTGTCCACCTTGAACTGTCATTGCTCCACTTCCTATTCCCCCTTGGACAATGCACCTGTGATACCAAGAGACTGGACTCTACCATGGACATTCCTCCACCATAACCCCAGCCCATTACACATCCCCCTCTACTTATTAGCACTCAAATAAACACCCTTGAATCACAAAACAATCTGGAGTCAGTCTACTTTCACAAATGTATTATTACAACTTCTTCGACAAATATCAATGTTAATGTTCATTTGCACATACCAAAGTATGACAGTTGTTGGGCAGCAGTAAAAATAGCAGAAGGCAGAATGAGGTACCAAGATCTGTGAAATTGAAAGCCAAAGCGAACTGTCAGCGTCCATACACAGAAGTTAAGAGGCTGACTTATACAATGTCCTACAGTAGTCAGATATGAGATGAGCAGTGCCAGTCTCTTACCTGTGTCCCACTGGAAGTACTGCATGATGATGTTGTTTCGGTTGTCAATATATTCTTTCTCTGCCTCCTCTTCCTCACTGTCCACAGGCACCACAGCTGTCACAATACCATCATCAGGCCCATCCTCCTGCAGAAAAGGCACCTGGTATCGCAAAGCCAGGTTGTGCAATATGCAGCATGCCACGATTATTTGGCACACTTTCTTCAGTGAGTAGTACAGGGAGCCACCTGTTAGATGGAGGCACCGGAATATGGCCTTCAGGAGGCTGAAAGTCCACTCAATAATACGCCTAGTTTGCACATGTGCCTCATTGTAGCGTTCCTCTGCCCTTATCCTGCCATTCCTCACTGGTGTCAGTAGCCATGAGAGGTTGGGTTAACCTGGGTCGCCTGCAAATGTCGAGGGAAATCTGTTGGACACACACTAACCTTTAGGGACTACCCCATACCCAGACACCTATTCATACTGTGTGGGGACCATGGCCTCACCTATTAGCCACACCCGTGCCTCTGGAGTTGCCCCATCACATAAGGGATGCTGCTATTCCTCAAAATGTAAGCTGTAAGTGCCATGCACCGAGCCAGGATACTTGGCATTCACATGGGAAATGTACTGGTCTGCCAAACACACCATCTGCACATTCATAGAATTGTAGCTTTTTCGATTCCTGTATACCTGTTCATTCCTGCGGGGGGGACAAATGCCACATGTGTACCATCAATGGCACCAATTATGTTGGGGATACGTCCCCCCAGGGCATAGAAGTCAGCTTTCACTGTGGCTAAATCATCCACCTGGGGGAAACCGATGTAGCTGCACATGTGTTTCAGCAGGGCAGATAACACTCTGGTCAACACGTTAGAGAACATTGTCTGGGACATCCCTGATGCCATGGCCACTGTTGTTTGGAAGGAACCACTTGCCAGGAAATGGAGCACTGACAGGACCTGCACTAGAGGGTGGATACCTGTGGGATGGCAGATAGCTGACATCAGGTCAGGCTCTAATTGGGCACACAGTTCTGAGATTGTGGCACGATCAAGTCTATAGGTGATAATGATGTGTCTGTCTTCCATTGTCGACAGGTCCACCAGGGGTCTGTACACCGGAGGATGACGCCATCTCATCATCTGCCTCAGCGGATGTGCCCTATGGAGGAGAATGGTGAGCAGAGGGTCATGTACTACATAGGTTGCACAAGTGTTTTTGCTGTAATGTGAGTAAATCCGTGTGTGGCGTTGTCTGTCCGTATTTCTGCCCAACTGTGTGGTGGTGCAGTTAGGTGCCATGCCATGTGCCACCCTGAAATGGCAGCTGCCTGACCTGTGAGGAGGTACAAGGGGAAATGAGGTAACTGTGCTGACGTTGTGCAGCGTTGCGGTAGGCAGTCGAAGACCGCCATGCAATTCAGCATTGGTTATCATTGGGCCCTATGGGTTCCAGAAGCCAATGAAGATGTACGCCGGGGGTGACGGTACACACCGCCGCGGACGTGACCACCGTTTTCTATCTGTTCACTCACTTGATACCTGACCTTCAACAGGAGAGGACCTACACTGCAAGTGCTGCTGTGACCTGTGTTTGGAAGCGACAATGGCTTGAGTGTCTGGGGAAAGGGCCCCTACCTTCACTTCGGATGAGTTGGAGAGACTAGTGGATGGGGTCGTCCCTCAGTAAACACTACTCTAAGGTCCTCCAAACAAACAGGTGAGTACACTGTGAGCATGATGCGTGGGACATGAATGTATGGAGTGATGTGGATGGAAGATACATGTGGGGTTGGGGGCTGAGGACTGCACGAGAGGATGGTGAGTGTATGTGTGTCAGGGCATGGGTGGGAAGTGGTGGGCAATGAGTATGACGAACCGGATGGGGGAGTAATTTCATTTCATCCCATACCTTTGCTATAGGTCAGCGCCCACCAGAAGAAGAGTATTTGGTGTGCCATCGCCAAGGAAGTGCGGACCCTCAGGGTCTATCATAGACAGAGCACCCACTGCAGCAAGAGATGGGAGGACCTGCGCCGCTGGAGCAAGAAGACGGCGGAGGCCCAGCTGGGGATGGCCTCCCAACGTGGAAGGGGTGCCCGTCGCACCCTGACCCCCATGATGTTCCGGATCCTGGCGGTAGCATATCCGGAGTTGGATGGGCGCTTGAGGGCCTCACAGCAGCCACAAGGGGGTGAGTACAGTCTCATTCAGCTGAGTCAGCGCGCCTTACGAGGTGTCTGGGTGGGGGATGTGGACTGTGGGTTCACCTAGGCCTGGGCGAACTTGGTAGGGTAGGTCCCTTGTTAGGCAGACTCTGTGGCACTCCAACCCCAATAGTGGTAGTGGCCATCTACAAGTAGTCAGCCTCATGTGGGTTCCAGGTGTGCAGCAAATGGGGTTAGGCATAGTCCCCCTTGGGCAAGTGTTTTTCCTACTAACTGCTAGAGCATGGCCTAGTGCATAGGGCTGCTCCCTGTGTGTTATGTCTGCCAACGGTATTGGTGTTGCTGGCATTTACCATGTGTCTCCTCTGTTTTTCCCCCATCTTGTTTTGTCACCAGGGCCTTGTGTGCATTAGCATCATCTGGCGGAGGAGCACAGGCACCGGAGACGGAAGCCTCCCCCCTCCCACTTCCACTGCCCAGACCCAATCCCCTCTACCTCTGCCTATCCCAAGCACACCATCAGACCAGCATGCACACACATCAACACACAAAAGCGTCTCAGGCATACATAAGCACCACAAATCCCACAGGCACTCACACAAGCACCATACCCATGCAGACACACCAACATCCACTTTTTCCACTGTGTCCCCCTCCTCCACGTCCTCCACTTCCCTTGAAGTGTTGTCTCCACTCACACCTGCATGCACTACATCATCAGCCACAGCCTCCATCACCAGGACGCCCATCACAACACACCACTCATGAGCAATCACCACGCCCACAACCATGCACACGTCCCCTGTGTCCTCTCCCAGTGTGTCTGTGAGCCCTCCTTCCAAAGTACATAAACACAGGCACACACCCAAGCAACAGCCATCCACCTCACAAAAGCCTCCAAACCATGCACCTTCACCCAAACTCAGCAGACGTACACCTCCTACAACCACTACCTCTTCCTCCACTCCCACACACCCCCATCTTCCCATCCCAGTGTCTCAAAAAAACTTTTCCTGGCTTACATTGACCTCTTCCCTACACCTCCCACCCCGTCCTTCCCCTAGGGCCAGGATGTCTAGAGCCCAGACCATCACCTCAGCCACCAAATGTGCATCCACTGTGGTCCCTGCAAGTCCGAGAGGATCGAAGGGGGCACCCATCAGGGCTGCCAGGGTGCCAACTACTGAAGCTAAGAACCACCCATTTCTACCACCTGCCAAGGTAAAGAAGGGGCCAGCATGCAGAAGAGAAAAGACGCACCACCCACCCAGCAAGGCCTCATCCAGAACCAAAGAGGACAGTGCCAAGGTCCCAGCAGCGACTACCAAGGTGGGGAAGGGACACAAAAGCAAAGGAAAGTCACCTCAGGGCAAGGAGCCTCCTAGTGAGGGACTGGTGACCCCCATTTCTCATGACAGGCCAGCAACCTGTATCACGGTGAGCACCGCCGCAAAGACCGCCACCTGCCCCGCCACCTGCACTGCCACCTGCACCGCCATCTGCACCGCCACCTGCACAGCAGCTGCCACAACTACAGTCACCAGCATCATCCCCAGTGGGCAGCCGTCTGAGGCTGCTGGAGACGGCCTAGTGTTTCCCTCCACTACTACAGACACCTGCACCACGGGCAGCATCTCCGCTGCAAACACCTCCGCAGCCACTGCCACGTGCCCAGCCAGTGCCACTACAGCGGAAATCAGCAGCATCCCCAGTGGGTAGCCGTCCGAGGCTGCTGGAGATGGCCTGGTGTATCCCTCCACTACTATAGACACCTGCACCACCGGCAGCACCGGCAGCATCTCTGCCGCAGACACCGCCGCAGCCACTGCCACGTGCCCAGCCAGTGCCACTACAGCGGACATCAGCAGCATCCCCAGTGGGCAGTCATCAGAGGCTGCTGGAGATGGCCTGGACCCTGCACACACTACATGAGGCACCACCACCAGCACTGCCACTACCAGCAGTTTTCAGCCTAAGTCGCCACAGGGTGGAGTGTGGCTCTGCCTCCATGGAGTATCATATTACCTCTTCCCTGAAAATCTCGTGGCTCAGACACTCAGGTGAGGGAATGTGGCTGTGTCTTCCCCCCCATCTTGTTTAGTCACCCTGGCCTTGTGTGCATAAGCATCATCTGGCGGAGGAGCACAGGCACCGGAGACGGAGGGTGCTGCATCCCACATGGCCCTGGAGGATGAATCTACAGACTCTGAAGGCACCAGTGGGAAGGAGGGCGAGGAGAGCTCCACGACAGGGACAGGAGGGGACACTAGCGACAGCGACTCCGCCTCTGTTGGGAGCTCCCTTGCGGTGGCGGGCACCTCTGTGCCCACCACAACAACAGGTACAGCCACCACCCCCCCTACCAGCACCACCCTCCCAGCAGCCCCTCAGCATGTTTCCTGTGCCCGCTCACCCAGGAGGGTGGGCATCTCCTTCGCCCCAGGCACCTCAGGCCCTGTCCCGGTCAGCTGTGCTGCCATCAGTGAGGGGGCTAGTGACCTCCTGAGATCCCTCACTGTTGGGCAGTCAACCATACTGAATGCCATACAGGGTGTCAAGAGGCATTTGCAACAAACATATGCATACCTGGAGGGCATTCACTCTGGTGTGGCCGGCCAACAGAGAGCATTTCAGGCTCTGGCCTCAGCACTGATGGCAGCCATTGTCCCAGTGTCAAGCCTCCCCCCTCCAACTTCCACTATACAGACCCAATCCCCTCTACCTCTGCCTATCCCAAGCACACCATCAGACCAGCATGCACACACATCAACACACAAAAGCGGCTCAGGCATACATAAGCACCACAAATCCCACAGGCACTCACACAAGCACCATACCCATGCAGGCACACCAACATCCACTTCCTCCACTGTGTCCCCCTCCTCCACGTCCTCCACCTCCATTGAAGTGTCGTCTCCACTCACACCTGCATGCACTACATCATCAGCCACTGCCTCCATCGCCAGCACGCCCATCACAACACACCACTCACGAGCAATCACCACACCCACAACCATGCACACGTCCCCTGTGTCCTCTCCCAGTGTGTCTGTGAGCCCTCCTACCGAAGTACACAAACACAGGCATACACCCACCCAACAGCCATCCACCTCACAGCAGCCTCCAACCCATGCACCTTCACCCAAACTCAGCAGACGTACACCTCCTACAACCACTACCTCTTCCTCCACTCCCACACCCCCTCCATCTTCCTGTCCCAGTGTGTCAAAGAAACTTTTCCTGGCTAACATTGACCTCTTCCCTACACCTCCCACCCTGTCCTTCCCCTAGGTCCAGGATGTCTAGAGCCCAGACCAGCACCTCAGCCACCAAATCTGCATCCACTGTGGTCCCTGCAAGACCAGGAGGATCGAAGGGGGCACCCATCAGGGCTCCCAGGGTGCCAACTACTGAAGCTAAGGACCACCCATTTCTACCACCTGCCAAGGTAAAGAAGGGGCCAGCATGCAGAAGAGAAAAGATGCACCACCCACCGAGCAAGGCCTCATCCAGAACCAAAGAGGACAGTGCCAGAGTCCCAGCAGCAACTACCAAGGTGGGGAAGAGACTCAAAAGCAAAGGAAGTCACCTCAAGGCACGGAGCCTCCTGGTGAGGGACTGGTGACCCCCATTTCTCATGACAGGCCAGCAACCTGTACCACAGTGAGCACCGCCGCAAAGACCGCCACCTGCCCCGCCACTTGCATGCCACCTGCACCGCCATCTGCACCGCCACTTGCACATCAGCTGCCACAACTACAGTCACCAGCATCATCCCCATTGGGCAGCCGTCTGAGGCTGCTGGAGACGGCCTAGTGTCTCCCTCCACTACTACAGACACCTGCACCACGGGCAGCACGGGCAGCACCTCCGCCGCAGACACCGCCGCAGCCTCCGCCATGTGCCCAGCCAGTGCCACTCTAGCGGACATCAGCAGCATCCCCAGTGGGTAGCCGTCCGAGGCTGTTGGAGACGGCCTGGTGTATCTCTCCACTACTATAGACACCTCCACCAGTGGCAGCACCGGCAGCATCTCTGCCGCAGACACCGCCGCAGCCTCCGGCATGTGCCCAGCCAGTGCCACTACAGCGGACATCAGCAGCATCCCCAGTGGGCAGCCTCCGAGGCTGCTGGAGACGGCCTGGACCCTGCATACACTACATGAGGCACCAGCACTGGCACTACCAGCAGTTTGCAGCCTAAGTCGCCACAGGGTGGAGTGTGGCTCTGCCTCCATGGAGTATCATGTTACTTGTTCCCTGAAAATCCTGTGGCTCAGACACCCAGGTGAGGGAATGGGAACTGCCAAACCCCAGGTGCAGCATCACTGGGCACCATGCGCCCTCCATAACTAGTGGAGAAAAGTATCCACTAACCCAGTCCTTGGCAGGATGAAGCACTCTGGGCACAAAGCCCCCTCCAGAACCAGTGCAAAAGCATACAGTAACCCAGTTCTTGGCAGGATGAAGCACTCTGGGCACAAAGCCCCCTCCAGAACCAGTGTAGAAAACCATCCACTAGCCCAGTCTTTGATGAAGCACTCTGGGCACAAAGCCCCCTCCAGAACCAGTGGAGAAAAGCATCCACTAACCCAGTCTTTGGCAGGATGAAGCACTCTGGGCACCATACCCCCTCCAGAACCAGTGGAGAAAAGCATCCACTAACTCAGTCCTTGGCAGGATGAAGCACTCTGAGCACAAAGCCCCCTCCAGAACCAGTGGAGAAAAGCATCCACTAACCCAGTCCTTGGCAGGATGAAGCACTCTGGGCACAAAGCCCCCTCCAGAACCAGTGGAACATGTCACCGACTTGAGAGACTGTGGCTTTGCACTCCCCTGGATCAAACAGTGGGCAAACCACCCACTTGAGTGACTTGAGAGACTGTGGCTTTGCACTCCCCAGGACCAAACAGTTAGGCAAAACACCCACTTGAGGGACTTGAGAGACTGTGGCTTTGCACTCCCCAGGACCGAACTGTGGGCATGCCACCCACTTGAGAGACTGTGGCTTTGCACTCCCCAGGACCAAACAGTGGGCACGGAGCCCCCTCAAGGAGCAGTGGCGTTGTACCATCATCCGGCTGAGGTGCCCCCCCTACCTTCCCCCTGAGGTGCCTGTTTTTTTTCGACCTGATGCCCCTGCAGTGTTGTCTCCATTTTGAGGCATGTGTCATGTGTAGTCTTCGCCCATGCTTTTTGGGACCACTGGTCCACGGACATTTCATGGGACAGTGTAAGGACTTGTGTACTTGCTGTACACATTTGCATATACTGATTTATTGATGATCTATTGCTATATCTGAATGTTCGTATATTACACTACTTCAACTCATTTCATTTTGTGCTTGCGTTCTTCCAGGGGGTGATGGGGTGTATCTGTGATGTTTTTGGATATGTGTGTGATGTGGGTGGGGGGTGTTGCGTTTTGCATGTGTGTGTCACTCTCTTTTCCTTCTTCCCCTCCCCTGTGTGCTAAGTGTAGTACTCACCGTCGTCGCCGCCTTCTTTCCACTTTGTTGTGTATGAATAGATACAGCAACATGGACAGGACCTGTAACTCAGGATCCATGCCGTCCTGGTTCTTCGTTGACTGTCGAGAGGTGAGTGGTTTCCTTTCCAATTCCTGTTTCTGCCGTGCTTTTGATGGCATTGGTACCGCCCCAGAAAAGCTGGCGGATTGGTACCTTGTAATAGTGTGGGTGGTATAGTGTGTTCCGCCTGTCTGTTGGCGGTTACCGCCCCGGTGTTTGTCTCTACCGCCGTGGCGGTCAGAGTGTTAAATTGGCTGTCTGTGTTGGCGGTTTCCACCATGGTTGTAATTCCATTTTTTGGACCGCCGGCCTGTTAGCGGTATTACCTCTGCTTTATCACCGACTGCCAGAGTTGTAATGAGGGCCTAAATGTTTTCTAGCTCTTAAAAATCAAAAGCGCTGCTCTGGACATCTGGTTGCACTCAACCAGGTAAAGTCAAAAGTTGAGGGCGACCATGATGGATTCCTGTTCAACTATGCTGTGCGGGAAGCCTTGGTTAAACTTTTACCTTCACACTTAGTCATTTTCTTGAAGATTTTTCGTCGATTGGGACAAAGTCACAAGTTGAGGCCGACCTCGCTGGAACCCTCTTCACAGAGGCTGCCAAGGTGGCCTCGGTCAAGTTCTCTACGGTCAGACTTAGAAACGTTTTCAGGATGGAATCCTCCCTCTGGGACCAAGTTGAAAGTTGAAGCTGTCCTCCCTGGAGCCCTCCTCGGATACACAGCTCGGGAAGCCTCGGTTAAACTTTTACCTTTGGACTACGAAACTTTTCTGGCACTGTTCTACCCCCGTCAGACGACCCTCCTCAGCAAGCCGATTTCAATGCAACGTCATCAGATTGCCTTTCCATGAGCCTCTGGTCAAATCCTGGAAGTCTGGGGCTCTGGAGCTTTTCAGACAGAAGAACCTGCAAGTCAAGCTGGGTTGCGGTCGACATTGGCCAGCTTGACTCACAATGTTGGATAGGTCCCCTTATGGAGCTTTTATCCAAAGTTGCTCCAAACTTTTCCAAACTTCTGTATCTTCCTCCAGAACTATTGTTAAGGTCCTTCAAATGTCCACAACTCACACCAAGGTTCCAGAAGCTCTGAGATGCTCCGTGGTGGTTATTACTTCAACTCCCAGAAGGCACCTGGTTCAAACTCTTAAATGATCACTGCTCAGCTGGTCTATTTTTGCAGGGCTTGATACAGGGGACTCTGGTCAGCTCTTTTCTACCTGTAGCTTACATCGAGTCCCTTCTTGGAGTAGAAGAAGCCAGGCAAAGTCGGTTTCTTGGTGAAGTCCAAAGTGAGCAGCTGGTGCAGTCCTTCTGAGTGCAGTGTCCAGGTACAGGCCAGGGGTCTAGCAGTGCAGTCCTTCTTCTTCTTGTCTTGTTACAATAGGGATCTGAAGTGGAGTGTAGCTCTGCCATATTTATCATTGCTCCTCTGGTGCAAAGCAGGGGGGGTGCTCCTATACAATCACATGCAGGCCACCAACCTCTTGAATGACACTTCCTTGGAAGTGTGGGAAAAATCAATCCTAAGGAGCAACATTCCTCCAAAATCCAAGATGGCAAACATCCAATCTTATATTTTAGATCTGGCAGAGCCCATCCACTGGTGTGGCTAGGTTTCCCTGAACATACCCCTTTCCAGCCTTCTCTAATCTTATCAGGAGGCACCTGGCTGTCTGGGGCTGTATGAAATGGGGGAGGTCCAGTTACTGTCGCAAATGTCTTTCCCTCCTTTGAAGTCTAGTTTAGCTGCTCTCTCCCACCCCATCCCTTTCCACCAGATGCTCCTTTTATTTCAGCCCAGGCCACTTCACACCTCATCAAGGCAGCCTGACTCAGGCTGCCAGAGGCTGACTAAACAGAGAAGGGCACCACAGGGCTGAAGTTGGTAACTTTTAGCAAAAGTTCTAAAACTCTTTCCCTGCTCAAGTTATATTAAATTCAACAGTGCCAAGTTGTTGGGTTTATTATAACTTTTAATGTGGTGCCAAAGTTGCTATATTTAGCTCCTTCTAATGGAAAATAAGAATTTACTATTTAAAAATAAAGGCCCGTATTTATACTTTTTTAGCGCCGCATTTGCGCCACTTTTTCACGCAAAAGCGGCGCAAACTTACAAATTACAATTGTATTTTGTAAGTTTGCGCTGCTTTTGCGTCCAAAAATGATGCAAACGCGGCGCTATCAAAGTATTAATACGGGCCAAAGTCTCTCCATGTTAGCCTACAGAGCCCATTCAGTACAATAGGGAACAATGAATTTGGCTATTTTTCACTCACCGGGGCTTATAAAACATCTTTTATGAAGTCCCTGCTTGTAGTTGCACTGCACCTGACCCTGGGGGCACTTAGGGCATACTTTAGGGGTGATTTATTACGTAACATTAGGTAGCTTAGGACTTAGGAAGTACTTTTGATTAAAAAAACAAATTTGGGATTAACTTTAACTTTAAAGTAGCCAGCAAGGCAGGCCTGCCTTTAAATTGACACTGGGCACCACAGCAGTGCACCTTTGGATGTACCATCTATGCAGGGGTCCCTAACCCTACATTCCCTACTGTATATTAGGGACTTATAGGTAGTTTTGTACCACCAATTATAATTAACCTAATTTGCATATACCATTTTAATCAGAGCACAGGCTCTGGGACAATTTAGCACTGCCCAGGGCACCATCAGAGTCAGGAAAACACCAGTATGAGTGAAAAATGGGGGCACGAAGTGAGGGAACGTCTTCAGTCAGCCCAGTTTTCCCACTGTCTCTCTCTCTCTCTCTCTCTCTATATATAGATATATATATATATATATATATATAAATATATATATAATAATCCACAACAGATGGAACAATATCCACCAGACGGCTGCACTGATCCCTTGATCGTCTCCGAATCGTGAGGACAAAGCAAAGTTCAAAGTTCAAAGTTGAATTTCTTCAATTTTATTCCATATAGTAATGTCACAGTTTCCTGCACAGAATGTCAACGCGTTTTGGCAAACACCTTCTACTGGACAAACTTAGCTAAAAAAACGGCATCTTATATACATAATTAAAAACCATCATTTGTTTCCATTTCATACTGGTGCAAACTAACGGTGCGGCCATCTTTTAACATGCAAATAACTCAAGTAAACCTACAAAGCACTGCCTTAACAATATTCACATATAATGTTTTTGTTAACCTGGACACTAACACAACATGCAGTCCTCGCAGGCGCCATCAATTATCATAAAACAAATGCCAGCAATGCAATAAGCTAAAGGCTATTAATTTTCAATCTAATTGGTTTTGCTACCCAATATAAAATATATATATGTATACTGGAAAAAACAAAGGTTACAGGGAGGTTATAGTTAGATTTGGAATTTACTTGTACAAAACCAGAGAAATTCAGCAGTTATAGTTAAAGTTATTTCAAATAACTATACCTTGCGTCCTAAGGTAACTATAACTCATGCACGGCAATGCAGTTTTTGTCTTTTTTTTTTTGACTGCTAATGCTTCATTTATATTTTTTATAACATTATAGAAGTTGTCATGAGTGCTGTAATGTCTGAGGTAATAGCAGTGCATGGCGAAGGTTCAAGTTATAATTAGTGCGAGGAATAGTTACTTGAAATAATTGCAACTGCTGCATTTCTCTGGTTTTGTGCGGGTAAATTCAGAACCTAACTATAACTTCCCTGTAACCTTCGTTATTTTCAGTGAATTTCTGGTTTTTTTTAACGTACAGTAATTTTCATTACGTTACTCCAACTACTTCCGCGCACTGCCCTGAGGCCAACACCCTACAAGCACCCAACCTTGCACCATGCACAACCTTTGCCCGTGCGCAGTAGTAGTTGATGGCAAGGGCTGGCCTGCAGCCAGTCCCTGCAGCCAATCCCCCTAATCACCCAACAGCATACTGTGCCCGGTCCTTTGGCTGTGCACGGCAGAAGTTGGCCAGTGCCTTTCCGGGTGTGAGAAGAGGTGTAAGAGGGTGTATCTGGGGGGGTGAGAGTGACTGTCAGAGTGTCTGTTTGAGTGTGTACATCAGTGTTTTAGTGGGTGCATCAGTATGTGCGTGGGCCTGTGATTGGGTGCATGAGGGTGTCAAAGGGTCTGTGAGTGGGTGTGTGACAGTCTCAGTGGGGGTGTAAGTAGCTGCATAACTGCCTGAGTGGATCAGTGAGTGGGTGTGTAAGGGTCTGATTGGGCTGTGAGTGAGTGCATGAGGATCTGAGTGGGTCTATGAGTGTGTGCTTGAGTGTCTGAGGTGGTCTGTGAGTAGGTGCATAAGTGTCTGAGTGGGTAAAAGATTGAAAGCTCTGTGCTTGCTGAAGAATTTAATCTCTGTCCCCTATGCTGGTGCAGGGGACAGAGAGGAAAGCTTTGGTTTTGACAACGGGACCTGTTTGACAGGTCCAACTGTCAAAAACTGAAGTGTTTGCTGTGGCTTGGCAGCAGCTGCAAAGCTGCAGGCAAGCCGCAGCAAGCAACTATGTCCAGGTGGGCACCCCAGGACATAGCAGGAGCTGGCCCCGGGGTGTGGCGGCCCCTAGGGCCATCAGATGCTCCCCAAGGAGGGCAGTGTGGTCCCCCTCCAACAGGTAGAGCCGTGGGGAAGTGATAGTCCCCAGGGCTAATGTGGGTCCGAAACAGACCCCCTTGACATTATTTTGCATTTGCCCCCGCACACTATTGCTTAACAGTTCCAGGGAGGTGGTATTCCCCAGGGCTTCAGAGGGATAAGAGCAGCCCCCACACTGAATTTCTTAAATGCCCCGGGGGTGGCGGTCCCTGGGGCATGAGGGATCACATGGCCCCCCATTCATATTATTATATTTGCCCCGGGGGGTGTTGGTCCCTGGGGCACGGGGGGCCACGTGGCCCCCCTGCTCATATTTTTATATCAGGGAGGTAGTGTTCCCCAGAGCTTATTAAAGCCCAAGGCAGGGGGCCCTGTGTGCCACCCTCTTCTATTAAGTCCCAAATACCCTTGGGACCTGACCCACCCGGGGGGGAAAAAAAGTGTGGGGGACAGTGTTTTTTAAAACAAAAATCTCAGAAAATTCTGCGGATCCATTTGTGGATTTTTCTGATGTTTTAAAAAAAAAAAGCTTTTTAGCCCTCCCTGTTAGGGTCCCACATGGACCCCAGCACCAGAGCTAAGTGGTCAGGTGTGACTCAATCCTGGCTTCTTTTCTTTTTTTTGGCTTATATATCTGGGACTCGTCTGAAGCTGAGTCTCAAGATGGCTACCAACACTTCCTTGTGGAAGTATTGGCAGCCAATCTGATATAAGCACGGGGACAGTTGGATCTGCGGAGGACCCATGCCCGTAGAAATCTATATTTTTTGGCCTTAAATGACTCCAAAACTACTGAATGGTAAGTTTTGAACATTTCATAAAGATTAGTCAGGCAAAACAAAAATTATCCGTTTAAGAACACTAGGTCCTAACTATAACTACCTAGTGGCGGCCACCACTAGGTTTTATACATATACATATATATATACATATATATATATATATATATATATATATATATATATATTTGTTTTTTACCAGTAAAAAACAAAGTTTACAGGGATGCTAGAGTTAGGAAATCGAATTTAAAAACAGAAATTCAATTAAAAAAGGTTTATAGGGGTGTTATAGTTAGGCTCACATTTTAAACATACAAAACCCCTGGCCTAAGATAGCTATAACTTGCGCCCCTGCAATGCAAAGTTGACTTCTAATGCTTTATTGATATTTTTATTGGTCTTATAAAAGTTGCCATGAGTGCTGTGATATATGGGGTAATTAGCAGTGCATGCCGAGGGTGTGAGTTATAGTTAGCTTAGCCCGCGAGTTATAGTTACTAGAAATAACTGTAACTATAACAGGTGAATTTCTATGGTTTTGTATATTTGTGAGACTAACTATAATGACCTTGTAACCTTTGGTTATTTTAATTGAATTTCTATGGAAGTGGGATGAATTCCAAGGGGACTGCAAATTATGATTACACCAAAAAATTAGAATCTCCACCCAGACCTCTTGAAAGAGTGGGCTGAACACAATGCATAATCAAATATGTGGAAATAGAAAGACCTGAGATACTAAAGAAATTAAAGGATATTAATGTCACTATAGATACAAATATGAATCAAGAATGTGAGAAAACAGGGCTGATTGCAGAGGCCCCTTAGCTTTTTGCCCCCATTTTTCACTTTTTGGTGGTGTTTTCCTGACTCTGATGGTGCCCTGTGTACTGCTAACCAGTCCCAATGCCTGTGCTCTGTGTAAAATGAGTATGCAAATTAGGCTAAAAATAATTGGCTATGTCAACCTACCTTTAAGTCCCTAGTATATCGTAGGGCACGTAGGTTTAGGGACCCCAGCATAGGTAGTGCACCCACAGGTGCACTGCTGAGGTGCCCATGGTCATTTTAAAGACAGGTCTGTCTTGCTGGCTTCTTTTAAATTAAAGTTATATGAAAATTCGACTTTGGAATTAAAAGTACTTCCAAAATCTTAAAGTGCCTTATTTGTACATAGGTTACCCCTAAGGTGTGCCCTACGGGCCTCCAGGGTTGGATGCCATGTAACTATAAACAGGGACGTTATGAAAATAGTTTTATAAGCCCTGGTGAGGTAAAATAGCCACATTTGTTTATCCCTCACTATAGTGAATGCCCTCCATAGGCTAAAATGGGGACACTTTGGGGGTCATTCCAACCCTGGCGGTCGGTGTTAAAGCGGCGACAAAACCGCCAACAGGCTGGCGGTCCAAAAAATGGAATTCTGACCCTGGCGGGAACCGTCAACACAGCCCGCCACTTTAACACTCCGACCGCCACGGCGGGACAGACAAACAGCGCGGCAGTCACCGCCAACAGGCAGGCGGCAGACAATGTACCGCCCACAGTATCACAACTCACCAATCCGCCACCTTTTCCGGGGCGGGAGCCCCGCCGATAAAAACACGACGGAAACATACTACGAACGGGAAAACGCTCACCTCTATACACTCCACGAGGACGGAGGACAGCATGGAACCCGAATTAAACATCCTACCAGCTCTTGTCTACCTGCTCATCTACCACAAGTACTAACTCCGGCGCAGAAGACAACGGTGAGTACTGCACCTACGACACAGGGGAGGGGGGAGGACGAAAGGTTACAGGCACACACATACGCCCCCCCCCCAACTATCAACATACCAATGCAGAGCAACAACTGAGTGACATCCCCCAAACCCCCCTGAAAAATGCAAAGACACAATTAAATATTAATTTAAATTTATGTATAAATTAGGTTCATTGAAGTCATGGAAAATTATCGTCATGAAATATCAAAGCAAAAATCATGAACAGTGAGAAAGCTATGTACATAGTCAATAAGTCCTGCTCAGTGTGTCAAATATCCACAGTCCGTGGGCCAATGTCTACCAAACACATGGGCAAAGCCCACACAGGAGACCTGAGTCCGTTGGAGAGAACACTGCTGGGGCATCAGATGACAAAACTACAGGCACCTCAGGGGGAAGGGAAGGGGGGGCACCTCAGCCACAGGAGTCCACGATGCCAGAACCACGAAGGGGCCACCATGCCCACTGTGCCATCCTGGGGAGTGCAAAGCCACAGTCCATCAGGTGGATTACAGACTCCACTGGTCATGGAGGAGGCAGGGTGCCCAGAGTGCAGCATGAACACTAGCTCGACACAGAACCGGCACTGTCAATGGGCCAGCAGAGCGGTGCTTGACAGGAAGGGCCCAGTGGAGCGGTGCTTGACAGGGCAGGGCCCAGCGGAGCGGTGCTTGACAGGAAGGGCCCAGCAGAGCGGTGCTTGAGACGGCAGGGCCCAGCGGAGCGGTGCTTGACAGGAAGGGCCCAGCGGAGCGGTGCTTGACAGGGCAGGGCCCAGCGGAGCGGTGCTTGACAGGAAGGGCCCAGCGGAGCAGTGCTTGAGACGGCAGGGCCCAGCGGAGCGGTGCTTGACAGGAAGGGCCCAGCGGAGCAGTGCTTGACAGGAAGGGCCCAGCGGAGCGGTGCTTGACAGGAAGGGCCCAGCAGAGCGGTGCTTGAGACGGCGGGGCCCAGCGGAGCGGTGCTTGAGAGGAAGGGCCCAGCGGAGCGGTGCTTGACAGGAAGGGCCCAGCGGAGCGGTGCTTGAGAGGAAGGGCCCAGCGGAGCAGTGCTTGACAGGAAGGGCCCAGCGGAGCGGTGCTTGAGACGGCGAGGCCCAGCGGAGCGGTGCTTAAGAGGAAGGGCCCAGCGGAGCGGTGCTTGACAGGAAGGGCCCAGCGGAGCGGTGCTTGAGACGGCAGGGCCCAGTGGAGCGGTGCTTGACAGGAAAGGCTCAGTGGAGCGGTGCTTGAGACGGAAGGGCCCAGCGGAGCGGTGCTTGACAGGAAGGGCCCAGCGGAGCAGTGCTTGACAGGAAGGGCCCAGCGGAGCTGTGCTTGAGACGGCGAGGCCCAGCGGAGCGGTGCTTGACAGGAAGGGCCCAGCGGAGCGGTGCTTGAGACGGAAGGGCCCAGCGGAGCGGTGCTTGAGAGGAAGGGCCCAGCGGAGCGGTGCTTGACAGGAAGGGCCCAGCGGAGCGGTGCTTGAGACGGCGGGGACCAGCGGAGCGGTGCTTGACAGGAAGGGCCCAGCGGAGCGGTGCTTGACAGGAGGGGCCCTGTTCCGCGGTGCCTGTCTTCACGGCGGGGCCCTGTTCAGCGGTGCCTTTCTTCTCGGCGGGGCCCTGTTCAGCGGTGCCTTTCTTCTCGGCGGGGCCCTGTTCAGCGGTGCCTTTCTTCTCGGCGGGGCCCTGTTCAGCGGTGCCTTTCTTCTCGGCGGGGCCCTGTTCAGCGGTGCCTTTCTTCTCGGCGGGGCCCTGTTCAGCGGTGCCTTTCTTCTCGGCGGGGCCCTGTTCAGCGGTGCCTTTCTTGTCTATCAAGGGAGCCAGACCTGGCCAGGACTCCCTGCTTAGTCGCCCTCCGACCGTGCAGTTGCTGGACCCTCCTGTGACGGAGTCCAGGGCCCGTGGGTGTCCTCCGTCACACCCGGGATGGGGCTTGTGGGGCCCTCCTGGTCCGCGCCCCTGCTGGCTGACTTCTCCGCCCTGTTGCCCTTGCCCTCCTTCGATGAGGCTCTCTGGCCCTTGCCTGCCCTTGATGTTGTGGCAGGTGACGGGCCACGACTTTGCTCCTTGGGGGCAGCCGTGTCAGCCTTCTCACGGCGGCCCTTGGTTTTCCGGGTTCTCTTTCCAGGGGTGGGGGCTGGCTGTTCCCTAGCTGGTGGACGATGTATCTGTGCTGGGAAAGGGTGGACTCCAAAACCCGTGCACAATGGTCATACTTGATGCAGGGCTGGTGGTGGCTGAGGTGCTCTTCGGACTCTTACCAGATGATGGGGGTGGGTCAGGTGGTGCAAAGAGGTCAATTTTGGAGAGGATAAGTTTTTTAGGAGCAATGGGAAGGGTAGGTGCAGTGGGTATGGGAGTGGAGGGAGAGGATGTGGTTGTAGGAGAGTCAGGTGTGCTGTCTATGGGTGCAGGTGCTTGTGACGTAGGCTGTCATGTGGTGGTTGGCTGTTGTGTGGGTGGCTGCCTGCGTTTGTGTGTTTTGGAAGAGGGGGTGACAGACACAGTGGGAGAGGACACAGGGGACGTGTAAATGGCAGTGGGGGTGGTGACTGCACGTGTGCGGACTGTACTGAAGGGTGTGGAGGTGATGGAAGTACTGGCTGATGGTGGTGTGCATGCAGGTGTGAGTGGAGACGTCACAGGGAGGGGGGAGGGCGACGAGGAGGAGGGGGACACAGAGGTGGTAGTGACTGTTGCCATGGCTGCATCTGGATGTTGCTTGGGTGAATGCTTGTGGGATCTGTGGTGCTTATGTCTGGATGAGCTGCCCTTGGGTGTTGAGGTGTGTGCAGGCTGGTCTGATGGTGTGGATGGGATAGGCTGAGGAACAGGAGACTGGGAGACGGTGGAGGCAGTTAGAAGAGGGAGGCTGGAAACAGGGACAATGGCTGCCGTCAGTGCTGAGGCCAGAGCATTGAACGATCGTTGATGGGCAGCCTGACCCGAATGAATGCCCTCCAGGTATGCATTGCTCCGATGCACCTCCCTCTCTACCCCCTGGATGGCATTCAAAAGGGTAGACTGCCCAACAATGATGGTCTGTAGGAGGTCAATGACCTCCTCACTGAGGGCAGCAGGGGTAACTGGGGCAGGGCCTGAGGTGCCTGGGGCCAAGGAGATGCCCGCCTTCTTGGGCGAGCGGGCAAGGAGCGAAGGCTGAGGGGCTGCTGGGAGGGCGGAGCTGGTGCGCTGGGTGGCGGCTGTACCTGTTGAGGCGGGGGGCACGGATGTTGCCGCCACCGCTAGGGAGCTCCCTTCCGAGGACGTGTCAGTGTCGCTGGTGTCACCACGGGTCCCCGTTGTGGAGCTCCCCTCGCCCTCCGTATCACTGGTGACCTCGGTGTCTGTAGCATGGCCCACCGGGGCCTTGTGAGTTGCAGCTCCCTCGTGCTCCGATGCCAATCCTCCTCCGCCTGATGATGCTAATGCACACATGCACAAGAAGATAAAGAAAAAGGGTGGGGGGAGAAATAAAGACAGGTTGAGTGCATGCATTGTCAACACTGTTGTCGGAGAGGACAGACACAGGAGCATACAGCACTACGCCGCGCAATCGGGGTACACTACTCAGTATTTGTGACTAGGCCTACAGGTCTATGGACAACAAATACACACATGGGTGATGCTGGACCATGGATTGCTGTACTTGGCACCCTACAGAGGTGGGGGGCGGGGGCACAGGGCCATGCCTAAAGGAGGGGACTACACTACAGAAAGCGCCCTGGCCTAATGTCACCAACAGCCCTCCTCCCCCACCCAGACACCTCCACTGCGCGTAAAGATAGCAGAATGTGCTGGTACTCACCCCCTTGTGTCTGCTGTGATGTCCTCACGCGCCCATCCAAATCGGGGTAGGCCACCGCCAGGATCCGGGACATCAGGGGGGTCAAGGTACGACTGGCACCCCTCCTACGTTGGGAGGCCATCCCCAGCAGTGACTCGGCGGTCTTCCTGGTCCCGCGGCGGATGTCCTCCCACCTCTTTCGGCAGTGGGTGCCCCGTCTGTTGTGGACCCCCAGGTCCCGGACTTCCTTGGCGATGGCACGCCAAATGTCGACTTTCTGATGGGCGCTGACCTATTTGACATGTACAGGGTGGGAAAGGAAATTTCAACATTTTTCTGCATGTTAGATGTGATTGCCCCCCCTCCCCAACCCTGCCATGTGGCACATGCTCTCATCTGTCGTGCCTTGCACTCCTCATTCGCTCCCCACCCCACCATCTTACATCCACCATACACAACCCAGGCATAGCCCATTCAACGTGCACCCAGTGTACTTACCTGTTGGTCTGGAGGACCGTAGAGTAGCGCATACTGGGGCAGGATCCCATCCACAAGTTTCTCCAACTCTTCAGAAGTGAAGGCAGGGGCAGAACGACATATTATACTTCGATACCGACTTGACCGAGCCACTATACATGAACTGTGTGCCCAGCTGGAGCCAGACCTGATGTCCCCCATCCACCAACCCACAGGGATTCCCCCTCTGGTGCAGGTTCTGTCAGTACTCCATTTTTTGGCAAGTGGGTCTTTTCAGACAACAGTGGCCATGTCATCAGGGATGTCTCAGCCTATGTTTTCTAAGGTTTTGTCCAGAGTGTTGTCTGCCCTGATGAAATACATGCGGAGATACATTGTTTTCCCTGAGGAGGGTGATTTGGCCACTGTGAAGGGTGATTTCTATGCCCTTGGACATATCCCCAACATCATTGGTGCCATTGATGGGACCCATGTGGCTTTAGTACCCCCAAAAGACAATGAGCAGGTGTACAGAAATAGAAAAAATTACCATTCGATGAATGTCCAGGTGGTCTGTTTGGCTGACCAGTACATCTCCCATCTAAATGCCAAGTTCCCTGGGTCAGTGCATGACGCGTATGTCATGCAAAATAGCAGCATCCCTTATGTGATGGAACAGCTACAGAGACACCGTGTGTGGCTAATAGGTGACTCTGGTTACCCCAACCTGCCTTGGCTATTGACCCCAGTGAGGAATCCCCGGACCAGGGCAGAGGAACGGTACAATGAGGCACATGGGCGAACTAGGAGGATTATAGAACGGACCTTTGGGGTCCTGAAGGCCAGGTTTAGGTGCCTGCATATGACAGGTGGATCCCTATTGTACTCACCAAAGAAGGTGTGTCATATCATCGTGGCCTGCTGTATGCTTCACAATCTTGCATTGCGATGCCAGGTGCCTTTCCTGCAGGAGGATGGTCCAGATGGTGGTGTTGTAGCAGCTGTGGAGCCTGTGGAGCGTGAAGAGGAGGAAGACGACGGGGACGACACGGACAACAGGGACACAGTTATATAACAGTATTTTCAGTAGCACACAGGTAAGAATCACCCACGCCATTTTACATTTACTTCTGGCCTCCTGCATCTCTACTTTCTGTGTTTACCCCCAGTTCCTTTTAACTGATTTTTGACTTTCCCTTCCCTTTTCAGAGCTGTATGACCCACAGCGTGACTTCTGCTTTGTTTGCCCATGGACTAATGCTTATTGACACTGGTATGTTGTCATCACAATGTAAATGAACATTATTGCACCGTTATGTGTAATACATTTGTAAAGAATACAAGCAGACTCCTGAAATTTGAAGTGCAATTGGTGATTTATTTTAAGTGCTGCGTATAGGTCCATGATAGTAAAACGGTGATGGGTGGGGGTGGAGTAATGTCCATGGCAGAGTCCAGTTCCCAGTAGCACAGGTGCATTGCCCATATGCCTGTGGAAGGATGGAGCAGGGGCAGTTCAAGGTTGGACAGGGTGACAATGTGGGACAGTGGGATGACATCAGGGGGTATCTTATGCTGGCGGGGGTCTTGGCATCCTACTCTGTCTTCTTGTGTGATCTCAGGTTCCGCTAGCGGGGTGGTTGATCTTCAGCAGGAGGTGGGGTTCTGGTGGCCTGTCGTTGTGTGGGGGCCTCCTGTCCACTAGCGCCGGCGGAGGTGGTAGGCTGTTCGTCGTCCGGGCTAGTGACAGGGGCCCTTTGGGGTGCCACATGGTCCCGCAATGTGGTGACTATCTGGTTGAGGGCCAGGACGATGGTCTCCATTGCGGTACCGATGTTCCTGAGTTCGTCTCTGAACCCCATGTACCGTTCCTCCTGCTGTGCCTGGATCTCCTGGAACCTGGCCAGTACCGTCACCATCGTCTCCTGGGAGTGGTGGTATGCTCCCATGATGGTGGTGAGGGCCTCTTGGAGAGTGGGTTCCCTGGGCCGGTCAACCCCCTCTCGCACAGCAGCCCTCCCAGTTCCCCTGTATCCCCGGGCCTCTGTCCCCTGGACGGTGTGCCCACTACCACTGCCCCCAGGTCCCTGTTGTTGTTGGGGTGGTGGGTCAGCCTGGGTGCCCTGTAGTGGCGGACACACCGCTGATTGACGCGTCCTGGAGACAGAGGCATGGGCCCGCTGGGTGGGAGCTGTGCTGGTATTCCCAGAGGGGGTTGGGTCTGCTGTGGCCTGTGTCTGTGTGTGGGGAACCGACTGTCCAGAGGTCCCCGATGGTCCGGGCTGGTCATCAGGTTCTAGGTCGACAGAGCTGCTGTCATCACTGGGGGCCTGTTCTGGGGGCGGGATGGACAAATCTGGACCCTCCTGGCCGGTGTGTTGGCGATCGGGCCCTGCAGGGGTAAAAGAGTATGGTTATTGCTTCTGTGTGTGCCATGGCGTGCGATTTGTGGGTGCCCTTGTCCCCCAGTGCTGGCATTCCCTTGTGGGAGGAGTTGTGAGGGTGGTTTGTGGGGGGGGATGGGTATGTGCAGTGGTCATGCTTGGGTGTTGGGTGTCCATGGTTTGTGTTGGCATTCAGGGATTGGTGTTGTGTTGGGTGGGTTGTGCCGGTGAGACATTGGCAGGGAGGATGTGTGCTGGGGGGTTGGGGGTGAGGGTGGGGGTGTGGGTTGGCATGCTGGTGGTTGGGGGGGGTGAAGTAGTTGGGATTAGACTTACCAGAGTCCATTCCTCCGCCTACTCCAGCGAGGCCCTCAGGATGCAGGATGTTCAAGACCTCTTGCTCCCATGCTGTGAATTCGGGTGGAGTGGGTGGGGGTCCGCCGCCAGTCTTCTGCACAGCGATGTTGTGTCTTGACACCATTGACCGCACCTTCCCCCGTAGGTCGTTCCAGCGCTTTCGGATGTCTTCCCGGTTTCTGGGATGCTGTCCCACAGCATTGACCCTGTCGACGATCCTTTGCCATAGCTCCGCCTTCCTGGCTATTGTGGTGTGCTGCACCTGTGTGCCGAATAGCTGGGGCTCTACCCTAATTATTTCCTCCACCATGACCCTGAGTTCTTGGTCCGAGAACCTGGGGTGTCTTTGGGGTGCCATGGGGTGGTGTGGGGTGGTGTTTGTGGTGATGAGTGTGGTGTGTGTGGTGGTGTGTGGTGTTTTGTGCGTGGATGTAGTGTGGGTGATGATGTTGTGTTCCTCTGTGTGTTGGGGTTTTCGATAGCTGTGCTCTCTCTCTCTCTCTCTCGCCTTCTCTCCGAATTTCTAGTAGTGGGGGTTTGTGGGTGATGTGGGTGTGTGTTTTATAGTTGATTGGATGTGTGGGAGTGGTGTGTGTATGTGTATCAGGTGTGTGTATTTCAAATTGTCCAATGTGGCTGTGTTTTGTAAAGGTGTGTGTATTTTGATTAATAAAGTCCCCTTAAGTGTCAGATACCTTGAGTTTGGTGTCAAATTAATAAAATGAATTTATAATAAATCCCACAATTTACAATTGTTGGATTTAAAATAACTAGTTCAGGTAAAGAGTTTTAAAACTATACCTGAAAGTTGCCAGCTCTGTAGTGCCCCTCTCTGATTGGCCAGCCTCTGGCAGCCTGGCGATGCTGCCTTGATGAGGTGTGAAGCGGCATGGGCTGAATACAAAGGATGTGCCCAGGGGAGGAGATCTGCCTCAGCAGATGAGGACGCAGGAAGGAGGCAGGGCGGCCAAACTGGTCTTCAAAGGCAGGGAAGGACATTTGGAGCAGCCCAGCATCTCCCTCATATCCTGCAACCCCAAACAATTAGGTGCCATCTTGATTAGATTAGGAGATGGCAGGAGAGGTGTGTGTTTAAGATTTTTAGCCACACCAGTGGGTGTGCTCAGCCAGATCTAACCTCCAAAAATCACTTTCAGCCATGTTGTATTTTTGAGGAATGTTGCTCGATGGTAATGAGTTTTGCCACACTTCCCAGGAAGTGGTCATCAAAAGGGGAAGGAGCTAGCCCACGATTGGGTACCCAGGACCCCCCTCCTTTCCACCCAGGAGTAAGGATAAATATGGCAGAGCTGCACCCACACCTCAGATCCCTACAGGGAAGAACATCAGAAGAAGAAGGACTGCCCTACTGGACCCCTGACCTGGACACTGCACTCCGAAGGACTGCACATTTGGGCTTCACCACAAGAAGGACATTGCCTGGCTTCAACTAGTTCGAGGAGGGACTCCCTGTTTGCTACAGGTGAAAAATAGCTAACCAGAGTCCCCTGCATTAAGTCCTGAAGAAACTGACCAGCTGACCACTGTCCAGTGGCCAATTTGGATTTGAGTCACGTGCCTTCTGGGAGTTGGAGTCCGCACCCTCAAAGTGCAACTCAGAGCTTCTGGAACCTTGGGGTGAGCTGTGGACTCCTAAAGGACCTTCAAATACCTTCTGGAAGAAGATCAGAAGTTTTGAGAAGATTGGTGAACTTTTTGGGAAAAGCTCCATAGAGGGACCGACCAGCTGTGGTGAGTCTAGCCGGCTTGCCTCAACCATGACCTAGAATGACTTGCAGGTTTGTCCCGCTGAAGAAAATATCCAAAAAAGAGAATAAGGCCGTGTTCATGCTGGCGGTCAAAACACTGACCGCTAGCGTCCACGGATCCCCGCCGGCCATATTAGGAACCTTCCTGTTTCCGCCCGCCGGCCCACAGGAGTGCCTGGCCGCGACATTGAAGGCGAATCCACATGGGGCCGCCGCGAATGCGACTGTGCGGCGGGTGCAGCCGAAAATCGGACAGTGACCTGCACGATGGGGCACTGCACCGGGGGCCCTGCACTGCCCAGGCCAAGTGCATGGGCAGTGCAGGGGCCCCCAGGGGTGGCCCGTTGCACCCCTTCCGCCAGCCTTTCCCTTGTGGGGAAACCAGCCAGGGAAAGGCTGGTGGCTGAGGAATCATTATCCGAGGGGCAGCTCTGCTGCCCTGTCGGATAATGTTTCCGACCGTCGGCAGGCTGCCTGACGGAGGCAGCCTGGCTGTGAGTGAGGTCTGCCGAAGGATTTTCGTCTGGAAAAATCATCTAAGTCTGAACATAGAAATCTTTACCAAGGTCTCCTGCGACGCGTATCCGAGTAAGTGCTCCAGGGAGGTCGGATAAAACTGGCAACTTCGTCCCGCTGAAGAAAATCTTCAAGAAAATGACTAAGTCCGAAGGTAAACTTTTGACCGAGGCCTCCCGCTTGCTGTAGCTGAGCCGAGCTCCATCGCGGTCGACCTTAAACTTTGACTTTGCCTCGGGCTTGGTGCGACCAGATGACTAGATTGGAGCTTTTTGTTTCTAGGCGCTAAAAAACCCTAAGGGGGTCATTATGACCCTGGCGGAAGGCGGAGAAGCGGCAGTAATACCGCCAACAGGCTGTCGGTCTTTTTTTTTGTATTATGGCCATGGCGGTTACCGCCATGGTCATCCGCCGCTCCTCCGTTCCGCCCGCCAGGGCGGATACGACGGCCGGGCTAGAGACCTGGGTCTCCAGCCCGGCGACCGTCACTATACCGCTGGCGGTATTTTGACCCGGCTTACCGCCATGGATTTCCTGCGGTTGGAACCACCATGAATTGCATGGCGGTAAGCACTATCAGTGCCAGAGAATTCCTTCCCTGGCACTGATAGAGGTCTCCCCCACCTCCCACCTCCACCCCGACTCCCTCCCCTACCCCCCCACCACTCCTGCCACCCCCCACCCCGACCCCCAACATAACATCATTCATACACACACGACACACACTCAGGCATCACCAACACACATACACGCACACCCACCGACATACATACCAACATCCACACACACAGTCAGACACGCACACCCACATTCAAACATACACGCACACATCCATACAGACATACCTACAGACATACACGCACTCATTCCCAAACACACAACACCCCCGCAAGTATACACGCACTCACACACCCCCTCTACATACACACACGCACACCCCCATGCACGCACACAACACACAACACCCCCCCACCCCCCTCCCCTCACGGACGATCGACTTACCTGGTCCGACGATCCTCCGGGAGCGGACGGGAGCCATGGGGGCAGCTCTGCCGACACCACACTGTCAACAGAACACCGCCACAGCGAATCACAGGACGTGATTCGCTGGGCGGTGTTCTGTTGGCATGGCGGTGGAGGTGGAGCAACCTCCACTTCCCCGCCTCCCGCCAGTATGGCTGTTGGCGGCTCTCCGTCCGTAAAAGGACGGAGAGCTGCCAACGGTCATAATAGCCGAGCGGCAAACCGCCACCAATAGCGGTCTTCTGCACGGCAGTCTCTCGGAGGTCTTGGAAAAAGACCGCCGAGGTCAAAATGACCCCCTAATTCTTTAAAAATTCAGATGTCCGGTTCCCCTTACTCGATATTATTCGTTTTGGTATCATTTTCAAGATAAAAATATAATCATTTTTTTTTACTTGGTGTTGGATTTTTATTGTGTTTTGTGTTTTACTTATTTACTGTGCTGTGATTTTTAAATGCTTTACACACTTGTCCCCTAAATTAAGCCTTGTCGCTCGTTGCCAAGCTACCAAGGGTTGAGCTGTGTTTAATTTATTGAGACCTAACTGGACCTAAGTGGAAGGTAGTGGCCTATTGCTAAGTGTAGGCACTTACCTGCCCTTACCAATAATCCACTTTCCAACAAAGAAAAAGTGTCTAAATTTAAAACAGAATTGAAGGAGCGTCTTTTTAAATATGAACAGAGAATTAAAGAAAGAAAGGCAATTGAGTTCCAGCGTGATCATTTGGATTACCAAAGGGGTTAAATATACACGTTTGCTAAGAGGTTTGACACAATTAGATGGCAACAAATTCAAGATAGGAATACGACACAACCAGACTGCTCATTTAGTGATTTCAGTTCTGATACAGGTTTTGAATTAGAGCATTAAGACTTAACAAAAGGCGTAGGAGGAGTGGCACCACCTTCTTTGACAGACAAATTAATTTTTTTACAAATGGGTCAAAGAGATCAGAGAGTTGATCACAGATCTCAAAAGGGGTGAGGAAAACCACGAGAAGGAGAAAACAAAGGAGGGTGGGATGGGGTGGAAGAGAACAAGAAGAAGAATCCTCTGGGCAGACAACTCGAACCAACCCTAAGTTACAAGAGAGATAATTAAACAACACAAAACTATTGTTAATTTAAGTGAATCAATACTAACTGAAGAGGACAAAGAAGTATTGGAATTGGGACTCTCAGACTGTTATAAAATTCAGTTCAATTATCATCAAAGTAGAATCGACTTCTATGAATTCATATGGAATAAAACTAACTAAAATATGTAAAATTCAAGAAAAGAACCAGCGTGCTGTGAACCTGAACCAAGGTGAATTGGGAAGAGTAGCCCATTTAACCATTTGGCATTGTATATTGAACTCATGAGAGATCTATTGTAATTGGAAGAAGATGCAAATCCTGGAATAACTCAAGAAATTATGATTGCACATCTGGATGAACAACTGACTATGACAGACACTCAAGCAGGAGGAGATACACCTTTTTGCACTAAATCAAGATACTTGCCACAGACTACAAAAGACAACATTGATATATTCTCTGAGAACGTGAAGAGATTTAAGAGATTTACATTTTATGTCGACTAAGAAAATGAAATTTAGAGAACAAGGAGAGCACAAGATATTTACAACTTGGGACAAATTCAAGAAGATGGATAAAGTTATAGTGAAGCCCTCTGATAAAGGAGGATATTTCGCACTATGGGATAAGGACAAATACCTCAGAGAAGCCTATTCCCAATTAAATGATACAAGTTGTTATCAACGCATTTCTAGGGAGGGAGAGGTTTCAAGACAGACTGGATTATTGGAAGGAATGGGAACTTCTGAATTTAGATGAGTCCAACTTTTTAAAACAGGAGCATCCCAAGCTACCAGTATTCTATTTAATATTGAAGATACACAAAGATGAAACAACACCACCTGGAAGGCCCTTAATCTCAGCCCAGAATAGTATTTTGGAAAATGTATCTAAATACATAGATTATTCCTGAATCCCATTGTAGCAACACTTCCATCGTACAATTGTGATATTACTGACTTCCTACGATTTATGTTTGATATAAAACGGGAGAATGACATGTTGTTAATGACTCTTGATGTACCTACACAATAAAATGCTGTTAGAGATGATGGAATGGTGTCTTACTAAGAATATTTTTCCCTTCAACAATGAGTTATTTCAGCTACTACGTGGTATGGCCATGGGCACCTGCTTCTCCCCCAGTTATGCTAATTTGCATATGGGCTGGTGGGAGGAGAAGGTACTATGGACCACTGGTCTGAAAACATCATAGAGTGGTTATGTTTTATTGACAACCTCTTCATGCTATGGAGAGGCACTGAGAAGGAAGCCAATCAATTTATATGCGAAATCAATAAGAATGATCTCAATTTGAAATTTGTAGGCAAAGTAAGCAATACTGCTATAGAATTTTTGGATATACTGATATGGGTGGTGGAGAAAAGATTGGAGACTATGATATATGTATAAAATCTACAGCAGGAAATATTATCCTTCAAGCTAGTAGTTTCCATCCAGCCCCCTTGCTGGCGAGTATCGCTTTTGGAGAATTTTCTACAGGCAGGAGATTTGCAGCACAGGGCAAGATTATGATCTAGTGGAAGCGCAAATGATTCTAACACCAGGGGTTCTCAGATTCAATTCTTACGAAAGCCTCAAAAAGAGCAAGGGCATAAAGGAGAGAGGCAATTCTCTTTGATGTTTCCAAAACTAGGAGAAAGAAACAGGAGGACGAGCCTCATAGATGTATTACTACATATAATCTTGAACAGCAGAAAATACGACACATCTTGCATAAGCATTGGCACCTAATCAAGGAAGACCCGATCATAGGCTTATTAGTGATGAACCTTCCCCAGATAACATACAGAAAATCAAAGTCACTAAGAGATCATTCCATAAGAAGTGAGATGGAGACACAACAAAAACAAAGAACATGGCTAATCCCTACAGATAGTTTTACTAGGGGTACAAAATGTAAAGTCTGTAAATATGGAGAGAATATATCTGAGATTAGAGTCCCATTTAAGAGAACCATCAGAATTAGGGGAAGTGTTACATGTAGAGCTAGCTGTGTTGTATATATACACTCAGGTGCCCATGTAATAAATCATATGTGGGAGGTGCGACACACCAGTTCACAAATCTAAATTGTAACATATTAGGATGATTGTAAATAATGATCAGAGTTACCTGTGGCTCACTGCTTTGAGAAAGTTCATCAAAGTAATCCCATTGATTTAAGATACAGCTGCCTTGCACATTTCCCCAAAAACAGGAGGCGGGGGATAGAGAAAATGAACTCAGTAGATTGGAAGTGCACTTCATATTGGATTTGGATACTGTGATGAGGATTCTCATGCTGAAGCCGCCCCTCGGTGCCAAAATTCAGATTGCCGAAGGCCCCGGGGAGCCTTCCGATGATGAACACCCTGACACAGAAGCATTTCTGGGGGCTTCCGGCAGGACGGAGGACGTCGAACCATCGGGGCTTTTTAAGGACCCCCACTATCATTCAAGAGAGCAACCACCGAAACAGGAAGACGTATCCAGGAGACCTGCTGACTCAATCCAAGAGGAGGATCGTGGCCAGCGGAAGCCTCAGGAAGCCAGGAACCAGATGGAAGCCCATGCTGAAGCCGGCCACGCTCTGGAGAGCTTGGCCACACCAGGTACTGGAACCGGGTAGACAGTAGGAGGGGTTGGGAATGGATTAGGTTTCTGTTGGGTTGGTTTTTTTCGTTTTTTTTTTTTTTTATCGCGTTTGGGGATTTCTTTTGTCTGCAGACTTAGCGGTCCGGACATAGCATTTTTATACCGTAGCAAGCACCCATGAAACCTGTGCTTGCTCCTTGAGGCTACAACAGTGTTGTTTTGTTTTCCCTTCTCTTTTGTTTGAGTGCCCATAGGTGGGAAAATACCCTGAACTCGACTGGCTCGCCAGAAAGCCTGTTACATTATTATTGTTATTTGTACACAATTCAATTGGTGTGATGTCTCAGAGATTATCAAGTAATATTATAGAATGCCTCTATTTTGATCTGAAAGCCTCAAGATAAACTCGATACAACAAACGAAATATTGTGATAAATCACCCAGATAAAGAAGAAAAATCCCTTCAAGCAGGCAGAGAGATAGAAGAGAGAAAGGAAAAATAGGAAAAAAAAGAACAGAAAAGACGAAAGGAAGATAAGAAGAAATAAAGAAGGGCAGAGGGACATTAAGAAGAAAATCAATAAAGGAGATACTAGCAACAGGAAAGAGAAGAGAGGAGAAAATAAAGAAAGGGATAAGGACAAGGGAAGAGCCTATTCTGACAAACAACAAAAGGAAGTAGAAGAAAGGCGGGGAAGGGGAAGGCTGAAAAGAAAAAAGTAAGGAAGAACCTACTTTACCCACCACCTGTGTTCTTCTTTCCTTTACATGCTCCTCCTGAGTGGACCCTGGGAAACGAAAGAAAGACAAGAGCACAAGCGTGAAAACCCAGATAGAAGACAGAGAGAAGGAAGAAAACAAAAGACTATCAAATTCCTTTAATTTGTTTTTTTTCAACAACCTACCATTGACATGTTCAAACAATAAAACTCTTTTGAAAATGCATTCGGGTCCCTCCATTTTCTGACGCCTCCCTCATAGTGGTGTCAGAAGTGGGATTTGTGGTCGGGCTGGTCCATATCCCACCATCCTTCTACCAAACCCCCGAAAATGGAGGACAAGCCCTCCTTGGCAGATATGATTGCTCAGCTGGCAGAGGGGCAGAGGCACCTTCAACTGGCATGGGAGAAACAAATCCGAGAAGCCAGGGAAGAAAGGGAGGCTCCTCAAACGGCCCTAAAGAGTCAGGCAACCATCATGGCCAACAACCAATTGGTTCATGAGACCGCCCTAGGAAAATTGACAGATACTATTTCCCACAGTAAAGTTCATCCAAATGTGCCCAGCAGCGTGTTGCAAAAATACCAGGAAACTGACGACCCAGATTCCTTTTTTACAAACTTCAAGCGGATCGCTAGCTCTGCTAATTGGCCAACCGAGAAATGGGAACAATATATTGCACCTCTCCTCACTGGGTCCCTCCAAACGGCCTATCAGGCAGTCAATCCAGGGGGTGTGACACCTTATTCAGATATCAAAATGTCTGGAAAGAGTCGGATTGGATCAAGAAAACTACAGGGTTAGATTTAGACAAACCAAATGGGCATCCCAAGAAAATCCACAAACATTGTATTACCGAGCACAATATGCCGCGGGGAAGTGGCTCAATCCCGCAGACACTTCCAAAGACAATGGTGGTCATTACAACCCTGGCGGTCGGTGTTAAAGCGGCGGTAAGACCGTGGCGGAAACCGCCAACAAAGACAGCCACTTTAACATTCCAACCGCCACGGTGGTACAAACAAACAGCTTGGCGGTCACAGCCAACAGACAGGCGGAGGACAATGTAACGCCCACAATATCACAACCTACCAATCCGCCACCTTTTCCGGGGCGGATTCATCGTGGACAAAAACACGGCAGAAACTGGACTTCGAAGGGAAAACGCTCACCTCAACACACCCCATGAGGAATCCGGACGCCATGGAACCCGAACTCCAGATCCTGCCAGCCCTTATCTTCTTGATCCTCTACCAGGAGCACGAATGCCGGCGGCGAAGACCACAGTGAGTACTGCACCTACGACACAGGGGAGGGTGGAGGGAAAAAACAGAGACACACACACGTAACACGTAACACCCCTACCCCCACCCTCACCCATGACAACACACACATTAATACAGCATGATACATAACAGTTACACCCCCAACCCCCTGGGAAGAATGCAATGACAAAAGGAAATGATTGTAACCATTGTCATATATTAAAATCCAGTACGCAAAAATATATATACACACTATAAACAAAATATACACCAAGAATAGTAGTCCAGATAGTGCTCCATTGAAGTCCGTGGAACACTGGGCCCACACGGTATGGGCGAGGCCCACACTCAATCCCCGAACATAACGGAGAGAACACTGCAGGGGCATCAGATAGCAATAAAACAGGTACCTCAGGGGGAAGGGAAAGGGGGGCACCTCAGCCGGTTGAGTGCACGACGCCAAATCCACGAGGGGGCCACATGCCCACTGTTCCATCCTGGGGAGTGCAAAGCCACAGTTTCTCAAGTCTCTACAGTGGGTGGTTTGCCCACTGTTCCATCATGGGGAGTGCAAAGCCACAGTCTCTCAAGTCCCTGCAGTGGGTGGTTTGCCCACTGTTCCATCCTGGGGAGTGCAAAGCCACAGTCTCTCAAGTATCTACAGTGGGTGGTTTGCCCACTGTTCAATCCTGGGGAGTGCAAAGCCACAGTCTCTCAAGTGGATAACAGTCTCCACTGGTTCTGGAGGGGGCATTGTGCCCAGAGTGCTTCCACCTGCCAAGGACTGAGGTAGTGGATGTGATACATCCTGCAAGGACAGGGGTAGTGGATGTTTTTCTCCACTGGTTCTGGAGGGGGCTTTGTGCCCAGAGTGCTTCATCCTGCCAAGGACTGAGGTAGTGGATGTGATCCTCCACTGGTTCTGGAGGGAGCTTTGTGCCCAGAGTGCTTCAACCTGCCAAGGACAGAGGTAGTGAGTGCTTCATCCTGCCAAGGACAGAGGTAGTGGATGTGATACTCCACTGGTCCTTGAGGGGGCTTTGTGCCCAGAGTGCTTCATCCTACTCGTGACGGACTCAGTAGCGTCAGTGCCCTTGGCACTCATGGGCCAGCGGTGCTTGTTGCGGTGGTGTCATTGGCAGCGGTGCTTGTTGCGGCAGTGCCTTGTTCCGCGGTGCTTCTGGCGGCGGTGCCCTGTTCAGCGGTGCTTGTTGCGGAGGTGCCCTGTTCAGCAGTGCTTGTGGCGGTGGTGCCCTGTTCAGCGGTGCTTGTGGCGGCGGTGCCCTGTTCAGCGGTGCTTGTGGCGGAGGGGTCCTTTGCAGTGATTCAGCTGCTGGCGGTCCTGTCTGGCACACCGGGGCTGGTGCTGGCGGTCCTTCATGACCCAGCGGAGCTGATGCTGGCGGTCCTTCATGGCCCAGCGGGGCTGGTGCTGGCGGTCCTGTCTAGCCCAGCGGGGCTGGCGGTCCTGTCTAGCCCAGCGGGGCTGGCGGTCCTGTCTAGCCCAGCGGGGCTGGTGCTGCTGGTCCTGTCCTGGGCAGCTGCGCTGGTGCTGGCGTTGGCCTCCTGGGCAGCTGGGCTGGTGGCGGTGGCCTCCTGGGCTGCGGGGATGATGGCAGTGGCCTCCTGGTCAGCAGGGCTGGTGCTGGCGGTGGCCTCCTGGGCAGCAGGGCTGGTGCTGGTGGTGGCCTCCTGGGCAGCTGGGCTGGTGTTGGCGGTGGCCAGCTGGGCTGGTGCTGGCAGTGGCCTCCTGGGCAGCGGGGATGATGGCAGTGGCCTCCTGGGCAGCTAGGCTGGTGCTGGCGGTGGCCTCCTGGGCAGCTGGGCTGGTGGCGGTGGCCTCCTGGGCAGCGGGGATGATGGCGGTGTCCTCCTGGGCAGCGGGGATGATGGCGGTCTTCTCCGCCGTGCTGCTCTTCCCAGACTTGATGACTTTCTTGTGGCCCTTCCCCACCTTCGAAGGTGTCGCAGCTGACTCCACACTCCCACCTGTACCCCTGGGAGCGGCTTTGGTGGCTGGAGTCTTCCCCCTCTCCCGCCGGGCACTGGCCAACTTTTGATGCTTGACAGGTGGGGGACTGTCTGTGCTGTGGCTCCATGCCACACTGGCTGCCCTGGTGGCCGGTGCACTCCAGATTCCAGTGACTACAGGCACCACTGGTCCCAGAGATGTTGTGGCTGAGGTGCTAGGTTGGGACCTGGGGAGTCGGGCCCTAGGAGACTGACGGGGTGGGGTAGGTGAGGGAAAGATGTCAAGGTTGGACAGGAAAAGTTTCTTGGGAACACTGGGACGGGTAGCTGGAGGGGGTTTGGGAGTGGAGGAAGAGGTTGTGGTTGTAAGAGGTGTGAGTTTGGTGACTTTGGGTGAAGGTGCATGCGCTGGAGGCTGTCGTGAGGTGGATGGCTGTTGGGTGGGTGTGTGCCTGCGTTTGTGTATCTTGGGAGGTGGCGTCACAGACACACTGGGAGAGGACACAGGGGACGTGTGAATGGCAGTTGGGGTGGTGACTGCACGTGAGCGGGGTGTGGTGGTGTGTGTGCTGGTGATGGAAGTAGTGGCTGTAGATGTAGTGCATGCAGGTGTGAGTGGAAACGAGACTGGGAGGGAGGAGGGAGACGAGGAGGAGGGGGAGACAGTGGAGGCAGTGGATGTTGGTGTGTCTGCATGTGTGTGATGCTTGCGTGAGTGCCTGTGGGATGTGTGGTGCTTATGTTTGCCTGAGCTTCCCTTGTGTGTTGACGTGTTTGCATGCTGGTCTAAGGTGTGCTTGGGATAGGCTGAGGTATAGGGGATTGGGTCTGGGTGGAGGAAGTTGGAGGGGGGAGGCTAGAGACAGGGACAATGGCTGCCATCAATGCTGAGGCCAGAGTCTGAAAAGCTCGCTGAAGGGCCGCCTGACCAGAATGAATGCCCTCCAGGAATGCTTTTGTTTGTTGCAACTGCTTTCTACAACCTGGATGGCATTCAAAATGGTAGACTGCCCAACAGTGAGGGACCTGAGGAGGTCAAAGGCCTCCTCACTGAGGGCAGCAGGGGTGAGTGGGGCAGGGCCTGAGGTGCCTGGGGCGAAGGTGATGCCCACACTCCTGGGTGAGCGGGCACGGGGCAAAGGCTGAGGGGCTGCTGGGAGGGCGGTTCTGGTAGGGGGGGAGGCGGCTGTAGATGCGGGGGGCACAGATGTTGTCACCACCACAAGGGAGCTCCCATCAGAGGACGAGTCTGTGTCACTGGTGTCAGCTCCTGTCCCCGCCGTGGAGCTCCCCTTGCCCTCCGTTCCACTGGTGAACTCCGAGTCCGTTGTCTCGCCCTCCAGGCCCATGTGGGGTGCAGCTCCCACCTGCTCCGGTGCCACTGCTCCTCCGCCTGATGATGCTAATGCACACAAGAACAGGGAGACCACAAAAAGGGGGGGACGACAGAAGAAAGACATGTTGAGTGCATGCATTACCGCTACCGTTGGCGGACACGACAGACACAGAAGCCCCCTGCACTACGCCGCGCACTTGGGCTCCACTGTTCAATCCCTGGGACATGGCCTACAAGGCTATGGCCGACATCTGCACACATGGATGACACCTGAGCCTGACTAGGTGTACTTGGCACTGTACACAGGTGGGGTGGGGTGCCACAGGGTCTGCCAGAACAAGGGGACCTAACTAGCACACTCGCCCTGGCCTAGGGAAACCCACAGCCCACCTCCCCCATCCAGACACCTCCACTGCACGCAAAATCAGCATAATGAGAGTGTACTCACCCCCTTGTGGCTGCTGTGATGCCATCAAGCGCCCATCCAACTCCAGGTACGCCACCGCCAGGATCCTGAACATCACGGGGGTCATGGTGAGACGGGCACCCCTCCCACATTGGGAGGCCATCCCCAGCTGGGCCTTTGCCGTCTTCTTGCTCCAGCGGCGAATGTCCTCCCATCTCTTACGGCAGTGGGTGCTCTGTCTGTGATAGACCCCCAGGGTCCGGACGTCCTTGGCAATGGCACGCCAAATATCCTTTTTCTGGTGGGCGCTGACCTACATGAATTGTACAGGGGGAAAAGAAAAGTTATTACCAACTGCACCGTCGCAGTCATTGGCCCCCATCCCTACCTTTGCCATGTGGCACATGCACCCACCATTGTTTCATGCACGCCTCATTCTCACCCCGCCATCTTTCATCCACCCCACTCCACACAGGCATAGTCCATACAGCATGCTCCCAGTGTACTTACCTGTTTGTCTGGAGGACCGTAGAGTAGCGTGTACTGGGGGAGGACCCCATCCACGAGTTTCTCCAACTCCTCCGATGTGAAGGCAGGGGCCCTTTCCCCAGACGCACGAGCCTTTGTCTCTTCCAGACTGAGGTCACAGCAGCACTTGCAGTGTAGGTCCTCTCCTGTCGAAGATCAGGTATCGAGTGATTGAACAGATAGAAAATGGCAGTCACGTCCGCAGCGGTGCGTACCGTTACCGCCGGCATACCTCGTCATTGGTTCCTGGGACCCATAGGGTCCAATGTTAACCAATCCAGAATTGCGCTGCGGTCTTCGACCGCCTACCGCGATGATGTACAACGTCAGCGCAGTTACCTCACATCCCCTTGTCCCACTTTACAGGTCAGGCAGCCGCCATTTCAGGGGCCCACATGGCTTGATTTTTAACTGCTTCACACACACCTAGGCCTTGCCTCAACACTTGTTCTGTGTAAGCTGTGGGTACGTACCTCTGAGTTGGTTGACTCTGTGCTCGCTGTTTTCCTTCATAGGCACCGTCCGCTGGGACATGTGAGGAGATGGCACCATCCTCCGGTGTACAGACCACTGGTGGACCTGTCAGCAATGGAGGAAAGACATGTGATCATCACCTACAGGCTTGATCATGCCACAATCCTGGAACTGTGTGCCCAGTTGGAGCCGGACCTGATGTCAGCTATCTGCCTTCCCACAGGAATCCCCCCTCAAGTGCAGGTGCTGTCAGTACTCCATTTCCTTGCAAGTGGGTAATTTCAAACAACAGTGGCAATAGCATCAGGGATGTAACAGCCTTTTTTTCCAAAGTGTTGTCCAGAGTGTTGTCTGACCTGCTGAAACACATGCGGAGCTACATCGTTTTCCCTCAGGTGGAGGATTTTCCTACAGTGAAAGGTGACTTCTATGCCCTGGGACATATCTCCAACATCATAGGTGCCATTGATGGGACACATGTGGCTTTGGTACCCCCCCCCCGCAGGAGTTAACAGGTGTACAGAAACCGGAAGAGTTATCATTCCATGAATGTGCAGATGGTGTGTTTGGCAGACCAGTACATCTCCCATGTGAATGCCAAATTCCCTGGCTCAGTGCATGACGCTTACATCCTGCGGAATAGCAGCATCCCTTATGTGATGGGTCAACTCCAGAGGCACTGTGTGTGGCTATTAGGTGAGCACCTGGAAGCAAGTCAGTGGGCATGGTTGTCTGGGTCTGGGGATATCCCTACAGGTTAGTGTGTGTCTAACAGTTGTCCTTTGCCATTTGAGGGTGACTCTGGTTACCCCAACCTGTCATGGCTACTGACCCCAGTGAGGAATCCCAGGACAAGGGCAGGGGAACACTACAATGAGGCCATTGGGCAAACTCGGCGGATAATAGATCGGACCTTCGGCCTCCTGAAGGCCAGGTTCAGGTGCCTACAAATGACAGGTGGATCTCTATTCTACTCACCAAAGAAGGTGTGCCAGATCATCGTGGCCTACTGTATGCTTCACAACTTAGCTTTGCGACGACAGGTGCCTTTTCTGCAGGAGGATGGTCCAGATGGCGGTGTTCTTCCAGCTGTGGAGCCTGTGGACAGTGAAGACGAGGAAGCAGAAGAAGAGGATATCTATAACAGGAACTCAGTGATCCTGCAATATTTCCAGTGAGACACATGTAAGACTACAAACCTGCCTACTACATGTACTTTAACACTACTACCTCTCTACTGTCTGTCATTTTCACCCAGTGTATGGTCACTGAGTTGTCACTTTCCCTTACGATTTCACAGATGTGGGTCCCACTGTGTGACATCTGCTTTGTTTCTTCATGGACTAGAGCTGTGTGACATAGGTATGTTGACATTACATTTGAAGGAGCATTTTGACACTGTAATTGCTAATACACTATTTCGAAATCACAGACTGACTCCAGATTGTTTTGTGCTTCAAGGGTGTTTATTTAAGTACTCAACATTGGAGGGGGTTGTAAAACGGTGAGGGGTGATGGTGGAGGAATGTCCATGGCAGAGTCCAGTCTATTAGTCTCACAGGTGCATTGCCCAAATGGGCATTGGAAGTGGAGCTGGGGCAGTTTGAGGATGGACAGGGTGACAAAGTGGGACAGAAAGATGACATTCAGGGTGGTCTCATTTCTTGGCGGGGGTCTTGGCATTGTTCTCTGTCTTTGTTCTGGATCTCAGGGACCGTTTGCGGGGTGGTTCTCCCTCTGCTGGGGGTGGGGTGCTGGTGTGGTGGTCCTGTGGCGGGGCGTCCTGTCCACTAGCGCCGGTGTAGGTGGTGGGCAGTTCATCGTCCAGACTAGTGTCAGGGGCCACTTGTTGTGCCACAGTGTCCCTCCTGGTGTGGAGTACTTCCTTCAGCACCCCTACGATGGTGCCCAGGGTGGAATTGATGGATCTGAGTTCCTCCCTGAAGCCCAAATACTGTTCCTCCTGCAGGCGCTGGGTCTCCTGAAACTTGGCCAGTACTGTTGCCATTGTCTCCGGGGAGTGGTGCTAGGCTCCCATGATGTTGGAGAGGGCCTCGTGGAGAGTGGGTTCCCTTGGCCTGTCCTCCCCCGTCGCACAGCAGCCCTCACAGTTCCCCTGTGTTCCTGGGCCTCCGTCCCCTGGACCGTGTGCCCACTACCACTGCCCCCAGGTCCCTGTTGTTGTTGGGGTGGTGAGTTAGCCTGGGTTCCCTGTAGTGGTGGACACACTGCTGATTGACATGTCCTGGGGACAGAGGTATGGGCCTGCTGGGTGGGTGCTGTGCTGGTGTTTCCAGATGGGGGAAGCTCTGTGGTGGCCTGTGACTGTGTGAGGGGAACCGACTGTCCCGAGGTCCCCGATGAGCTGGGCTGATCATCTAGATCCAGTTGGACAGAGCTGCTGTCATCACTGTGGGCCTCTTCTGTTGGTGGTGTGGACATGTGTGGACCCTCCAGTCCGGTGACGTTGGGTAGGGGTCCTGCAGGGGTATAAAAGGATGTTTATTACATCTGTGTGTGCTATGGTGTGCAATAGGTGGGTGACCGTGTACCCCAGTGCTTGCATTCCTGTGTGGGACCTTGTGTGTTGGTGTTTTAGGGAGGTGTATGGGTATGTGCAGTAGCCATGCTTTGGTGATGGATGTCCATGCTTTGTTGTTGCATGCAGGGCTTGGTGTTAGGATGTGTGGTTTGTGATGTTGGGACATTTGTGAGGAGTTGGAGTGATGGGGGTGAGGGTGGGGGTATGTGATAGCATGCAAGTAGGGTGGGGGATGTAATAGTTAAGAGTTAACTTACCAGAGTCCATTTCTCCATCTACTCCTGCGAGGCCCTCAGGATGCAGAATTGCCAAGACTTGCTCCTCCCATGTTGTTAGTTGAGGGGGAGGAGGTGGGGGTCCGCCGCCAGTCCGCTGAACCGCAAGGTGGTGTCTTGAGACCACGTAACGCACCTTCCCCCGTAGGTTGTTCCACCTCTTCCTCATGTCATCCCTATTTCTTGGGTGCTGTCCCACTGCGTTGACCCTGTCCACGATTCTTCACCATAGCTCCATCTTCCTAGCTATGGAGGTGTGCTGCACCTATGATCTGAATAGCTGTGGCTCTACCCGGACGATTTCCTCCACCATGACCCTGAGCTCCTCCTCAGAGAACCTGGGGTGTCTTTGCTGTGCCATGGGGTGGTGTGGGTGATGTGTGGGGTGGGGTGTGTAGTGATAAGTGGGGTGGTATTTAGTGGTGTGTTGTGTGAGGTGCGTGGAAGTTCTGTGGGTGATGGTCTTGTGTGCTTGTGGATGCTTTGTAGTTGTTTGTGGTGTCTCTCTCTGGCCTTCTCTCGGTAATTTTGTCGTAGGGGTTTGTGGGTGATGTGGGTGTGTGTTTTATATTGTAATGGGTGTGGGAGTGGTGTGTGTATGTGTATCAGGTGTGTGTATTTTGAATTGTCCAATGTGGTAGTGTTTTGTATATGTGTGTGTATTTTTAGCGCGGCGGTGTGTGCCGCCAATGGAATACTGCGGTTGAAAGACCGCCACATGGATTTGTGTGTCGTGATAGTGTGGGCATATTTCTGTTGGCGTGACGGTGGAGGGTTTGTTTTCGCCAGTTTATCACTGACCTTTGGTGTGGCAGACTTGTGTGGGTGTCTGAATTTTGGCGGATTCCGAGCTGTGGGTCATAATAGCTGTGGCTGATTTCCATGGCCGCGGTGGTGTGTTAGCGGTCTTCTGCACACCAGTAAGCGGCTTTTACCGCCAATGTTGTAATGACCGCCAATATGTTTGATACAATAGTATTAGAACAGTATTTAGACATGCTTCCCCCTATGACTGGAAATTGGATTCAACAACATCCAAACCTAACCAACACTGCTGCTGTGGAACTAGCCTGTGTGTTCCATCGAGCTCCAGAATTCCGGAGCACCCCTTCCCGGTCAACTCCTCCTACCAATAAGGGTCCTATCCCTAAGCCACTGTTTGGGCGTTCCCACCCAAACCCGAACCTTGAAAAACCTGGTAGCACCCGTGGCCCACCGAGAGACTTCCCCATTGGACCACAGTGCTTCCACTGCACGGAGTGGGGTCACATATCCCGAAGTTTTCCTCTCAAGAAGGACCCCGAAGAACCGATGGACATTAGCCTAACAAAAGGAAGAGTTCTCTGGGCCGGAGCAAGAAAAGCAAAGTATACTCTGCCTATCAGAATTAATAATGAGATAAGGAATATATTAGTAGGCTCACGAACACTATGTATAGCCCCAACAATGGGAGAAAGGAGCAAGTGTCCTAATAACATGAATTCATGGGGATCAAAGACGGTATCCAGTAGCCACTATATCCATTCAATGGAGAGGCCAAGAAGAACTGCTCACGGTGGGAGTCATACCCGATTTAGGGGGAGACCTTATAATTGGGACCGATTATGTAGCTTTCCCTGAGCTTCTAGAAAGCCTCAAGCAAGGGAGTACCTCAGAGAAGTGGTGGAAAGAAGCCCCATTTTCTTCAAGCCAAATAGAGGAGAGCAGGCCCAGGATAAAACTCACAAAAGCCCAAAAGAGAGAGAACAATAGACGTTACATGATAACCTCTTTCCCGACTGACGTCCCGAAGACCATATGTTCAGTAGCCAGTCAGTTTTGTTTATCCCAAAAGGAAGACACATCTTTGAAACATGCCTGGAACATGGCTCTTGCTCCACCAAGACAGGCGGTAGGTCCTTCCTTCCATCTAAAAAACAACTTATTGTATAGACAAGGCCCCCATTCCAATACCCAGTTGGTGATCCCTCAAACTTTTAGAGAACAGGTATTACATTTAGCCCATGGAGATAATGGGAAGGGACATCTAGGAAGAGAAAAAACGGAAGAGGCTATTACAAACGGTTTTATTGGCCCGGGATTTATGGGGATATTAGGAAACACTGCCAGGCCTGTCCTCGTTGCCAACTCATTAACCCATCGAACGACCCCAAGTTCCCACTCCAACCCTTACTTATTATCGAGGTACCATTTACTTGGGTTGGTATGGACCTAGTAGGCACTTTAACTCCCTCAGTCAAAGGCCACCAATATCTACTGGTTTTAATCAATTATGCAACCCATTATCAAGACGCTATTCCCCTTGCAAGTATGACCACCAGAACTTTCACACAAGCCATGATAGAATTCTTTTCAAGAGTGGGTTTCCCTAAAGAAATATTGACAGATAAGGGGACCTCATTTATGTCCCGCCTCATGGCCGAGATATGCCAGATATTGGGTATACAACAGATCAGTACCTCAGTATTCCATCCCGAAACTGACGGTCTCGTAGAACGATACAACCAAACTGTTAAAAATCTTCTCAGAAAAACGATTAATGAATCAGGCAAAAATTGGGAGAGGAAATTGGCCTTGGTTCTTTATGCCCTCCAGACCCATATCCAATCATCCACTGGGCACAGCCCCTTCGAGCTTCTCTTCGGACGTCAACCCCGAACCTTGCTCGACATGTTGGTGGAACAATGGGAGGAGGTACACACAGAAAGTAAAGACATTTTCAGTTATGCACAGGAACTAAAAGACACCCTACACGAGGTATGGGAAACTGCGCATACCTGTTTAAAGAATGCCCAAGACACTCAAAATAAATATTATGACAAAACCTCTCAACCCAGAACCTTAGCCATAGGGCAGAACGTCCTGGTACTATTACCCAGTACAGCGAATAAACTACTAGCCCAGTGGCAAGGACCCTTTTCAATACTCAAACAAGTCACTCCTGTGATTTATAAATTAGAAATTCCCAACGGGATAGAGCAGATTTATCATATAAATCTCCTTACACCATGGCATGAGGATGAAGAAACCCACCAGGGATGTCTAGTCAGTACCGGTTCCACAGGAGACCTACCCTTATATCCTTTGAGCTCACAGGAGACCCACAAAAGTAAACCCTAGTTTGGTACATGTCTCACTGCACTACAGAAATCGCAGTTAACCATGATAGTAGATAAAAACTTAGAAGTTTTTCAAAAAACCCCGGGAAGACCCATTTATTCTCCCATCACATACGAACAATAGGAGAGAAAATAGCAAGGCAAAGACCCTATCGGATACCTGAGGCAAGGCAGAAAATGGTAGAGTGAGAAGTGGAAGAGATGTTACAAGCCGGTATCATTGAATGGTCTTCTAGTCCCTGGTGCTCTCCCATCGTCTTGGTACCAAAAAACGATGGTACAATAAGATTCTGCATTTACTTCCGCCAATTAAATGCTCTGTCCCACTTCAACACTTACCCTATGCCCCGAATCGATGACTTGTTAGAACAGCTCGGAAAAGTCAAATACATGACCACCCTGGATCTAACAAAAGGGTACCGGCAGTTACCGTTAAAAGACGACGATAAAGAAAAAACTGCGTTTTTCACCCCATCTGGCCTATATCACTTTAGAGTCCTTCCGTTCGGTATCCACGGTGCTCCCGCCAACTTCCAACGCGTAATAGATCTAGTACTGAGACCATTTCAGCAATATGCAGCAGCTTACTTTGATGACATTATCATCTATTGTGAATCATGGGAAGACCACCTATCCCATTTGATCAATATCTTATTGGCCCTTCAAAAAGCAGGTCTCACAGCTAATCCAGATAAATGTAAATTGGGGTATGTCTCCATTAATTACCTAGGCTACATTATTGGTCAGGGCACGGTGAAACCACAACTTGAAAAAGTGCAGGCCATCACACAGATTCCTCTGCCCAAATGAAAGAAAGATGTCAGAGCCTTTTTGGGGATGGTCGGTTATTACAGAAGATTCATCCCTCATTTTTCTGACATCGCAGCCCCTCTCACCACTCTCCTGTCCAAATCCAAACCCAACCAGATTTCACACTTAACTGACTTGGAGATAAGTCGCTTTGAGCTCCTGAAACATCTCCTCACTGTTGAACCTGTGTTATGCTGTCCTGATTTTCAGCAGCCTTTCCAAGTACAAACGGACACCTCGGATCAGGAGCTTGGAGCTGTGCTTGTTTTTTTTTTTTCTTTTGTTTCGTTTGTAGCACGTTTGGGGATTTCTTTTGTTTGGAGACTTAGGGGTCCAGGCCTAGCATTTTTATACCACAGCAAGCACCTACGAAACCCGTGCATGCTCCTTGAGGCTACAACAGTGTTGTTTTGTTTTCCCTTCTCTTTTGTTTGAGTGCCCATAGGTGGGAAAATGCCCTGAAATCGACTGGCTCGGCAGAAAGCCTGTTACATTATTGTTTATTGTTATTTGTACACAATTTAATTGGTGTGATGTCTCAGAGATTATCAAGTAATATTATACAATGCCTTTATTTTGATCTGAAAGCGATACAACAAACAAAATATTGTGATAAATCACCCAGATAAAGAAGAAAAATCCCTTCAAGCAGACAGAGAGAGAGATAGAAGAGAGAGAGGAAAAAACAGGAAAAAAAGAAGAGAAAAGACAAAAGGAAGAAAAGAAGAAATAAAGGAAGGGCAGAGGGACATTAAGAAGAAAATCAATAAGGCGATACTAGCAACAGGAAAGAGAAGAGAGTAGAAAAGAAAGAAAAGGATAAGGACAAGGGAAGAGCCTATTCTGACAAATGACAGAAGGAAGGAGAAGAAGTGGGGAGGAGAAGGCTGAAAAGGAAAAAGAAAGGAAGAACCTACTTACCCACTACCTGTGTTCTTCTTTCCTTTACATGCTCCCGTGAGTGGACCCTGGGAAACGAAAGAAAGACAAAAGTACAAGCGTGAATACCCAGATAGAAGACAGAGAAAAGGAAGAAAACAAAAGACCATCAAAGACGTTTTTTTTTTTTTCATCAACCTACCATTGACTAAAACTCTTTTGAAAATATGTTCGGGTCCCTCCATTTTCTGACACCTCCCTCACAGATACTAAGAAGCCACATGGCTTTAATTGGGTAAAGGAATTGTACACATATTTAGGGTAACACCTGATCTCTGAGGAACTAGGGAGGGTGCCAAAATTCAGAAAATTCTATTCAGAAAATTAGGAAGGGATGAAATGGTTTTAAATTTTATTTGGATCGTCATGTCAATAATATAATCTTTTGTGGTGTTAAGCACTATTAATTTGGCATGGTTTTTAGCTTAATTAAGGTAAATTGGTTTACCTAAAGAATTATACATAGGTTCTTTAAAGTGATGCTGTAAAAGTGCATTGCACTGTTAAATCATGATGTATATATTATCAAGGCACTTGCCATTAGTTATTAGGAATTCATTTTGATACCACTTTGGGTGATTATATGATTTATGTTTTAATTGTGAAGGTAATAATGAAATTGAATTGATGATCTAACAAGTGTGGTGGTTAGAAAATATTAATAATAATGATTTTATACATCATCTTGATTCCATAGAATATGGTTAAGAAGCGTTCATGTAATACTCTATATATCAATTGGTGGCATAGTAGATTGAGTTTCATATTGTTAGACCTGACAGCCTTAGGGTGGTCGCCTTCATCATTTTGCCTGCCTCCCTCCACTTTTGACACTGTTGTTGCTGGTTTTAGGACTCTGCACACTTTACCACTGCTAACCAGTTCTAAAGTGCATATGCTCTCTCCCTTAAAATATGCTGACATTGGCTCACACCCAATTGGCTTATTTAATTTACTTATAAGTCCCAAATGAAGTGCACTACATGTGCCCATGGCCTTTAGATTAAAAACTACTAGTGGGCCTGCAGGACTGATTGTGCCACCCACAAAAGTAGCCCCTTAACCATGTGTCAGGCCTGCCATTGCAAGGCCTGTGTGTGCAGTTTCACTGCCAATTTGACTTGGCATTTAAAAGTACATGCCAAGCCTTAAACTCCTCTTTTTCTACATATACATCACCCCTAAGGTAGGCCCTAGTTAACCCATAGGGCAGGGTGCTATGTAGATAAAATGCAGAACATATATCTGTGTAGTTTATATGTCCTGGCAGTGCAAAACTCCTAAATTTGTTTTTCATTGTTGCTCCTTTCATAGGCTAACAATAGGGCTACTCTCATATACTGTTTGAGTGGTAGATTCTGATCTGAAAGGAGTAACAGGGTCACATTTAGTATGGGCAGAATGGTAAAACAAAATCCTGCTGACTGGTGAAGTTGGATTTAATATTACTATTTTAGAAATGCTACTTTTAGAAAGTGAGCATTTCTCTGCACTTAAATCCTTCCGTACCTTACAATCCACATCTGGCTGGGTTAGTTGAAAGCTCCCTTCTGCATTTCACTCAGACAACCCCAAACACAGGATGCTCAGTCACACCTGCACACATCTGCATACTCAATGGGTCTTCCTGGGGTGGGAGGGTGGAGGGCCTGACACACATGTCAAAGGACAGTGGCCTGCCCTCACACAATGGACTGCCAAACCCCCTACTGGGACCCTGGCAGACAGGATGGAACTGAAAGGGGGCCTTGTGCACTTCCAAGCCACTCTTTGAAGTCTCCCCCACTTCAAAGGCACATTTGGGTATTTAAAATGGGTCTCTGACCCTACCAACTCAGACACTTCTTTGCAAGAAACCTACTGGGAAAGAAACTCTGAAACATAACCTGCAACCTACTAAGAGAAGCTGCCTGGCTCCCCAAAGGACTCACCTAACTGCTTTGCTGTAAAGGACTGCTGACTTGCTGTTGCCCTGCTGCCTTGCTGCCCTCTGGCTCTGCTGAGAAGTGCTCTCCAAGGGCTTGGACTGAGCTTGCCTCCTGTTGCTGAATTCTCAGGGCAAAAAAGACTTAACTTTCTTGTGCGCTGAAAATTCGACACACAGTCTGCTGGAAACAACACACAGCCTGCACCGCGATGAGAAAATCGCTGCATCGTTGAACCGTAACGACACAGCTCGACTCCCCGAGTGGAGATCAACACAGCACCAGCGTTGCAACCAGAACTTTGATGCACTGCCCAACAGAATGACGAATCACCAAACCAGAACGACTCAGCCTGACTTCTTGTGAGAGGAATTGACGCAGCGCCTTCCAGATCAACGCAGCTCCTGTGACTTCATCCTGCACGCCCAGGAGTTCTCTGCATCGTCCCCGCAACCTGAAGAGGATCCAAGCCTGCATGCCGGAAATCAACACAAATCCCTTGCTGCATGGAAAAGCATTGATGCATCGTCTGTGTGTGCTTGGAGATACTGACGCACACCTGCCCATTTTCCACGCATCTCCTCCTCTGCGGTCCCGTGTGGATAATTTAGATGCAAACCAGGTACCTTTGTTATTTTTAAGAACTAAGGACTCTATGTATCATTACAAAAGTGATATTTCAACATGTATTTGTCAAATCTTGATTGTTTTGACCTTAATCTACTCAGATAAAAATTCTATATTTTTCTAAACCTGTGTGGTGTATTTTTGTGATGTTTGCACTGTGTTATTGCATGATTTATTGCACAAATGCTTTACACATTGCCTTCTAAGTTAAACCTGACTGCTCAGTGCAAAGCTACCAGAAGGTGGGCACAGGATAATTTGGATTGTGTGTGACTTACCCTGACTAGAGTGAGGGTCCTTGCTTGGACAGGGTGTAAATTGAATTCCAACCAAAGGCCCCATTTCTAACACATATGAAATATCAAATCCATTACAAGATGGCGTTTAGCCTGCTAGCATAATGATAGGTTCAATTAGAATATAGTATCATGATTAATATCTATCTATCTATCTATCTATATATATATATATATATATATATATATATATATATATATATATATATATACACATTTACCAATTTACCAACAACAAATGTCGACCACTTACAGAGAGATACTATTTTCCAATATTTATTGATCCATACAATGAAAAGGAAGGCATCGACAGATGCGTTTTGGCGCTTGGCCTTTATCAATGTCAAAGTCGCTGGTGCCATTTTCTCATTTAAATACATACATCAACTTCCTCAGGCTGCATGTTCTTTCTATCAAAAGAGAAGATGTACTTCCTTTGTTGACCACTTCTGCCCTTCAAATGCACAATGACGGCCATCTTACAATACCTAGACAACCCTCACAAAATCCCGCTCTAGTACAAAAATACCATGCATCAATTCATTACACATCCTAATGTACATTTCAGGCCAAAAATTATGCCTTAGTAAATAATTTCAGACTGCATTTTGAGATCTCCATAAATATTGGAATAACTGATAATCAATCAAAATCAAAAAGTGCAAAAATCAAAATGAAGGAATATTCCTGTGCTTTTGATTCACATAGTGTATCATAACCTATTCTCTCTGCCTGGAGAGCTGGGAGAATATGATATCACCTTGGATGGGCTGAGCTGTCTACTGTAACAGCTATAACACATCCAAACAGGAGATCTTTCTAACTCCCAAAATACCAGAGGGTATATCAAATATATCATACAATTAAACCGTAGATGGGCATTGTATGGCTTAGTTATCTACTATGGCTCCACAGTTAGACCTATTTTAACCGTGCCTGCTCATACTACCTAATGTGTGTCCACATTTCTTCGTCAGTATTCAACCCTCTTGGGGCCTTATTTTACATCTCAATGATGTATCAGGATTGGAGTTGTCTTAAGCTGCATATCCTGTCCCCTCCCCTCTCTTCTCTCATGACCTGATCCACACAGAAAAAATTTAACTTATTCCTGTTACTTTCATGATTCCTTTGAAAATGTCATGCTACCAGGCATGTGGAATCACATTTTGTTATAGCAAGCATATGCTCCAGTACTCTCTTTTTCACTGAAGATACCATGCTACCCACATATATCATACTAGAGGGACAAGTTCAGCAATAGACCACATGGTCTGAATCACAATTAAGCAATTTGATTATGTGTTTCCTCATCCTATTCCCTGACACTTCATAGTCCCTCACTTTCGTGCTGTATTTACAAGCTTTACAACATACAGGGAAAAGATCCTGTTATCCTCAGTTTTTCCATTTTTGTGTTGACGTAGTGGCTTTGAACCAACAAATCTCTCAGTGAGGTACTCCTCCTCTAGGTCGTCTGTGGAGAAGATGGTAAACTGGTGCCTGATCGATCTGTAAAATTCTTCAATTCTTTTTCAACAATTTATATAGATGTGTGGCATCAGCTGAAAAGTATCTGTGGCATGTTGCATTGATCATTGATGCATATCAATTGTGTGTACTTTCCATACTGCATGATTCAACATTGATACTGAATAGCCTTGTGCTTGACAATGTAGCGGAGTATCTCTTTCTGCCTGTTCATATTCACTGTCTGAGGAACAATTGCGCCTAATGCTCAGAAGCTCCCCAAAGAAGATGCTTTTAATCAAATTGCGGGGGTGCTGACTTCTAGCTTGTAAGATAGAATTGCCAGCTATAGGTTTTCTATAGAATATTGTGGCAGTCAACCACCCTACACATAGACCTATAAGTCCAAAAAGGGTACTGCTGTTTTACTAATCTGGCTAGAGAAGTGGTACTATTGTTGAGTCTCTCAATATAACTCTTGGTCACCTCTCTAGCGCCCCTCCACACCAGAAGAAGTGGTATTATTTTTGAGACTCTCAATATAACTCTCAGTCACCTCTCTGGTGCCCCTCCACACCAGAAATAAGTCATCAATACAAAATACCCAAAGTACACCATTCTCCACCCAAGGGTCATTTTCCTCCGCCCAGGTCATGTGCTTTTCCCACCAGCCCATGAATAAGTTTGCATAGCTGGGGGCCAAGCACATGCCCATCGCTGTTCATACTGTTGATAATACAACTGACCTTCAAAAAGGTAAATGTTATGATTCAAGCAAAACAAAATGAAGTCCTATATCATTGCATTGTGTTTGAGGAATTTCAGTGGTCTACTTCTCAAATAGAATTCCATCACTTTTAGACCCTGCTTGTGATCAATATACATATACAGATTAATTATATCTGGAGTTATGAGCAGAAAATTCTCCTCTCACTGAATACCCTCAATAACTCTCAACCCTTAATAAAATCTGCAGTGTCTCTAATGTAGGAGCTCAAATCCTTGACAAAAGGAAACAAAAAATTGATCCACAAAAGTCAAGGCGTTCTCTAAAAGGCTTCCCTTTGATGACACAATTGGATGCCCAGGGGGTACTTTAGCATTTTTGTGAACTTTAAGTAAATGATAAAAGTTTGGAATACGTGGATGATCCACCCTAAAGAATTGGTACTCATCATAGTCAATAGCTCTTCGGTTTCTCCAACCCTCAGATAGGTGATAACTGTCTTGGATATTTACCAAATATTGTTCTCTTGTGATAGGATGGTAACATGTGGTGTCCCTCACGTCTTAATACTTCTTTTACATATTGCTCCTTAGCCTGTAGGACAACATTTCTCCACTTATTCTGAGGGTTTGATTCATTTTTTAAGTTCAATACAGATTGCCACTTTTCCCTTCTCAAGTTAAATTAGGTCTATTATGCAGATACTTCAAAATATTATACACATACATATATATACGTACATGTAAGTCAGCCAAGTCTAAAAAAAAAGATAAAAGATAAAAATGTAAAGCTAGAGGGACAGGGTATAAAAACCCTGATCCTCTTGCCTTCATGTTGGGGTCCCCCTAAACCCCGCCAAAGCAAAAAGGCATTTGATTTTTATTTTTGCTACAAATTCGCATCAAATGTACAAATGTGTGGCAAAAGTAAAAAAAAACAAAAAAACAAGTACACTTGCTTTCTACAAAGCCCCTAGTGGGCCAGGTCCTCGGGGCATACAGATATATTAAAAAATAAAGGAGGGGCACATGGGGCCCCACTCCTGAGGCTCTAATGAGCCCCAGGGACCACCACCCACCTGGGGATTCAATTAAGAGAAAGAGGGGAGCCACACAGACACCCCCCTTGGGCTTAAATATGCCCTGGGAACCACCACTTACCCCGGGCTAACTACATTTTTAATTGGAGGGCCTTGTGGACCCCCTGGGATCTGGGGAACCCACCTCCCCGGGGCAATGTATAATTCAAAGTAGGAGGGGGCACGGACCTCCCCCTTCCAGGCCATATACAGCTCCTTCTACCATCTGCCAGTGGTAAGCCCAGGCACAAGAAAAGAGGGGACCATGATGCCCCCCTCCTGGAGCCATTAATGGCCCTGGGTCCAGCCATCCCTCAGGGCCAGCTCCTGCTATCTCCAAAGGTACCCATCCTCAGGAGACAGCTGTTTGCTTTTACTTTGGCAAGTGAGAGCAAGCATAACTCTGCATCTAGCCAGCAGAAGCTGTCAAACTGCCCCCACTTGCTGGAAGCAGAGTTTTCATCTGTTTCCCTGTCTGCTACCACGTGGGCAGGGAAACAGATTAAATAATTGCTCCCACAGGCAGGAAGCTGCATTTGGAGCAGCTCTCTGCAATGTGGGAGCAATGATGTCTCCTACAAGAGGCAGGGAGCCCGCTGAGACCATGGGGGCCTTCAGGCTCCCCTCTCAATCCTCAAATCTCGCACTTTCGTTCTCTCTCTCCCATCCATGCCATAATGGGATGGAAGAGAGAGAGAGGTTGTAATTGAAATGGTTTTCCATAGAATGACTTCAAAGTGTCACACTAGCAAGATGTTTGGTTTGAATGTTATAGTTACATGTTGATGCGCAGCAGAACGGAGTCACTTGTGGCCTACTTATAAAGCTCTTGGACTGTAACTCAGTAGGAGGTTGAAGATTCAAATCCTCGTGTCTCATGGTAGTGTGTCTGTTTATGTACTCGAGTTTTGAATGTTAAACATTCCTAGTGATGGAACATTTACATCTTTTTGCCACTAAAATATTTGGGTTGACTGTTTTACCTATGTCTGGGAACTGCATGATAAACAGTCACCTGTGGTCTAGTGGTAAAGTTCTCAGACCCTTACACTGAAAGTTGAGGATTCCAGTCTAGATGTGTCAGTGGTCATTTCCTTGCATTAATTTCTTTTCAACTTAAAATATTGAAGGTACATACAGAAAGGTAATCGCATTCTTTTTTTCTTGTCAAATGCTTTTTTTCAAATTGTCAGAACATTTTTAATTCATCAATGCCTAAAAACCTCCCTCTCTCTCTCAATTTCTCTCTGTCAAACTCTTTCTCACGTTCTCTCTCTCTCTTCCATCCCATATTGGAATGGCCACGTGTTGCGTGAGGTTGGGTGCTAATAGGGAGATGGCTGCAGGGCATGACCACAAACCAGGCCCTGTGGCCAACCCCTGGCGCGCCCGACCAGAGGCCATGCCTGGCACGATATTAGGTGCATACAGGTGGTAGGCTGCAGGGCAATGCTGGCTTCCACAGGATGCGGGGAGCTGGCTGGGACCGCAGGGGCCTTGAAGTTCCTCACACAGTCCTCGACATTTATTTAACAAAAAACATTTCTGCCCTGCGCATTTATGTTACAAAAGTATACAGAAAAGCATTCATTCTGTCACAATACTCATTTCACAGAAATGAAAAATCAGTGCGAAGCACTTACAGATGTAAACAAAGTAGGTGCCCAAGTTAAAGCTTCACTTCTGTGGAGTAGTAAGCATCCTAATTTCTTTGCATTTCCAACATGAAAAGTTATCTGTAATCCTTGATGGAGGTCTTTGCATCCTTCCTTTTTTCAAGCACAATATCACATGTAGTGACTGTAAAGGTTCTTTTTTGTCATCCCTTGTTAATACCAGAGATTGATTTCTTCCTTTTAAAAAGTAGAAATATGTGAAATAGCATAGAAGCCCTACCCGTTTGCCCCCCAAATATACAATAGTGGTGTACAACATCTTCCCGCCCTTTTTCCAGGATAATTACCAGCTTACCAAAAGGCCCCCTGAGCTTGTTTTGCTCCATTTTTTAAGACGTGTTCTTGATGCAGAGGTATGTGATCAGATCTGCATCCAAACAAAGAAGCACTTACTTCTGTAAAGTACACATCATCCAAGTGTTTTTTCTGCTGTTCCACCTTGAAAAGTTATCTTATAAAGACGCTTGATGAACAATCACATTGAGTAGGAGATGCACTATACATTTACCATCTGAACTAACTAATTAGACAGTAGAAAGCACTCCAGTTGGGTAGCAGTCTGCACAAAACGGTGGTCTCTTCTTGGATATATATGCAGGGCAGGATTCATTCTGAAATAATGCTCACTTCACAGAATTTAAACCTCAACGGGAAGCACTTACAGATATAAATGAAGCAGGTGCCCACCTCTTCTGTAAAGTACTAATCATCCTAATTGTTTGTGCATGGCCTATGCAAAGCAAGTGTTTTTTCTCTCAATTTCCACCTTGAAAAGTTATCTCTAATCCTTGAAGGGGGTGTGATGAGTGGGTTCTTTCTTGTAAAATGCTGCTGATACCAGAGGTCGCATTCGTCCTTTTAAAAACTACAAATATGTAAAATGGCCTTTAAGCCCCACCCATTTGGCCCCACTTCATATTGATTAGTGGAAGGCAACATCTTCCCACCATTTGCCTATAATGATGGACAGCTTAGTAAAAGGCCCCCGCGGCCCTGTGGCCAACCCCGCCAGGGAGGTTATAGTTAGGTTCACATTTTAAATGCACAAAATCATAGAAATTCAGCAGTTACAGTTACAGTTATCTCAAGTAACTGTAACTCGTGCTTTAAGGTAGATATAAATCCCAGTCCCGCCATGCAGTTTTATTATAAAAAATTGTGCAGCAAATGATGTCCAGATATTATCAGTGATTAAATAGTAGATGTTATGAACTCTCTCCATAGAGTAAACACTGTTTACAGTGGTCAGTTGTCTACTGATATCAAATATAATTTCTTAATGTAGGTTCGGTGTCTGTGAATTCACTATTTTGGATTTCTCTGAACAGTTGTATTCAGATTAAACAGGTCCTCAAAGAGGGTTACCCCTATATCTGTGGTTGATTGTTAACATGAACTGTGCTACATGTAATGTCAAAGCAACTTATACATCAATATGTGGGAAAAACAAAGTTTTGAGGATGTAATTAGTAATACCATGAATGATGTCATAGAAAATGTTATGAGTGATGTCATGTGTGAGGTTACAAGCAGTGCATGGCACGGGTACAAGTTATAATTAGTGCTGCCAAATATAACTGCTGAATTTCATTCTTTTAGTTCAGAATATTAATGTCACTCAGAAATTCTCCTAACTGTAACAATACTTTAACCTTTGTTTTTTTCAGTGAATTTCCAAGGTTTTAAAAAAAATGAAAACAAATCTTCTTTAGCTACCTGACGGGCCTCCTAGCTCTCACTGCAGCAACCTCTATAGAATACATAATGAACCTTTTGACAAAGTTCCAGTTGTCAGAAAAGGTGAGTTTTTAGAGGTTTTCTGAAGCAGAGGTTTGAAGGTTGAGAACAACATACACAGAGGAAGGGCCACCGCTTCTTGCTCTTTTCACCTTGGGCAGGAGTCTTTCCCTACTTGATCAAGGAGACCTCCCTGGACTGAAGAGATAAGTTGGTTCCAGATGATGAGTCGGCCTTTCTCATGGAAGGCCCGATGTGTGATGTAAAGTGCCTTAAAATAAATTCTCTTTTGAACCGGAAGCCAGTGTGGGGCTGTTAGGGCTCAAATGTCTGATTGATATGTAGATATTTTGTAAAGGATTCTGGCTGCGTTATTCTGGACCACTTAGAGTCTTTTTATAACATATTTTGGACTCTCTAAGTAAAGGGAGCTACCATAGTCTAAACATAAGTTTATTAGACACTGCAGCACTACCTTCTTAGTGGATTTGGGTAGCACGGGATCTCAGGATGCCAAAACTAGATCCTGCAAGTTTTCTGGCCTATATTTATATCATGAGTTTGTCATCTATCCAGAAACCTAAACGTTTTACTGCTTAGGCTTAGGTATTTCGCCTAGTTGTTCTTGACATGACTATTCCAGCCATCTTGACCTGCTGCTACCTAACACAAGTACCTCTATTTTGTTGCTGTTAAGTTTCAGGCTGCTTACGGACATCCAGTCCGTGACCTCCTTAAGACACAAATTAAAATGAGTGGAGGTTCGGCTGACATCAGATGTAAGGGCCATGATGATCTATGTATCATCCTAGTATGTCCCTAAAGCAAGACCATGTGACTTTATGATTTCTGCTAGGAGAAGTATGTGCAAATTAAAAAGTGTGTGGCTCAGTGTGGGGCCCTGTGGGACTCCACACTGTAGGGGATGGACAGCTGAGTAGATTGATCCTTTGAACACTTGGAAGCTCCTGTTACCCAGAAAGGCTTCCAGCCACTTAATGGCATCCCCGTGATTCTGACTTCCATCATAATCTGGGTGAGGGTAGGATGCGACACTGTGTCGAAGGCCATACTTAGTTTCCACATTATCATTGCCGCTGGACCCCCTCGGTCTAGAATTGAACGGAGATCCTCTATAGCTACCAGCAGTGTGGTCTCCATGCATGCTACAGCCAGATCTAAAGACTGTTTGAGTCGGGTGGAAAATGTTATGAGATTCCAGAACACTGACAGATGTTTGTTGACATGCTTTACTGGTGGCTTGCTCAGTGCCGGAAGCAGGAAGATGGATCTATAGCTATCTGCCAGAACAGGATTTGCTGTAGATTTTTTTAAAAAGAGGCTTTACTATTGTGCTTACACGCTTGGGTGATGTAGGCTGTTTCCAAGAAGTGGTTAGGAATGTCCAAGAGGATGGCCGAGAGGAAGGTGCCACCTTGCCTTAAAATATCGGAGGGGGCCAGGTTCAAAAGGGATCCTTATATGATTGACCTACCGCTGGTTTCCTTAGTTTCGCGACTCAATGCAGGAAAGGCCCACAAGGTGGGACCTGACCACTGTCTTGCTGGGGCCATTTCATTAGGTGTGGTAGCTAATGGTAGGAGGTTCAACATTTTATTGACTTTGTTAAGAAAAAAATTACCAAACATGTTGCAGCATTCTTTTGAAGGTGGGGAGCCTATGAAGCAAAATGGAAGATTCATGAGTTTGTTTACCTTGAGCGATTCCTTGGGAAAATTGGGGGTATTCTCTATTTTGTCCTTGGAATGGGGGACATTTTCTAGTTTGTCCTTGAAATGAGCAATTCTGTCCTGTCTTATGCCTAATTTGTAGTTTTTTGTAGCTATTCTATTGCAGTTTTTGCTGTTGGCATTCTATGCCTTTTTCTATTCTCATTCCCACTTTTTAGCTTCTCTTTTAAATAGGGTCAACTCTGGAGTACACCATTGGTTCTTGCTTTTTGGCTGATTTGGTTTGGGAAGTTTACGAGGCACTCTGGGCTTGAGAGTATTGTTTAATCATTTCTCAAATGTATTGCTCTTTCCATCGTGTCACCCCTTAGCGTGGGGACTGATCCAGTGAAAGCATCTGTCCATGCCCTTACTTGAGCTTGGACCATAAGCACCTAGGTTTTTGAGAGGGGTCCTGCTTAACTGTTGTTTCAGGAACTTCAAACCAAAAGGGGACAATGTGAGGGTCGGACCATGGTATGGAGATTGTTTCACCTTCAGCCAGATTATTAATATTAATTAAAACAGTGTCTAGGAGGTGCAACAATTGTGAGTAGGTGTCACTACAGTTTGGTGCAATTGTAGTGCTTCTTAATCTTGGATTAGGGCCTCTGCAATTTCATACTCATTTTGCTCAAAGTTCATGTTGAGATCCTCTAATTGGGTGAAATTTGCTTTTTGAAGGCTGCACTCAGCTACTAAGGGCCAGATGTAGGTAGAAATGGTTTTGCGAGTCTCAAAACCATATGCAGAATGGTGTCCCTGACACCATATGCGAATCGCAAGGGGGTCGCAAAGACCCACCTCATTAATATTAATGAGGTGGGTCGCAATTTGCGACCCCCTTGCGATTCCCTGCACTCACAGGGATAGTGGCCTGCTGGAGACAGAGGACCACCATGTCTGTGACTGCTTTTTTAATAAAGCAGTTTTTTTTTATTTTTTTTATTGCAGCCCGTTTTCCTTAAAGGAAAACGAGTTGCAATACCCTCGAGAAAATGAAACCATTTGGTTTCATTTTTTCAGAGTAGGCAGCGGTCCATTGGCATGGGTGCTAACTGCAAATTGCTTTGCGACCGCGTTCGCGGTCACAAAGCAATTCTGCATCGCGGTGCGAATCGCAAATAGGAAGGGGAGCACCCCTTCCTATTTGCGAGTCGCATTCCCATTTTGCAAGTCGGTACCGACTCGCAAAATGGGAATGTGCATTGCGATGCGTGTTTTGCATGAATTTCGCAGTTTGAGCCATGCAAAACGCTTTGTACATCTGGCCCCAAATCTGGTAAAGCTGTGGCAAACTGGGAGACCATGCTAGGGGGGCAGTACATTACAATGCCAGAGAAGGTAAAGGTAGGGGCAAACATAACTATAAACCTAACTTTAACATTACTTAAACCTTTGTTTTTTTTGGTGAATTTCTATGTTTTAAAAAAAAGTAAATTAATTTATTTTGTTGGTGTATGTATGGTAGAAGGACTGTAAATTTACATCCTCTGTACACAGATTATTTTGAAAAGGATTTTTTTCTTGCAACATAACAGGAAATAGTTTACAGTTTGCAAAACACATATGAAAAATGTGTGAGTAGTAAACAGATCAATATAGCAAAATATCAGTTGACATTGTTGGTTTCCTCAGTTCTTATAACTCTATCGTTCAGACATGTCACCAGCAATCTATTTTTTAGGTGACATAACTCTTCTGAGAGGCTCACGAGCAGCTCGCAGGACACTCGCAAGATCCCAGAGATCTAAATTTCATTACAATTCATTGTAATGTATTGTATGTAGTTCTTTATCATGTTTTTCATTATTATTTAACGCTAATCTATAATGGAAAAGTTATTAAAATATACTTGGATATTTATTTTTTGCTTTTAAAAAAGTGTTGGCTCTAACAAGACGCTCACAGAAGCCGGACGCGCAATCCCCTGCACAGACTCCGAGGGGCTGTACTTCCTATTTGGCTCCTGTGAAGCTCTCATGAGGTGCTAAATTTAAAATTAAGTTAATGATAGTATTTTCCTGTAATTTTGAAGAAAGTAGAACATTACAGATGTTGATTAAGTTAGAAAAATGTATTATGTATTGTTTTTATGAAGATATAAAACAAATATTTTTTTACGCTGTTGGGAGGGACTGGTCTCTCCTTTCAGACCCCTCTCTCAGATGACGGGTGTGAGTAGTAGGACATCTAGATGGACTGGCCTCTCATGTGAGACCTCTCTTTACAATGACAGGTCTGTATAGTAGGATGTGTGGATGGATTGGCCTCTCTTTCCAGACCTCGCTGTCAGAAGACAAATGTGTATAGTAGGGTGTGTGGAAGGACTGACCTCATTTGTCAAACATCTCTGTCAAATGATGGGTGTGCATTGTATGGTGCGAGGATAGACTGGACTCTCCTTCCAGGTCTCTCTGTCAGATGACAGACATGTGTAGTAGGGAGTGTAGATGGACTGGTCTCTCCTTTCAGAGTTTTCTCTCAAATGTGTAGTAGGATGTGTGAATGTCCTGCCCTTCCCTCTCAGATCTCTCTCTTAGATGATTGGTATGCATAGTAGGGTATGTGGATGAACTGGCCTCTCATTTCAGACCTCTGTTTCAGATGAGGGATGTGCAAAGGAGTGTGTTGAGAATGAAAGGCCTGTCCTTTCAGACCTCTCTATCAAATGACAGATGTGCAGAGTAGTGTGTGGGGGAGGGACTGTCCTGTCCTGTCAGACCTCTTTCTTAGTTGACAGGTGTTCGTAGTAGGATGTGTGGATGGAATGGCCTCTGCCTTCATCTCTTTCTCTCATCTGATGGATATGAGTAGTAGTGTCATACCTCTCCCTCAGATGATGAGTGTGTGTAGTAGGGTGTGAGGAAGGGCTGGCCTCTCCTTTGACACCTTTCCCTCAGATGGTGGGTGTGTATAGTAGGGTGTGGAAAGAGCCTTATCTCTACTTGGAACTCTTCCAAAGCCAATAGGCATAAATGGTAGACCCTGATAAACACCATCTTCAGTAAGAATCCTTCCTACAGTAAAAAGTGTGCATACTAGATTGTATTCAAAGATCACCTACTCTTTCCTACTTTTCATGATCCCACAAAAGTTGCAAGATCATCAGAGTACTTACATCTTACACACTTCATCTCAAAAACAAGACCCACAATAAACATTCTTACTAGTACAGTGTGTTGAGAACATATCAACTCCTTTTTACTATTCGCTATCCTGTGGGAGTCCCGCAAGATCATAAAAATTAATTAAATTAAAAACAATATACATTTATTTTTTTCACAGTAGTAATCCCTAAGGCACCTCCTCTCTAAATCTAGGGGGAGAGCATGTCTTTCTGCTGTCCCATTACATAGCTTTTTTACCTACTTTCCACAACACTGCCAATCTTTCACACTAAAGCGTAATGACGAACATTTTGTTTCTAAAATTCCAAAAGCCAGCTAATCAGAGAGCTCACTGTTGTGGTACTCACGGGAGCCTCTTGCTCACACAAGAGTGTGAAGGCTCAGGAGAAAAACTGGCCTCTCAACCAATCACATAGCTCCATTTTTTAATTAACGCTCTTGCAGAAGGCTCATGAGTCTCTCTCAAGCTCACCTACCAAAATATACAATTATTTGTTACCTTAATTACTCAAAAACTACTGTACGGATTTACACCAAATCACAAAAAGCACAATCTGTGGACCAAAATCTAGCTTCCTACCAAATTTGGTGTACATCAGTTTCTGCTATAATCTGTCTCAAAGAAATCTATGGAAAATGCATGAGGATTTTATGTTTATGCCCCTTTTTTTCCAGCCACCGCTTGGCAGATCAGCCTAAAACCTTTCAGGAAGGAGCTGGGATGGATATTGCTTAATGGCAGGATGATGGAATGTGGATTATTGGTAAGGCCAGGTAGGTACCAACGCTTAGCAACAGGCCACACACCCTTACTAGGTCCAATCAAGGTCTCAATAAATTAATCCTGGCCCAATCCTTGGTAGCTTGGCACCCAGAAGTTAGGCTTAATTTAGGAGACAGGCGTGTGAAGCATTTAATATTTACAACACAGTTAATAAGTAAGGGCCAGATGTAGCAAAGGGTTTTTCCGATTCTGTGTCAATGGGAAAATGTGTTCCTACATATGACCCTAAATCACAAAACAAAATAAAAATACAAAACCAATAAATAAAAATAGTTTATACCTTTATCTTTAAACTTAAAACAAAACAAGCAAAAATCCAATAAAGGGAACCGGAGATGTGATTTTTTAAAGATTTGGGACCTCATTAGGAGTTTGGCGGTCTGATGTTAAGACCGCCACTGTGGCGGCCACCAAAAGACCACCATGTTGGCAGTCATACAGATTGCTCTTGTTAGAAATGGGGTCTTTGGTTGACAGTCAGGTTACCCCCTGTTCAAGCAAGGACCCTCACTCTAGTCAGGGTAAAAGAGAATCACCCTCAGCTAACCCCTCTTTACCCCCTTGGTAGCTTGGCAGAGCAGTAGGCTTAACTTCAGAGTGCTACGTGTAAAGTATTTGTACCAACACACACAGTAACTTAATGAAAACACTACAAAATGACACAACACCAGTTTAGAAAAATAGGAAATATTTATCTAAACAAAACAAGACCAAAACGACAAAAATCCGACATACACAAGTCAAGTTATGAATTTTTAAAGATTAAACTCAAAAATAGCGCTTAGAAACACAAAATGCTTCGATGAGGTGTTAACACGGCGTCGTGACGGAGTCGTTCCCAACAAGCCGACATCAGCGGCGCCGGACACAGAGTCGCGTAGACCCCCAAGTACAGTACCTTTGGTGAAGAGTGAAAACAAGTCGATGCGCGAAGTCGGGGATCGCGACGTCTGTGCGAAACGTTGAATCCGCGCACTTCGAGCAGCTTCGGTCACGACGTGGTGTGGCGACTTCCACGGAGTCACGTACTTCAGCGGGGCTGCAGCGGCATCGGGCCTGCGTAGGTCGTCGCGCTCCAGCGAAGATCACGGAGTCTGTTGTAGGCGGTGTCACCGGTTTCAGGAAGTCGATTTCCTTGGATTTCCACCAGCTTTCCTTCCAAGAGCCCAGAGACTGGATAGGGCACCACTTGTCAGAGCAGGAGTCTCTCCAGAGACTCCAGGTGCTGGCAGAGAGAAGTCTTTGCTGTCCCTGAGACTTCAAACAACAGGAGGCAAGCTCTAAATCAAGCCCTTGGAGATTTCTTCACAAGATGGAAGGCACACAAAGTCCAGTATTTGCCCCCTTACTCTGGCAGAAGCAGCAACTGCAGGATAGCTCCACAAAGCACAGTCACAGGCAGGGCAGCTCTTCTTCCTCAGCTCTTCAGCTCTTCTCCAGGCAGAGGTTCCTCTTGTTTCCAGAAGTGTTCTAAAGTCTGTGGTTTTGGGTGCCCTTCTTATACCCAATTTCTCCTTTACTTCAAAGTAAAGTCGCTTTTGAATGTGAAATCCTGCCTTGCCCAGGCCAGGCCCCAGACACTCACCAGGGGGTCGGAGACTGCATTGTGTGAGGACAGGCACAGCCCTTTCAGGTGTAAGTGACCACTCCTCCCCTCCCTCCTAGCACAGATGGCTCATCAGGAAATGCAGACTACACCCCAGCTCCTTTTGTGTCCCTGTCTAGTGTGAGGTGCAACCAGCCCAACTGTCAAACTGACCCAGACAGGGAATCCACAAACAGGCAGAGTCACAGAAATGGTATAAGCAAGAAAATGCTCACTTTCTAAAAGTGGCATTTTCAAACACACAGGTGGTCATTCCAACCTCGGCGGTAAAAGGCGCTTACCGCCAGACAGAAGACCGCCATAACACCGCCGCGGTCGCGGTAAACCGCCACGGTCATTCTGACCCACACTAGGCAAACCGCTAAAATACCACCATCCACAAAAGTCCGCCACACCAAAGGTCAGCAATAAACTGGCGATGACCAAACCTCCACCGTCACGCCAACAGAAATACGCCCATGCCATTACGACCCATGAATCCACGCAGCGGTCTTTCAACCGCGGTATTCTATTGGCGGTACACACTGCCGCTGTCGAAATACACATACACCTACAAAACACTACCACATTGGACAATTCGAAATACACACACCTGATACACATACACACACCACTCCCACACACCCAATACATTATAAAACACACACCCACATCACCCACAAACCCTTACGACCAGAAATTTCGAACGAAGACCAGAGAGAGACACCACAATCTACAAACAAGCATCCACAGGCACACAATACCAATACCCACAGAACTTCCACGCACCTCACACAACACACCACTAAATAGCACCCCACCTATCACTACACACTCCACCCCACACATCATCCACACCACCCCATGGCACCTCAAAGACACCCCAGGTTCTCAGATGCTGAACTCAGGGTCATGGTGGAGGAAATCCTACGAGTAGAGCCCCAGCTGTTCGGGACACAGGTGCAGCACACCACCATTGCCAGGAAGATGGAGCTATGGAGCAGAATAGTGGACAGGGTCAACGCTGTGGGACAGCACCCAAGAAATCGGGATGACATCAGGAAGAGGTGGAACAACCTACGGGGGAAGGTGCGTTCCATGGTATCAAGGCACAACATCGCAGTACAGCGGACTGGCGGCGGACCCCCACCTCCTCCCCCCGAATTTACAACATGGGAGGAGCAAGTCTTGAACATCCTGCATCCTGAGGGCCTCGCTGGAGTATCTGGAGGAATGGACTCTGGTAAGTCTCATCTTCACTACTTCATCCCCCCCACCCCACCTGCATGCCAACTCATACCCGCACCCTCACCCCCTTCACAACTACCCCTAGCAAATGTCTCACCATCACAACCCACCATTCCCAAAACTTAGCCCTGCATGCGGCCCCAAAGCATGGAACACCCATCACCAAAGCATGCCCAATGCACGTACCCATCACCCCCCCCCAAAACACCGTCACAACAGCCCCCACAAAGGAATGCCAGCACTGGGGTACACGGGCACCCACTAATTGCACGCCATTGGCACACACAGAAGCAATAACCATACTTTTATACCCCTGCAGGACCCGAACGCCAGGTCAACGCGCAGGAGGGTCCACAAATGTCCCCTCCACCCCCATAAGAGGCCCACAGTGATGACAGCAGCTCTGTCTCCCTGGATCTATATGACCAGCCTGGTCCATCGGGGACCTCTGGACAGTCGGTTCCCCTCAGACAGGCACAGGCCACAGCAGACCTTCCCCCCTCTGGGAACACCAGCACAGCACCCACCCAGCGGGCCCATACCTCTGTCCCCAGGACACGTCAATCAGCGGTGTGTCCACCACTACAGGGAACCCAGGCTAACGCACCACCCCAACAACAACAGGGACCTGGGGGAAGTGGTAGTGGGCACACGGTCCAGGGGACGGAGGCCCAAGGAAACAGGGGAAGTGGGAGGGCAGCTGTGCGACAGGGGGGGACAGGCCTAGGGAACCCACTCTCCACGAGGCCCTCTCCTCCATCATGGGAGCATACCACCACTCCCAGGAGACGATGGCGACGGTCCTGGCCAGGTTTCAGGAAATCCAGCTTCTGCAGGAACAACAGTATCTAGGGTTCAGGGAGGAACTGAGAAACATCAGTACCGCCATGGGTACCATCGTAGTGGCCCTGAATGAGTTAATCTCCACATTGCGGACCACTGTGGCACCTCAAAGGGCCCCTGACACTAGCATGGACCAAGAACTGGCTACCACCTCCGCCGGCGCTAGTGGACAGGAGGCCCCGACAGAAGACCAACAGGCCACCAGAACCCCACCCCCTGCAGAAGGAGAACCACCCCGCAAGCAGGCCCTGAGATCCAGGAAGAAGACAGAGTAACATGTCAAGACCCCCGCCAGCAAAGGATACCGCCCTGATTGTCATCCCACTGTCCCACATTGTCACCCTGTCCAACCTTAAACTGCCCCTGCTCCACTTCCCACAGGCATTTGGACAATGCACCTGTGAACCTGATAGTCTGGAATCTGCCATGGACAATCCTCCACCATCACCCCTCACCGATTTGCAACCACCCATCCAAATTAGAGCACTTGAATAAACACACTTATTGCACATAAACAATCTGGAGTCTGTCTGTGATTTTAACAAATGTATTAGACATGACAGTGCCAAAATTGTTATTCACATTGTGATGCCAAAAAAACGCTGTCACACAGCTGTAGTCCATGGGGAAACTAAGCAGATGTCACGCAGTGGGGTCCACTGCTCTGAAAACGGAAGGGAAAGTCACAACACAGTTACCATACACTGGGGGAAAAAGTCAGACAGTAGAGAGGTAGGAGTCTTTAAGTAAATGTAATATGCCAGTGTGTACTCTTACCTGTGTGTCACTGAAAGTATTGCTCTATTACTGTGTTCCTGTTGTCTATGTCGTCCTCTTCGGCTTCCTCTTCTTCACTCTCCACAGGCTCCACAGCTGCTACAACACCACCATCTGGACCATCCTCTGGCAGAAAAGGCACCTGGCGGCGCAAAGCCAGGTTGTGAAGCATACAGCAGGCCACGATGATCTGGCACACCTTCTTTGGTGAGTACATTAGGGATCCACCTGTCATATGGAGGCACCTGAACCTGGCCTTCAGGAGGCCAAAGGTGCGTTCGATCACCCTCCTAGTCCGCCCATGGGCCTCATTGTAGCGTTCCTCTGCCCTGGTCCTGGGATTCCTCACTGGGGTCAATAGCCAGGAAAGGTTGGGGTAACCAGAGTCCCCTTATAGCCACACACGGTGCCTCTGGAGTTGCCCCATCACATACGGGATGCTGCTATTGCGCAGGATGTAGGCGTCATGCACAGAGCCAGGGAACTTGGCAGTAACATGTGAGATGTACTGGTCTGCCAAACAGACCATCTGTACATTCATCGAATGAAAACTTTTCCTGTTCCTGTACACCTGTTCACTTTCTCTGGGGGGTACCAAAGCCACATGGGTCCCATCAATGGCACCTATGATGTTGGGGATATGTCCAAGGGCATAGAAGTCACCCTTCACTGTAGGCAAATCCCCCACCTCAGGGAAAACGATGTAGCTCTGCATGTGTTTGAGCAGGGCAGACATCACTCTGGACAACACCTTGGAAAACATAGGTTGAGACATCCCTGATGATATGGCCACTGTTGTTTGAAATGACCCACTTGCTAAGAAATGGAGTACTGACAGCACCTGCACTAGAGGGGGGATCCCTGTGAGTTGGCGGATGGGTGACATCAGGTCTGCCTCCAGCTGGGCACACAGTTCATGTATAGTGGCTCGGTCAAGCCTGTATGTCAGAATGACATGTCGTTCCTCCATTGTCGACAGGTCCACCAGCGGTCTGTACACGGGAAGATTCCTCCATCTCCTCGCATTGCCAAGCGGACGGTGCCTAGGAAGGACAACAGCGAGCACAGAGTCAATCAACCAACAGGTACGTTCCCACAGCTTGCACACAACACGATTCACTATGCATTGAATGGTGTGTATGAGTGTTGAGGAAAGGCCTAGGTATGTGTGACGCAGTAGAAATTAAGCCATGTGGGCCCTTGAAATGGCGGCTGCCTGACCTGTGAAGTGTGACAATGGGATGTGAGGTCAATGCGCTGGCGTGGCACACCGTGGTGGTAGGCGGTCGAAGACCGCGGCGCAAAGCCGCATTGGTTCACATTGAATCCTATGGGTTTCAGGAGCCAATGACGATGTGCGCCAGCGGTCGCGGTACGCACCGCCGCGGTACACACCGCCGCGGGCGTGACCGCCATTTTCTATCAGCTTAATCACTCGATACCTGATCTTCCACAGGAGAGGACCTACACTGCAAGTGCTGCTGTGACCTCGGTCTGGAAGAGACAATGGCTGCTGCGACTGGGGAAAGGGCCCCTGCCTTCACTTCTGAAGAATTGGAGAAACTCGTGGATGGGGTCCTCCCCCAGTATGCGCTACTCTACGGTCCTCCAGACCAACAGGTAAGTACACGGGGACCATGCTTTGTGGGCAATGCCTGGGTTGAGTCGGGTGGATGAAAGATGGTGGGGAGGGGAGCGATTGAGTCATGCATCAGACGACAGATGAGAGCATGTGCCACATGGCAAGGGTGGGGATGGGGGGCCACTCACATTGAGCATGCAGAAGGTGATGAAAATTTTTCTCTCCCTGTACATGTCACATAGGTCAGCGCCTACCAGAAAATCACGATTTGGCGTGCCATCGCCAAGGACGTCCGGACCCTGGGGGTCCACAACAGACGGGGAACCCACTGCCGGAAGAGGTGGGAGGACATCCGCCTCGGGAGCAGGAAGACGGCGGAGGCTCTGCTGGGGATGGCCTCCCAACGTAGGAGGGGTGCCAGTTGTCAATTGACCCCCCTGATTTCCCGGATCCTGGCGGTGGCCTACCCCGATTTGGATGGGCGCGTGAGGACATCACAGCAGACTCAAGGGGGTGAGTACAGTCTCATTCTGGTGACTTTGCACGCAGTGGAGGTGTCTGGGTGGGGGAGGAGGGCTGTGGGTCTCCCTAGGCCAGGGCGAATTCTGTAGGCTAGGCCCCTCCGTAAGGCATGGCCCTGTGCCCCCGCCCCGCACCTCTGTGGGGTGCCAAGTTCAGGTATCCATGTCCCTGTGTCATCTATGTGTGCAGCTGTCGTCGATAGGCTTGTAGGCCATGTCCCACGGATTGCGTAGTGGACCCCAAGTGCACGGCATAGTGCAGGGGGCTTCTGTGTCTGTCTTGTCCGCCAACGGTAGCGGTAATCCATGCACTCAACATGTCTTTATTTCTCCCCCCCCTCTTTTTTGTGGTCTTCCTGTTCATGTGTGCATCAGCATCATCAGGCGGAGGAGAAGTGGCATCGGAGCACGAGGGAGCTGCATCTCACATGGCCATGGCGGGCCATGCAACTGAGTCGGATTTCACCAATGAGACGGAGGGCGAGGGGAGCTCCACAGCGGGGACTCGTGCTGATGTCAGTGGCAGCGACTCGTCCTCTGAAGGGAGCTCCCTTGTGGTGGCGGCAACATCCGTGCCCCCCGCAACAACAGGTACAGCCGCCACCCAGCGCACCAGCACCGCCCTCCCAGCAGCCCCTCAGCGTTCGCCCCGTGCCTCCTCACCCAGGAAGGTGGGCATCTCCTTCGCCCCAGGCACCTCAGGCCCTGCCCCAGTCACCCCTGCTGCCCTCAGTGAGGAGGTCATTGACCTCCTGAGGACCATCATTGTTGGGCAGTCTACCCTTTTGAATGACATCCAGGGTGTAGAAAGGGAGGTGCACCGGAGTAATGCATACCTGGAGGGCATTCATTCGGGTCAGGCTGCCCATCAGCGATCGTTCAACGCTCTGGCCTCAGCACTGACAGCAGCAATTGTCCCTGTCTCTAGCCTCCCCCCTCCAACTTTCTCCACCCAGACCCAATCCCCAGTACCTCTGCCTATCCCAGACACACCATCAGACCAGCCTGCACACACCTCAACACCCAAGGGAAGCTCATCCAGACATAAGCACCACACATCACACAAGCATTCACACAAGCAACATCCACATGCAGACATACCAACAGCCACTGCCTCTACTGTGTCCCCCTCCTCCTAGTCTCCCTTCTCCCTCCCTGTGACGTCTCCACTCACACTTGCATGCACAACATCTTCAGCCACTACGTCCATCACCAGCACACCCACCAGAACACTCCGCACACGTGCAGTCACCACCCCCACTACCATGTACACGTCCCCTGTGTCCTCTCCCAGTGTGTCTGTCACCCCCTCTTCCAAACCACACAAACGCAAGCAGCCACCCACCCAACAGCCATCCACCTCACGACAGCCTCCAGCCCAAGCACCTGCACCCAAAGACACCAGACTTCACACTCCTACAACCACATCCTCTTCCTCCACTCCCATACCCACTACACCTACCCGTCACTCTCTTTCCAAATTGCTTTTCCTTGCCAACCTTAACCTCTTTCCAACAACTCCCCAACCCCGTCCATCTCATAAGACTGCAATCAGCACCTCAGCCACCACCAAACCAGGACCTATCAGGACTGTTGTCCAAGGACTGTGGAGTCCCCCACCCTCAAGGGCAACAACTCCGGCGAGGAGCCAAGGCACGCCCAGCCCACCCCCGGAAAAGCACCCAAAAGTGAGCAGTGCCCGGCGCGAGAGGCCACGGACACCAGGGACCAAAATCCCTACCCTGGCTCAGTCTGGAAGTGGGGTGCCACCTGGCACACCGCCAAAGGTGTCAAAGGGCCACAGACGACCAGGGAAGGGTGGGAAGGGCAGCACGCCCGACAAGTCCGGCAGCAGGCCAGCTGCCCAGGAGTCCCCCACCAGCCCCCTCCCAGGTGTGCAGGAGGACACCCAGAGGCCCGGTACGGCAGCCCAGGAGGGCCCCGCAAGCCAACGGACAGATGGCCAGGAAGGCCCTGCCAGCCACATGCCAGGTGAACTGGGCCCTTTCAATCAAGCACCACTGAACTGGGCACCGCCGTCTCAAGCACCGCTGAACAGGGCACCGCCGTCTCAAGCACCGCTGAACTGGGCACCGCCATCTCAAGAACCGCTCCGCTGGTCACCGCCGTCTAAAGAACCGCTGAACTGGGCCCTTCATCTCAAGTACCGCTGAACTGGGCACCGCCATCTCAAAAACCGCTCCGCTGGGCACCGCCGTCTCAAGCACCGCTCCGCTGGGCCCTTCATCTCAAGCACCGCTGAACTGGGCCCTTTCAAACAAGCACCGCTGAACTGGGCACCGCCATCTCAAGAACCGCTCCGCTGGGCCCCGCCGGGCACCGCCGTCTCAAGCACCGCTCCGCTGGGCCCTTCATCTCAAGCACTGCTCCGCTGGGCACCGCCGGGCACCGCCGTCTCAAGCACCGCTCCGCTGGGCCCTTCATCTCAAGCACCGCTCCGCTGGGCACCGCCGTCTCAAGCACCGCTCCGCTGGGCCCTTCATCTCAAGCACCGCTGAACTGGGCCCTTCATCTCAAGCACCGCTCCGCTGGGCACCGCCGTCTCAAGCACAGCAGAACTGGGCCCTTCATCTCAAGCAGCGCTGGCCCATTGACGGAAGGGGCAGGCCCGCATCTGTGTCGGGAAGGGCTGCACGAGGCACTCTGGGCACTAGTCCCCCTCCAGGATGGCACAGTGGGCAACCCACCCACTGTAGAGACTTGTGAGACTGTGGCTTTGCACTCCCCAGGATGGTACAGTGGGCAAGCCACCCACTGTAGAGACTTGAGAGACTGTGGCTTTGCATTCCCCAGTAAGGCACAGTGGGCAACCCAACCACTGTAGAGACTTGAGAGACTGTGGCTTTGCACTCCCCAGGATATGGCAGTGGGCAACCCACCCACTGTAGAGACTTGTGATACTGTGGCTTTGCACTCCCCTGGATGGGACAGTGGCCATTGAGGCCCCTCGTGGATCTGGCGTCGTGTACTCATGTGGCTGAGGTGCCCCCCCTTCCCTTCCTCCTGAGGTGCCTGTAGTTTTTCTATCTGATGCCCCTGCAGTGTTCTCTCCGTTGGTGTCAGGTATCTTGTGTGGGCCTTGCCCATGTGATTTGGGCACAATGACAGCTAGAATTATCGGACTTTTAATATTTATGTATATATTAGTTTTAAATGTGTGATATTTTTATAAGGCAATAATACAATATATTAGACTGTTTATGATCTATTCCTTTTGTCTTTGCATTCTTTCGGGGGGGGTTGGGGGTTGTAACAGTGATGTATTGCTATGCATTGATGTGTGTGTTGTAGTGGGTGGGGGTGGGGGTGTCGCGTATGTGTGTCCCCGTAATATTTTCTTCTCCCCCCTCCCCTGTGTCGTAGGTGCAGTACTCACCGTTGTCTTCTGCACCGGCGTTCGTGCTCCTGGTAGTAGAGGAGCAGGAATACAATAGCTGGTAGGATGTGTAATTCGGGTTCCATGCTGTCCAGATTCCTCGTGGGGTGTATGGAGGTGAGCGTTTTCGGTTTGAAATGTCTGTTTCCGCCGTGTTTTTATCGGCGAGGCTACCGCCACGGAAAAGGTGGCGGATTGGTGGGTTGTGATAGGGTGGGCGGTACATTGTCTCCCGCCTGTCTGTTGGCGGTGACCGCCGCGCTGTTTGTTTGTCCCGCCGTGGCGGTCCGCGTGTTAAAGTGGCGGTCTCTGTTGTCGGTTTCCGCCAGGGTCAGAATTCCATTTGTTTAACCGCCAGCCTGTTGGCGGGTTAGCCGCCGCTTTAACACCGACCGCCAGGGTTGGAATGACCACCACAATCTTAAAATCAACTTTACTAAAAGATGTATTTTTAAATTGTGAGCTCAGAGACCCCAAACTCCAGATGTCCATCCACTCCCAAAGGGAATCTACACTTTAATCGGATTTAAAGGTAGCCCCCATGTTAACCTATGAGAGGGACAGGCCTTGCAACAGTGAAAAACAAACTTAGCAATATTTCACTGTCAGGACATATAAAACACATTACTATGGGGGTCATTCTGACCTTGGCGGTCCATGACCGCCATGGCGGAGGGCGGCAGAAGCACCGCCAACAGGCTGGCGGTGCTTCCTGGGCGATTCTGACCGCGGCGGTAAAGCCGCGGTCAGAAAAGGGGAGCCGGCGGTTTCCGGCCGGTTTCCCGCTGGCCCAGGGAATCCGCATGGCGGCGCTGCTTGCAGCACCGCCATGGGGATTCCGAGCGCCTTCCCACCAGCCTGTTTCTGGCGGTGTCCACCGCCGGAACCAGGATGACGGGAACAGCTGCCGTGGACCACAAAGATTTTCACTGTCTGCTGTGCAGACAGTGAAAATCGCGTCGGGTGCCACTGCACCCGTCGCACCCCTTCAACTCCGCCGGCTCCATTCCGAGCCGGCTTCATTGTTGAAGGGGCTGTCCCGCTGGGCCGGCCGGCGGTCTTCTGGTGGTCGCCCGCCGGCCCAGCGGGAAAGCCGGAATGGCCGCCGCGGTCTTTTGACCGCGGAGCGGTCTTTCGGCGGGAACCGCTTGGCGGGCGGCAACCGCCGACCGCCGCGGTCAGAATGACCGCCTATATGTCCTACCTTAACCATACACTGCACCCTGCCCTTGGGGCTACCTAGGGCCTACCTTAGGGGTGCCTTAAATGTAAGAAAAGGGAAGGTTTAGGCCTGGCAAGTGGGTACACTTGCCAAGTCGAATTTACAGTTAAAACTGGACACACAGACACTGCAGTGGCAGGTCTGAGACATGATTACAGAGCTACTTATGTGGGTGGCACAACCAGTGCTGCAGGCCCACTAGTAGCATTTGATTTACAGGCCCTGGCACCTCTAGTGCACTTTACTAAGGACTTACTAGTAAATCAAATATGCCAATCATGGATAAACCAATTACATACAATTTACACAGAAAGTATATGCTCTATAGCACTGGTTAGCAGTGGTAAAGTGCTCAGAGTTCAGAAGCCAACAGCAACAGGTCAAAAAAAATAGGAGGCAAAAAAGGCAATTTCTAACAGCTCTATTATGAGTTACACAGCCAGCACCGTCAAAATCCAGCCAAAAGTCCGACACCGTCAGGATTCTGGAGAGCAGGAAAGAGGCGGTTCCACCACCAGCACCGCCAGCCTGTGAAAAATCCTTCCAACAAATTACAACCCACAAAACACAATAGCGGTAAACCAATGGCAGTGTGAACCGCAGCGGTCTACACAGCAGTACACTGCACCACATTGTATAGTTTGAATTCCACACATTTATGAGATCTGCCCGGCTGTCTCCACCTTCATCTTCATCACTGCCATCCTCACTTGGCAATTCTGCATTCTAACCCTCTGGAACTGCTGGCTCCTCTTCATCTGGTGTATATATAGGATCTGAAGTCTCAGGGTGAGGTTGTTGAGTAAGCAGAAGCCAACAATGATTTGACACACTATGGCCCTCATTACAACCCTGGCTGTAAATGCCGCCTTCCTCCATGCTGACGGCCGCCAACATACAGTGACCGCGGCGGTATTCCGTGATGGGTATTATGACCCACACATAGAATACAGCCACTATACAGACACCCACACAAGTCCGCCACACCAAAGGTCAGTGATAAACTGGTGATAGCAAAACCCACGCCGTTACGCCAACAGGAATACGCCCACAGTATCACGACCCACAAATCAACACGGCGGTCTTTCAACCGCGGTAAACCATTGGCAGTACACACCACTGCGCTCAAAATACACACACATTTACAAAATCACACCACATTGGACAATTAAAACTACACACACCTGACACACCCACACACTCACACCACTATAAAACACACACCCACAATACCCACAACCCCTTACAACGAAAAAAAAAATGCTGAGAGAGACAAGCCAGGAGCACCCACCCAATCAGAGGCACAGAACACCATCACTCATTCACGCACTTCACAGCATACACAACAACACATCACCCCACACATCACCCCACACATCCTCACACATATCACTCACACCACATCCATGGCACCCCAAAGACACCCCAGGTTTTCAGAGGAGGAGCTAAGGGTAATGGTGGAGGAAATCATCCGGGTAGAGCCACAGCTATTTGGATCACAAGTGCAGCAGACATCCATTGCAAGGAAGATGGAGCTATGGCGGAGGATTGTGGACAGGGTCAACGCCGTGGGACAGCACCCAAGAATCAGGGATGACATAAGGAAGAAGTGTAATGACCTACAGGGGAAGGTATGTTCCGTGTTATCAAGACACCAGATTGATGTAAAGAGGACTGGCAGTGGACCCCCACCTCCTCCCCCACAACTAACAACATGGGAGAAGCAAGTCTTGGCGATCATGCATCCTGAGGGCCTCGCAGGAGTAGCAGGAGGACTGGATTCTGGCAAGTCAAATCTTAACTACCTTGTCCCCCCTACCCTACCTGCATGCCATCACAAAACCCTACCCTTACCCTCACCCCATCACCCCAACACCTCACACATACCCCACTAGCACAACCCACCCATCCCAATACCAGGCCCTGTATGCAGCAACAATGCATGGACATCACCAACAGACCTGCATGGACAGCCATCACCCCAGCATGCCCAATAGAGAGACTCACCCAGCCCACAAAATCACCACTCACACAAGGCCAAGCCGACAGGGAAATCACAATCATACAGGGACACACACCCATTGCACATGCAGATACATTAACAATGCATTTGCATCCAACAGGACCCCTACCCTACGTCATTGGAGAGGAAGTGCCAGCTACATCCAGTTCCCTCCCAGAAGAGGCCCATAGTGATGACAGCAGCTCTGCACGCCTGGATCAGGATGAACAACCTGGCCCATCAGGGACCTCTGGACTGTCGGTTACCTTGCCACAGTCCCAAACCACCACAGAGCCTCCCCCCTCCGGAAACACCAGCACAGCACCCACCCAGCAGGCCCATGCCACTGTCCCCAGGGCACGTCAATCAGCAGTGTGTCCATCACTACAGGGACCCCAGGCAACACCACAAACACAGGACGATCATTGACCTAGGATCAGTGGCAGTGGGAACACGGTTCAGGGGACACAGGCACAGGACAACAGGGAAGCTGGGAGGACTGCTGTGCGACAGGGGGAGGACAGACCCAGGGAACCCGCTCTCCGTGAGGCACTCTCAAACATCCTGGGAGCATACCACCATTCCCAGGAGACCAAGGGCCAGGTACTGGCCAAGTTACAGGAGACCCAGCGGCTGCAGGAGGGACAGTACCTGGGGATCAGGGAGTACTTGACCAAAATCTACACCATCCTGGTCACCATTGCAGGGGTGCTAGCTGACAATGGGAAAGACCATGAGGGCGGCAGTGGCACAACAAAGGGTGCCTGACACTAGCCAAACCGAGGAACAGCCTTCCACCTGCGCCGGGGCTAGTGGACAGGAGGTCCCTCCGCAGGACCAACAGGCCACCAGCACCCCACCCCCTGCAGAAGGAGAACCACACCGCAAACGGTCCCTGCGATCCAGGCAGAAGACAGAGAACATTGTCAAGACCCCTGCCAGGAAATAGGACTCTCCTCATAGTCACCCTTCTCTCCCACTCTGTTCCCCTGTCCACCTTGAACTGCCATTGCCCCCCTTCCTATACTCCCTTGGACAATGCACCTGTGATACCAAGAGACTGGTCCTTACCATGGACTCTCCTCCAGTATCAACCCAGCCCCTTGCACATACCCCTATACTTATTAGCACCTAAATAAACACCCTTGAAACAAATACCAATCTGGAGTCAGTGTAATGAATCTCAAATATAATAGTACAACATTCTCAAAGCATTGCAGCGTATATGTATTGTGAAATATACCACAGGGTGACCTTTGGTGGGCAGCAGTACATATAGCAGGAGCCAGAATGGGGAACACAGATCTAAAAATAGAGAATCCAAAGGGAACAGTCAGTCGCCATAGACATAGGGTAAGAGGCTGCCATGTACAATGTCCAACAGATGAATGAAATGTTAAGTAGAGTCACAGTCTCTTACCTGTGTGTCACTGGAAGTACTGCTGTATTATGTTTGTTCTGTTGTCAACATCTTCTTCCTCTGCCTCCTCTTCGTCACTGTCCACAGGCTCCAACGCTGCCACAAGACCATCTCCAGGCTCATCCTCCTGCAGAAAAGGCACCTGGCGTCTCAAGGCCAGGTTGTGCAACATACAGCATGCCACGATGATCTGGCACACCTTCTTGGGTGAGTAGTACAGGGATCCACCAGTCAGATGGAGCACCGGAACCTGGCCTTCAGTAGGCCGAAGGTTCTCTCAATTATTCTTCTTGTACGCCCATGTGCCTCATTGTAACGTTCCTCTGCCCTTGTCCTGGGATTCCTCACTGGGGTGGGTACCCATAACAGGTTGGGGTAACCAGAGTCACCTGTAAATATCGAGGGACAACTGTTAGACACACACTAACCCTTAGGGACAACCCCATACCCAAACACCTACTTATACTGGGTGGGGACCTTGAGCTCACCTATTAGTCACACCCGGTGCCTCTGGAGTTGGCCCATCACATATGGGATGCTGCTATTCCACAAGATATAGGCGTCATACACAGAGCCAGGATATTTGACATTCCCATGAGAGATATACTGGTCCGCCAAACACACCATCTGCACATTCATTGAGTGATAGCTTTTTCCATTCCTGTAAACCTGTTCATTTCTCTTGGGGGGGGGGGAGGGAGACAAATGCCACATGTGTACCATCAATAGCACCTATGATGTTGGGGATCTGTTCCAGGGCATAAAGGTCAGCTTTCACCGTGGCCAATTCATCCACCTGGGGGAACACGGTGTAGCTGCGCATGTGTTTCTGCAGGGCAGACAACACTCTGGTCAACACATTGGAGAACATTGGCTGAGACATCCCTGATCCCATGGCCACTGTAGTTTGAAAGGAACCACTTGCCAGGAAATGGAGCACTGACAGGACCTGCACTAGAGGGGGGATTCCTGTGGGCTGGCAGATAGCAGACAACAGGTCTGGGTCCAATTGGGCACACAGTTCTTGGATTGTCGCACAATCAAGTCTGCATGTGATGATAATGTGTCTGTCCTCAATTGTCGACAGGTCCACCAGGGGTCTGTACACCAGAGGATGCAGCTATCTCATAATCTGCCCAAGCCGTTGTAGCCTATGGAGGAGAACGTTGAGCAGAGGGTCATATTTCCACAATGTTGCTGAATTTACGTCACAGAAGCAGTATGTGAAGTCGAGAGTCAGATGATGTGCCAATGTCTGCTGTGACGCAGCTAGGTGCCATGCCATGTGCCCACTTGAAATGGTGGCTCCCTGACCTGTGAGGAAGGACAAGTGGAAATGAGGTAAGTGTGCTAGTGTTGTGCACCGTTGCGGTAGGCGGTCGATGACCATCACGCAACTGCGCATTGGTTTTCAATGGGCCCTATGGGTTCCAGGAGCCAATGGCGATGTACGCCGGCAGTGACGGTACGCACCGCTGCGGACATGACCGCCATTTTTTATCTCTTCACTCACTTCCTACCTGACCTTCAACAGGCGAGGACCTACACTGCAAGTGCTGCTATAACCTGAGTCTTGAAGTGACAATGACTCATGTGTCTGGGGAAAGGGCCCCTGCCTTCACTGTAGAGGAGTTGGAGAAATTGGTGGATGGGGTCCTACCCCAGTACACTTTACTCAACGGTCCTTCAGACAAACAGGTGAGTACACTGTGATCATGATGTGTGGGCAATGCATGTTTGGAGTGGTGTGGATGTAAGCCACATGTTGAGGGTGCTGATGCGTCCTGGCCTGAGTGCTGCATGAGAGGTGGTCAGTGTATGTGCTTCAGGGCATGGGTGGGAACTGGTGGGCAATGGGTATGCCGGTCCGGACGTATGAGTGATTTCCTTTTCTACTGTCTTTTCCCTCCAGGTCAGCGCCCACCAGAAGAAGGGTATTTGGCGTACCATCGCCAAGGGGGTGCGGACCTGGGGGTCTATCACAGGCAGAGCACCCAGTGCCGCAAGAGATGGGAGGACCTGCGCCACTGGACCAAGAAATCGGCGGAGGCCCAGCTGGGGCTGGCCTCCCAATGTGGAAGGGGTGCCCATCGCACCATGACCCCCCTGATGTTCCGCATCCTGGCGGTGGCCTATCCGGAATTGGATGGGCGCTTGAGGGCATCACAGCAGCCACAAGGGGAGTACAGATTCTGAAATCTAACTTTGCGCGCTTTAGGAGGTAGCTCGGTGGGGGATGTGGGCTGTGGGTGCCCCTAGGCCATGGCGATCATGGCAGGGTAGGTCCCTTGTGTGCAGTCTCTGTTGCACTCCTACCCCAATGGTGTAAGTGGCCATCTACTGGGCAGGGTCCTGTGGGTGTCAGCTGTGCAGATTCTGGCATTAGGCACTGTACACCATGGGCTGGTGACCATCTTAGTGACTGGTTGGGCATGGCCTAGTGCATAGGGCAGTTCACTGTAGGTTGTGTACGCCAATGGTAGTGGTGTTGCTGGCATTGACCAAGTGTATCCTCTGTCCTTCCCCCCCTTTTTGTTTTGCCGCCCTGTCCTTGTGTGCATTAGCATCATCTGGCAGAGGAGCAGAGGCACTGGCGACAGAGGGAGCTGCATCCCACATGGGCCTGGAGGCCGAATCCACTGAGGGTGAAGGCACCAGTGGGTCGGAGAGCGAGGGGAGCTCCATGACGGGTACAGGAGGGGAGACCACTGACAGTGACTCCTCCTCAGATGGAAGCTCCCTGGCGGTGGTGGACACCTCTGTGCCCACCCCAACAACAGATACAGCTGCCACCCCTCCTACCAGCACCGCCCTCCAAGCAGCCCCTCAGCGTGTTTTCTGTGCCCACTCACCCAGGAGGGTGGACATCTCCTTCATCCCAGGCACCTCAGGCCCTGCCCCAGTCAGCCCTGCTGCTCTCAGTGAGGAGGCTATTGACCTCCTGAGATCCCTCTCTGTTGGGCAGTCAACCATACTGACAACATCCAGGGTGTAGCAGGGCATTTGCAACAAACAAATGCATACCTGGAGGGCATTCACTCTGGCGTGGTGGCCCAACAGAGAGCATTTCAGGCTCTGGCCTCAGCACTGATGCAGCCATTGTCCCTGTGTCCACCCTCCCCCCTCCAACTTCCACTACCCAGACCCAATCCCCTCTACCTCAGCCTATCCCGAGTCCACCTTCAGACCAGCATGCACCCAAATCACCACACAAAAGTGGATCAGGCAAACATAAGCACCACTCTTCATCTCACAGGCACTCACACAAGCACCATGTCCATACACACACACCAACATCCACTGCCTCCACTGTGTCCCCCTCCTCCTCCTCCTCCACCTCCTTCCCAGTATCGTCTCCACTCAGACCTGCATGCACTACATCTTCATCCACTACCTCCATCACCAGCACGCCCATCACTAACGCCCCTCACTGGCAGTCACCACCCCCACAACCATGCACACATCCCCTGTGTCCTCTCCCAGTGTGTCTGTGACCACTCGTCCCAAAGTTCACAAACGCAAGCACCCACCCACCCAACAGCCATCCACCTCACAACAACATCCAGCCCATGCACTTTCTCCCAAACTCACTTCACCTCCTACAACCACTCTCAAACCCTCTCCATCTTCCCGTCTCAGTGTGTCTAAAAAACTTTTCCTGGCTAACGTTGACTTCTTCCCTACCCCTTCCCCCATCCTTCCGTTCAGTCCAGGGTGTCCAGATCCCAGGCCAGCACCTCAGCCACCAAGTCAGCGTCCGCTGTGGTACCTGCAAGTCCCAGAGGATCAAAGGGGGCCCACGTCAGGGCAGCCAGTGTGCCACCGACCCCTGCAAAGGTTCAACCCATCCCGCCACCTTCCAAGGTGAAGAAGCGGCCAGTCTGCAGTACAGGCAAGAAGGACGACCCACCCAGCAAGGCCTCCTCCAAATCTAAAGCTGCCAGTGCCAAGGTCCCAGCAGCATCAGCTAAGGTGGGGAAGGGGAAGAAAACCCAAGGCAAGCCACTTCAGGCCTCGGAGGCTCCAGGTGAGGGAGTAGTGCCCACCATCAGTACTGACAGCCCCGCAACCTGTACCGCGGAAATCACCGCTGCAGGCACCGCCACCTGCACCGCCACCTCCCCTGCCACCTGAACTGCCCCCTGCACTGCCACCTGCACCGCCGCTGCCACACCAACTGTGAGCAGCATCATCCCCAGTGGGTAGCCGTCCGAGGATGCAGGAGACTGCCTGGTGTCTCCCTCCACCACTACCAGCACCTGCACATGCACCGCCATCAACACCGACACATGCCCAGCCGGTGCCACTTCAACTGTGAGCAGCATCATCCCCAGTCGGCAGTCATCCGGGGCTGCAGGAGACTGCCAGGACCGTCCCACCACCACATGAAGCACCCCCACTAGCACCGGCAAAACCACCAGTTTGCAGCCACAGGATGGAGTCTGGCTCTGCCTCCATGGGGTATCATGCTACCTGTTCCCTGCAAATCTCATGCCTCAGATACCCAGGTGAGAGAATGTGAACTGACACACCCAAAGTGCAGCATCATTGGGCCCATCCTTGGCAGCATGAAGCACACTGGGCACAAAACCCCCTCCAGAACCAGTGGAGAAAGGCATCCACTCACCCTATGCTTGGCAGGATGAAGCAGACCGGGCACAAAGCCCTCTCCAGAACCAGTGGAGATATGCATCCACTCACCCTATCCTTGGCAGGATGAAGCACACTGGGCACAAAGCCCCCTCCAGAACCAGTGGAGAAAGGCATCCACTCACCCTATCCTTGGCAGGATGAAGCACACTGGGCACAATGCCCCCTCCAGAACCAGTGGAAGAAGCCATCCACTACAGAGACTGTGGCTTTGCACTCCCCAGGAGCAAGCAGTGGCAAACCACCCACTTGAGAGACTGTGGCTTTGCACTCCTCCAGAGCAAGCAGTGGGCAAACCACCCACTTGAGAGACTGTGGCCTTGCACTCCCCAGGCCATCACTGTAGGCATGTTGCCCCCTCCAGGAGCAGTGGCGTAGTACCATCTTCTGGCTGAGGTGCCCCCCCTTCCCCGTCCCCCTGAGGTGCCTGTGTGTGTTTGACCTGATGCCCCTGCAGTGTTCTCTCCGTATTGAGGCAGGAGTCAAGTGTGGGCTTTGCCCATGATTTTTTGGCCCAGTGGGCCATGGACATTTGCAAAGGACAATGTACGGCCTTCTGTACATATTGTAAATATTTGTATATACTGCTTTTCTAAACGTTTACTATGTCTGCCTATTTCTAACATATCACTGATTGGACTTTATTCCTTTTGTCCTTGCATTCTTCCAGGGGGTAACAGGGTATAAATGTAATGTTTTTGTGTGCATGGTGTTGTGGGTGAGGGTGGGGGTGTTGCGTGTTGCATGTGTGTGTCACTTTCTTTTTCCTCCCCCGTGCCATGTGTGCTAGGTGCAGTACTCATCATGGTCGACGCTGCTGCCTTAGGTATCCGTTGTGTATGAGAAGATACACCAGCATGGGGAGGACCTGCAGCTCGGGCTCCATGGCATCCTGGTTCTTTGTTTCTTGTCGAGAGGTGAGTGGATTCACTTCCAAGTCCTGTTTCTGCTGAGCTTTTGATTGCATTGGTACCGCCCCGGAAAAGCTGGCTGATTGGCAGGTTGTGATAGGGTGGGCAGTACATTGTCTACCGCCTGTCTGTTGGTGGTTACCGCCGCGGTGTTTGTTGCTACCGCAGTGGCAGTCGGAGTGTTAAAGTGGCTGTCTCTGTTGGCGGTTTCCGCCATGGTCGTGATTCAATTTTTTTTACAGCCGACCTGTTGGCCGTATTGCTGCCGCTTTAACACCGATTGCCACGGTTATAATGAGGGCCTTTGTCTGGTGAGTAAAGGAGGGCTCCACCAGCCTTATCAATGCAACAAAATCTAACCGTTAGGAGCCCAAAAGTCTGCTCCACCACACGCCTTTTCCTTACGTGGGCCTCATTGAAGCAAATTTCTCCTGTCGTGGTTGGGTACCTCACTGGTGACAACAACCAGTGATGGTTTGGGTAGCCAGATTCCCCTGTAAGGAATTGTTACATGTGTGCAAACATAAATCTTCCACGTACTTACATTTGGCAGCAGACATAAGATACTGACACACATCACTTATATCACTTACCAACTATCCAGGCCCTCTTTATGTACTGTTGTGTCATCAGCAGTGGGAAATTGCTGTTCCGCATGATGAAGGAATCATGAACTGAACCAGAGTATTTTGCACATACTTGGGAAATCTAGCGGTCTGCCAAACAGATTACTTGCACATTTATGGAGGGGAAGTTCTTCCTGTTTTGATACCCCTGTTCATCGCCATTTGGGTATACCAATGCTACATGGGTACCATCAATGGCTCCCACCACATGTGGGATATGTGCCAAAGCAGAAAAATCTGCCTTCACATGGGCCAAATCCTCCTATTGTAGAAATCTATTGTAGCTGTCCAGATGTTTTAACAATGCAGAGAATACATCTTTCAAGACCAGACTGAACATAGGCTGGAACATGCCTGCAGCAGGGCTACAATATTCTGAAAGGACCCTGTGGATAGGAAATACAGCACTGACATGACTTGTACAATGGGTGGTATGCTATTTGGATGATGAATGGCAGGCATCAGATCTGGCTCCAACTGACGACACAGAGCCATGATTGTCTGCCTATCCAGGTGGTAGATATAGATGACATGTTGATCCTCCATGGTCTGCAGGTCTGCTAGTGGATGGTACACTGGAGGTTGTCTGACCCTTCTCATTCCAGGATAACTAGATGAAGGAATACAAGAAGGTATGTTGATCAGTCATTGTGTGCATTGTACGTTTATATCCACCTATGTCACACATGATGCATGGACATGACATATGAAATGGCACACAGGACATATCTAGGTAAATAATGGCTCATTGCTGCCATGCCATCCCCTTACCTCGATTAAGACTAGTTAAATGGATATGCATTTCACAGAAAGTCCCAGTGAAAAGGACATTCTTATCATGTTTCACATATGATAGACACTAATACTACCTATCGAATTGCCATGAGGGTGCAGACCATGCAACTATTGGTACATAGCTCACATATTATGTATCTCACAACATGCAAATTAAATCGGAATTAAAATATATGGTTGCTTAAAGCCAGCACTGTAAACTGTGACATAGATATGTTTCTGATCTTGTGCCGCATCTTTATTTGAACTTTTCAGACCATCTAAGGACCTTCAAATGGCAGCTGCCTGACGTACTATACAGGACGTTAGGAAATTACCTAAGTCCGGTGGCGGAAGTCATCATGGTGGTAGGCGGATACTATTGGAGTGGATATTGCCATTGGAACGCATTGATGCCTTTGGCGGTCTTTGGCCAATGGTGATGTCTGTCTGTGGTGATGGTGTCTTATGTTGCGGACGTGACCGCCATTTCATACTTCATCTCTCACTTGATGCCTGAAACTGCTGCCACTGAGACCTCCACGACTTGAGCTGCTGTGTACTGCCTATTGGAGCAATCATGCCATGTCCTACATGTGATAGGGCCCAGGTCTTCTCACCGAGGAGCTTGAGAAGCCAGTAGAGGAGGTCCCACCCCTGTATGAACAGCTCTATGGTGCACCAGAGGAGCAGGTAAGTGCCCCATGTGCACGTACATTTCCTTAACCCAACTATACTTTATGAAACTAAAGAAAGGCTGATGTGCAACGTTTCTGATTGTGTGTTTAAAGTCTATAGGGTGCCAAAGTTGTGATCGAATGGGATGAGTTTCTGGTCCTGTACTTACATTTGGTGACAGATTGTGAGTTCCCAGACATTGTGGAGAATGTTTGATATATGGTCCCTGACCCATCTTGTGACTGTTGCACAAGGTTAGGGTTGATGGTATACCAGACTCCTCCTGAAATAGCATATTTGCTAATGTGTTTGTTGTCATATGTGATGAGATGACAGCTAGTGCTGGAGATGCATGTTGTCTGCCTGTTTCCACCACACTTCTGGCGTGACTGCATATGCTCATCTAATATTGGAGGGCATGTTAAAGACAGTCTGTTTGATTTGTTGTACTAACTAGTTATAACCCTGCCTGTTGTAGTATGGTACATGTGGACATGACATAATTTTTTGCCCATGTTATCCAAGCAGGTCAACGCCTATCAGAAGAAGGGGATTTGGCCTGCCATCCCAAGAAAGTGCGGACCCTGGGGGTCCACAGCCGACAGAGTGCCCACTGTTGGAAGAGGAGGGAGGACCTGAGACCCGGGGGGGCCAGAAGACCGCAGAGGCTCAGCTGGGGATGTCCTCCTAACAAGGAGGGGGGTGACCGTCGGACCATGATCCCCCTAATGGCCCACATTTTGGCGATGACCTACCCTGAGTTGGATGGGCATTTGAAGGCAGCACAGTAGCCACAAGGGGGTAAATACAGACCTAACTCATGTTTGTCCCTTTACCAGGTGATTGAGCGAGGGAACCGAATGTTGGCTCTGACAATGTGGTAAGTGCAAAATGTCTCTGATTTCCTGTGTACACATTGATGTACCGTAGCCATCCATAGCACACGTGTGTGCACACGCAATTGCATTTAGAGGCATGTTACTAAACTATGTTGTTCCCTCAGTACAATAGCATATGATGGTGCCATATGTGTAACACTGTACTGCATTTTCTACTTTGGTGATTGTAGGTCCCCACCAACAGGTAAATCCCCCCAAAGTAATGGTGGTAAGGTGCATAGGTCCTTGATCTCTCTCTTCTGCAATGTCTCAAGATTCCTGTTTATGTGCAACATAGAGACTGACATATTCTATTCATCACTAGTTTTCTAATGGTTTCTGATAAGTGACAGAAGCATGTGAGGCTGTGATGTCCATCTGACATGTCACATGACCTACAAGGTCAACATCTTCACAGCTGTTACAAGGTAATCCCCATTGATAAGTGAGGGATGTACATAAACATTTGTGATGCCTCATCAGAGTTGAGAACATGCATGTTGGATACTATTGAGGTGTTCCAACATTTAAATGGGCATACATATATTGATATCTGAAGCTAGAAATGTTACAACCTTGCTAATGTTCTGTTAGAGGAAAGTGGCCACACAGCACTGTCCTTGGGAATACTGTTGTAGGCATAACACATAGGCAATGGTAGGCTATTCACAGTTACATTCTTGACAGATATGTATCAACGTCATGTATTATTCGGAAGGTTAAGGGAAGATTCAACATTGCAAATAGTTATGTATATTTGTTGTTTGGATCCTTTGTTGAAGGATATGGCAAATGAATCCTGGTTGTTTGGGAGCCTAATGTTGGTATTGGTACCTATGTGGTACAGGTGTGGTAGTTCACATACACATATGAGTAGTAATGCAAGTGTATCTGGGCTTGTGGCATGCCTCATGGTAGGTGTACCTGTCATGTTAGCAACACATGCTTTGGCCCAAAGAATACTCCCCAGACAGATGTGAGGCTTGGCATGTCTGATGTTTGTGTAGTGATGTACCCACTCAGTCAGTGGCCCCACTGATGGACTAATAGCATGATTAGGTAGGTCTTGCTGCACAGTTTAGTTGTCCATATTTCTGGTACACTCTGTGGAAGTGTGTGGGACATAGGTCAGAGCTAACTTGGTTCTTACTTGACTGATGATGTTTATTGTCTGAAGACCAATGACCTTGATGACTTGGTCCACATTGTATGTTAAATACTTGATACATCACTATTGGTGCATGTGTGTCTGACATGTTCTAATTCCTTTACCTTAACTTGCCATGTATGACAATTTTAGCTCTTACATGTTTGCATATGTCCATTGTATATGGTTATAAGTATGTGAAATGAAGAAGGTTTGGCTTGTCCACACAAGGCTTGATTGCTTTTACTTAACAACAGGTGTCACAGCGTGGTACATGATATCAGATTAAAACTATTTGTGTGTGTTGAATATGTGGTTTTGATCAGTGTAAAGCAATTTCACATTCCTAAACAATTGCTTCATTGGTGCTTGACCATGTTGTTGTGGATAGGAAACCTGTTTTAATGTGGCAAAGTCACCTTGTAATGATATGGTCAGTATGATTAATCTACTTCATTCGTGGTCTACTATGTGTCACTTTGGTAGCTTAGCTGGTGTTTAACAATGTTCATATTGAGGGACACACAACATATTTTCTTGTGACATGATGTTGGCATTTTACTGGCTCTACCTGGGGGTGTTGGTGAACAGGATATGATGTGACTTATGTGTATTGTACGGTGGAAGTGCTATCTTGTGAATGTGATGACCATACTTGACTTTCTGTTTTTCAGCATCAGCACTGGCCGGTGAAGGAGACGGTGCACAACCCAGTGGGAAAGCTTCTGGCCACTGGACCTCCAGTCATGAGAACACTGACAGTGAAGGACCCAGTGGCCTGGAGGGTGAGGGGAGTGCAACGGGGGAGACCGGATCCAGTACATCTTCTTCAGAATCCTTCTCCAGTGGCCACTCCCTGGTGGTGGTGGACCTATCGCGGACCACCCAAGAACCATCCCTGTTCGCCACCCCCACGCTATCATCTCCCTCCCTGTAGCTCCCCATCTAGTTGTCTGAGCCCACCCATCCAAGAGGGTGGGCGTCTCCTTCACCACAGGCACTTCTGCCCCAGCCCATGTTAGCCCTGCTGCCCTCAGTGAGGAGGCTATTCACCTCCTGAAGTCAATATGTGTGGGTCAGTCGACCATCGAGATTGCCATCCAGGGGCTGGCAACTCAAATCCAACAGAGCAATGCATTCCTGAAGTGCATTCACGGTACACTGACTAGCCTACAGAGATCATTTCAGGCTCTAGCCTCCACACTGATGGCGGCCAGTCACCCTTTGTCTACCGTCCCCCCTTCACCTTACTCTTCTCACTCCAAATGCCCCCTTTGCTGACCCAGCCAAAGCACACAGACAGGCATGTATTCACCTCAAATCCAAGGGTAGCGCAGACAAAAATAAGCACCACAAGACACTCCACCGACACGCACACAGACAACATCCACCTGCAGACACAGCAACAGTCACAACCTGCCCTGACAACACCACCACCCCCAGCATCACAGACACAGCAGCTGGCACAACTGTAGACACCACACCAACATTCAGTGATTGAACCACCACAGCTTTACTACCTGCAGACAGCACCCCATCAAACCCTCAGACATCCTACCCCAGTCACCACACCCGCAGCACATCCACCATGCCTGCAGTCACCACCCCAACAGACAGCCGCCCACCCACCATGGCATCCATTGCCACCTCCACGCCCCCTCAGCCTGAGACATATAAACTCCCATACTCACCATGCAACAGACACTCACCACACACAAGCACACTCCCACAAACGCACACCCAAAACATCCACCCGACACATCATACAACTCTCTCACCCTCCACACCCAAACCCGCTTAAGATGACCATACCCTCGTGTCCAAAAAATGTTTCCTTTCTGAGTTTGACCTGCTCCCTTCTCCTCCTTCCCCATGTGACACCCCTAAAAGGTCTGTTGCCCTCCCCAAGTCCATCGCTTCCACCTTCAAGGCCTCCCCTGCCAGCACCCATGCCCCTCGCCAAAAAAAAGTCCACCCCTCCCAAAAAGATCTGCCTCCTTGAAAGCAAAAGCCTAAACCTCCCACTCCCAAGCCTCAGCCCAACCTCCCACTAGCTCCCAAGGATTGGGTGCTGTTTTATTAGCAACTGAGTATTGGCCTATGCCCATGGACATTGTTTTTTAAATAATTATTTTACATAACGGTTTAGGCAACCAGTTGTTGGTTTTCATGTTACATCTTTTTCCTGCATTTACTTTCCTATGTTATAGTTGTTCCTGGCTGACATTGATTGTGTGGCAGTATTCCAGTGTGTGTGCTGATTGATGCTTCGGGTATTGTCTGGGCAGTTTGTGTAGTTGTGTGCAGTGCTTTTATTCCCCAGGGATTGTGTGTGCTTTGTGTGATAGGTATGTGTATGTAGCTGAATTGTTGTTGTCATGGTGGTGTGTCGTGTTAGTGTTGATATGTGTTTGCTGTAGTACTGTGTGGCTTTGTGTGTTTGGCCTGTTTGCATGTATTGTGCATGGCATAATGGGTTTGGTGTACTGTCTTTGTGTGTATGTGTGTGTGATGTGTATGTCAATTGCTAGTTTGTATGATGGGGTAAATGTCTGTGTTTCATCACAGAAGGTTGTATATTGTGTTGTATGTGTGTGGAGTTCCTGGCCAGTGTCGATTGTGAGTGTTTGACATGTGTTCAGATTTGTGCACGTGTGGTGTTATTGTTACAAGTTTGTTTGTTCTATGTGAATTGGTGGGGCTGGACATGTGCTTTGTTGCTGTACATAAGTGTGTGTTATTGACGTGTGGTGTGTGTGTGTGGGTGCTGGCTGCAGTGTGTGTGCTGTGTATGTGTGGGTGTATTTGTTTCTGTATGTGAGTGTGTGTGTCACTGTACTGTTACATGTGAGTATAGCCCTCACACCCCCCTCCCTATGGTACATTATGTAACAGTTCAAATTTATACAATTTGCAACTGTAACACATGAGCGTATATACTTACGGTTTTTGTCATCCTCATTGGCAATAATTCCATTGTCTTTCTGCGAGCAGGAGCAGCAAGATGTCTAGTTGTGGTTCCATGGCGGCTCTGGACAAAAATGGATTGCTAGAAGTGAGTGTCCCCTTTTGTTCTGTTCGTTTCTGCCTGGTGTTCCGTGGTGGTGCGACCGCGACAGTTATGTTGGCAGTGTTCAACCTCATAATGAGTCCGGCGGAAACATGATCTCCACTGGACTGGTGTTGGCTCCAATCAACCACGACAGTCTGACCACACTGGCGGTGCCGGCGGTGCTTTAGTGGGATTGTGTATGGATTACCGCCAATGTCATAATTTGGCGGTCCTCTCCCTAAGCCTGTTGGCGGTCAGACTGCCACCGCCAACATGGTGGTACTTGGACTGCCAAACTCATAATGAGGTTCTAAATGTTTTCTAGCGCTAATCAAAAGTGCCAATCTGGACATCTGGATGCACTCAACCGCGGCAAAGTCAAAATTCGAGGCCGACCGTGATGGAGCCCTGCTCGGCTACACTGAGCAAGAGGCCTCGGTTAAATTTTACCTTCTCACGTAGTCGTTTTCTTGAAGATTTTTCCTTGACTGTGATGACGTCACAAGTTGAAGCCGACCTCGCTGGAGCCCTCTTCGGATGTGCTGCATGGGAGGCCTCAGTCAAATTCTCTACATTCGGACGTAGAAACTTTTTCGGAATGGAAATCTTCGTCCGGGACCGAGTCGAAAGTTGAAGCCAACCTCTACGTTGGACGATCCTACACTGCAAGATGATTTTGATGTAATGTTGTTGGATTGCTGTTAGGCTTGGCATCCTTGGCATGGTCTCCCCTAACTTTGAGCCTCTGTTTTCCAGGCTGCTGATGTGTGCTGGGCTCTGTTTTTCCTCTTTCTGACACTCTGGGCACTTAACCACTGCTATCTGATGCTAAAGTGCAAGTGCTCCTCTGTAAAATGTGTGTGTAATTGGCTTTCCATGACTGGCTTATTTGATTTACTAGTAATTCCCTAGTACAGTACACTAGAGGTGACCAGGGGATGTAAATCAAATACTACTAGTGGGCCTGCAGCACTGGTTGTGCCACCCACATTTGTAGCCCTATAAACATGGCTCAGACCTGCCCATGCAGTGTCTGTGTGTACAGTTTTAAACTGCCAATTCGACTTCGCAAGTGTACCCACTTCCCAGACCTAAACCTTCCCTCTTACTACATGCAAGGCACCCCTAAGGTAGGCCCTAGGTAGCCCCCTGGGCAGGGTGCAGTGTATGTTTAAGGTAGGATATTTATTAATGTGTTTTATATTTCCTGACAATGATACACTGTCAAATTCGGTTTTGACCGTTAAAGGCCTATCTCTCTCATAGGATAACATGGGGGCTGCCTATAAATATTATTAAACTGCAGATTCCCTTTGGGGACAGATAGAAATTTGGAGTTTAGAGTCTCTGAACTCACAATTTAAAAATACATCTTTTAGTAAAGTTTGTTTTTAGATTGTGTGTTACCGCCGTGCAGAAAACCGCCAACAAACTGCTGTGGCCACGGAATTCCGGCACAGCTATTATGACCCACAGTTCGGAATCTGCCAAAATTCAGACACCCACACAAGTCCACCGCACCAAAGGTCAGTGATAAACTGCCGATAACAAAACCTCCACCGTCACGCCAACAGAAATACGCCCACACTATCACAACACACGAATCCACGTGGTGGTCTTTCAACCGCGGTATTCCATTAGCGGTACACACTGCTGCGCTCAAAATACACACACTCTTACAAAACACAGCCACATTGGACAATTCCAAATACACACACCTGAAACACACATCACTCCCACACACTCAATACACTATAAAACACACACCCACATCACCCACAAACCCTTACGACCACAAATCATGAATGAAAGCCAGAGAGAGACACCACCATCAACAACACTAGCATCCACAGGCACACAACACCATCACCCATATAACTTCCACGCACCTCACACAACACCCCACTACATATCAGCACACATATCACCCCACACACCACCCCACACATCACATACACCACCCCATGGCACGGCAAAGACACCCCAGGTTCTCGGAGGAGGAGCTCAGGGTCATGGTGGAGGAAATCGTCCGGGTAGAACCACAGCTATTCGGATCACAGGTACAGCACACCTCCATTGCAAGGAAGATGGAGCTATGGAGAAGAATAGTGGACAGGGTCAACGCAGTGGGACAGCACCCAAGAAATCGGGAGGACATCAGGAAGAGGTGGAACGACCTACGGGGGAAGGTGCGTTCCGTGGTCTCAAGACACCACCTGGCGGTTCAGCAGACTGGCGGTGGACCCCCACCTCCTCCCCCACAACTAACAACATGGGAGGAGCAGGTCTTGGCGATTCTGCATCCTGAGGGCCTCGCAGGAGTAGGTGGAGGAATGGACTCTGGTAAGTCAAAGCTTTACTATTACATCCCACACCCTACCTGCATGCCAGCACATACCCCCACCCTCACACTCACCCCCATCACTCCTACTCCTCACAAATGTCCCAACATCACAAACCACACATCCCAACACCAAGCCCTGCATGCAACACCAAAGCATGGACACCCATCACTAAAGCATGCCCACTGCACATACCCATACACCCCCCTAAACCATCATCACACAAGGTCCCACACAGGAATGCTAGCACTGGGGTACACGGTCACCCACCCATTGCACACCTTGACACACATACAGATGCATTAATCATGCGTTTATACCCCTGCAGGACCCCTACCCAACGTCACCAGACAGGAGGGTCCACACATGTCCACACCACCAACAGAAGAGGCCCGCAGTGATGACAGCACCTCTGTCCAACTGGATCTAGATGACCTGCCCGGCCCATCGGGAACCTCGGGACAGTCGGTTCCCCACACCCAGTCACAGGCCACTACAGACCTTCCCCCCTCTGGAAACACCAGCACAGCACCCACGCAGCGGGCCCATACCTCCGTCCCCAGGACACGTCAATCAGCAGTGTGTCCACCACTACAGGGAACCCAGGCTAACCCACCACCCCAACAACAACAATAGGGACCTGGGGGCAGTGGTAGTGGGCACACGGTCCAGGGGATGGAGGCCCAGGAACACAGGGGAACTGGGAGGGCTGCTGTGCGACAGTGGGCGGACAGGCCCAGGGAACCCACTCTCCACGAGGCCCTTTCCTCCATCATGGGAGCCTACCACCACTCCCAGGAGACGATGGCAACGGTACTGGCCAAGTTTCAGGAGACCCAGCGCCTGCAGGAAGAACAGTATATGGGCTTCAGGGAGGAACTCAGAACCATCAATTCCACCCTGGGCACCATCGTAGGGGTGGTGAAGGAAGTACTCAACACCAGGAGGGACACTGTGGCACTACAAGGGGACCCTGACACTAGCCTGGATGATGAACTGCCCACCACCTCCGCTAGTGGACAGGAGGCACCCCACCCCCTGCCCTGCAGAGGGAGAACCACCTCGCAAACGGTCCCTGAGATCCAGTAATAAGACAGAGAACAATGCCAAGACCCCCGCCAAGAAATGAGACCACCCTGATTGTCATCCTACTGTCCCACGTTGTCACCCTGTCCATCCTTAAACTGCCCCAGCTCCACTTCCTATGCCCATTTGGGCAATGCACCTGTGAGACTAATAGACTGGACTCTGCCATGGACATTCCTACGCCATCACCCCTCACCATTTTGCTACCCCCTCCAATTTTCAGCACTAAAATAAACACCCTTAAAGCACAAAACAATCTAGAGTCTGTCTGTGATTTCCGAATACTGTATTAGCACTAACTGTGGCAAAAAGCTCTTTCATTTGTAATGTCAACATACCTATGTCACACAGCTCTAGTCCTTGAGGAATCAAAGCAGATGTCACACTGTGGGACCCAGATCTGTGAAATCGTAAGGGAAAGTGACAACTCAGTGACCATACACTGGGTGAAAAAGACAGACAGTAGAGAGGTAGTAGTGTATAAGTATATGTAGTAGGCAGGTTTGTATTCTTACCTGTGTTTCACTGGAAATATTGCTGGATCACTGAGTCCCTGTTGTCCATGTCTTCTTCCTCTGCTTCCTCGTCTTCACTGTCCACAGGCTCCACAGCTGCAACAACACCGCCATCTGGACCATCCTCCTGCAGAAAGGGCATCTGTCGTCGCAAAGCCAAGTTGTGAAGCATACAGCAGGCCACGATGATCTGGCACACCTTCTTTGGTGAGTAGAATAGAGATCCACCTGTCATATGGAGGCACCTGAACCTCGCCTTCAGGAGGCCGAAGGTGCGTTCTATCACCCTCCTAGTTCGCCCATGGGCCTCATTGTAGCGTTCCTCTGCCCTTGTCCTGAGATTCCTCACAGGGGGCAGTAGCCATGACAGGTTGGGGTAACCAGAGTCACCTGCAAATGGCGAGGGACAACTGTTAGACACACAATAACCTGGAGGGATATCCCCAGACCCAGACAACCATTTCCACTGACTAGCTTCCAGGTGCTCAGCTAATAGCCACACACGGTGCCTCTGGAGTTGACCCATCACATAAGGGATGCTGCTATTCCGCAGGATGTAAGCGTCATGCACTGAGCCAGGGAACATGGCATTCACATGGGAGATGTACTGGTCTGCCAAACATACCATCTGTACATTCATCGAATGATAACTCTTCCGGTTTCTGTACACCTGTTCACTCCTGTGGGGGGGGGACCAAAGCCACATGTGTCCCATCAATGGCACCTTTGATGTTGGGGATATGTCCCAGGGCATAGAAATCACCTTTCACTGTAAGCAAATCCTCCACCTGGGGGAAAACGATGTAGCTCCACATGTGTTTCAGCAGGGCAGACAGCACTCTGGACAACACGTTGGAAAACGTAGGCTGGGACATCCTTGATGCTATGGCCACTGTTGTTTGAAATGACCCACTTGCAAGGAAATGGAGCACTGACAGCACCTGCACTTGAGGGGGGATTCCTGCGGGATGGCGGATAGCTAACATCAAGTCTGGCTCCAGCTGGGTACACAGTTCTTGGATTGTGGCACGGTCAAGCCTGTATGTGATTATCACATGTCTTTCCTCCATTGTCGACAGGTCCACCAACGGTCGGTACTCCGGAGGATGCCGCCATCTCCTCACATGTTCCAGCGGACGGTTCCTATGAAGGACAACAGCGAGCACAGAGAAAAACAACTCAGAGGTACGTACCCACAGCTTACACAGAACACCATTCATACTCAAAAAGTGGCCTGTATGTGTGTTGAGTCTAGGCCTAGGTATGTGTGACGCAGTTCAAAATGAAGCTATGTGGGCCCCTGAAATAGCTGCTGCCTTACCTCTAAAGTGGGACAATGGGATGTGAGGTAACTGCGCTGGCGTTGTACACAGTCACTGTAGGCGGTCGAAGACCGCGGCGCAATGCTGCATTGGTTAACATTGGACCCTATGGGTCCCAGGAGCCAATGACGATGTACGCCTGCGGTGACGGTACGCACCACCGCGGACGTGACCGCCATTTTCTATCTGTTCAATCACTCGATACCTGATCTTTGACAGGAGAGGACCTACACTGCAAGTGCTGCTGCGACCTCGGTCTGGAAGAGTCAATGGCTTGAGTGTCTGGGGAAAGGGCCCCTGCCTTCACATCGGAGGAGTTGGAGAACCTCATGGGTGGGGTCCTCCCCCAGAACACGCTACTCTACGGTCCTCCAGACAAACAGGTAAGTACACTAGGAGCATGCTGTATGAGCTATGCCTGTGTGGAGAGGGGTGGATGTAAGAAGGAAGGGGGGAGAGTGCGGCGTGCATGAAACAACGGTGAGTGCATGTGCCACATGGCAAGGGTAGGGATGGGGGGCAATCACTTTGACGGTGCAGTTGGTAATAACTTTCTCTTCCCCCTGTACAAATCATGTAGGTCAGCGCCCACCAGAAAAAACATATTTGGAGTGCCATCGCCTAGGACGTCCGGACCCTGGGGGTCTACCATAGACGGAGCACCCACTGCCAGAAAAGATGGGAGGACATTCGCCGCTGGAGCAAGAAGACGGCGGAGGCTCAGCTCGGGATGGCCTCCCAACGTGGGAGGGATGCCCGTCGCACCATGACCCCCCTGATGTTCAGGATCCTGGCGGTGGGGTACCCGGAGTTGGATGGGCGCTTGAGAGCATCACAGCAGCCACAAGGGGGCGAGTACACTCGCATTCTGCTGACTTTGCGCGCAGTGGAGGGGTCTGGGTGGGGAAGGTGGGCTGTGGGTTTCCCTAGGACAGGGCGAGTTCCGTAGGCAAGGTCCATCCATAAGGCAGGCCCTGTGGCACCCCACCCAACCTCTGTAGAGTGCCAACTACACCTGGTCATGCCCCTGTGTCATCTATGTGTGCAGATGTCGTCCATAGCCTTGTAGGCCATTTCCTAGGAATTGAACAGTGGAGCCCAAGAGCGCGGTGTAGTGCAGGGGGCGTCTGTGTCTGTCGTGTCCGCCAACGGTAGCAATAATGCATGCACTCAACTTTCTTCTGTCGCCCCCCCCCTTTTGTGGTCTCCCTGTTCTTGTGTGCATTAGCATCACCAGGCGGAGGAGCAGTGGCACCGGAGCAGGAGGGAGCTGCATCCCACATGGCCATGGAGGGCCACACTACGGACTCAGAGTTTACCAGTGGGATGGAGGGTGAGGGGAGCTCCACGGTGGGGACAGGAGCTGAGACCAGTGACACGGACGCGTCCTCTGATGGGAGCTCCCTTGTGGTGGCGGCAACATCTGTGCCCCCCCATCTACAGGTACAGCCGCCACCCCCCCTTCCAGCACCGCCCTCCCAGCAGCCCCTCAGCCTTCGCCCTGTGCCCGCTCACCCGGGAGGGTGGGCATCACCTTCGCCCCAGGCACCTCTGGCCCTGCCCCAGTCACCCCTGCTGCCCTCAGTGAGGAGGCCATTGACCTCCTCAGGTCTCTCACTGTTGGGCATTCTACCATTTTGAATGCCATCCAGGATGTAGAAAGGCAGTTGCAACAAACAAATGCATTCCTGGAGGGCATTCATTCTGGTCAGGCGGCCCTTCAGCGAGCTTTTCAGACTCTGGCCTCAGCACTGATGGCAGCCATTGTCCCTGTGTCTAGCCTCCCCCCTCCAACTTCCTCCACCCCGATCCAATCCCCTGTACCTCAGCCTATCCCAAGCACACGTACAGACCAGCATGCACACACCTCAACACACAAGGGAAGCTCAGGCAAACATAAGCACCACACATCCCACAGGCACTAACGCAAGCATCACACACATCCACTGCCTCCACTGTGTCCCCCTCCTCCTCGTCTCCCTCCTCCCTCCCTGTCTCGTCTACACTCCCACCTGCATGCACTACCTCTACAGCCACTACGTCCCTCTCCAGCACACCCACCACCACACCCCGCTCACGTGCAGTCACCACCCCCACTACCATTCACACGTCCCCTGTGTCCTCTCCCAGTGTGTCTGTGACGCCCCCTCCGAAGATACACAAACGCAGGCACATACCCACCCAACAGCCATCCACCTCACGACAGCCTCCAACGCATGCACCTTCACCCAAAGTCAGCAAACGAACACCTCCTACAAGCACAAACTCTTCCTCCACTCCCAAACCCCCTCCAGCTACCCGTCCCAGTGTGTCAAAAAAACTTTTCCTGTCCAACCTTGACCTCTTTCCCACACCTCCCCCATCCCTTGCGTCTCATAGGTCCCGAACTAGCACCTCAGCCACAACATCTCCGGGACTAGCTGTGCCTGTAGTCACTGGAATCTGGAGTGCACCGGCCACCAGGGAATCCAGTGTGGCACAGAGCCACAGCACAGACAGTCCCCCACCTGTGAAGCATCAGAAGTTGGCCAGTGCCCGGCGGGAGAGGGGGAAGACTCCAGCCACCAAAGCCGCTCCCAGGGGTCCCGGTGGGAGTGTGGAGTCAGCTGTGACACCTTCCAAGGTGGGGAAGGGCCACAAGAAACCCGGCAAGTCTGGGAAGAGCAGCACAGCGGAGAAGACCGCCATCATCCCCGCTGCCCAGGAGGCCACCTCCAGCACAAGCCTAGCTGCCCAGGAGGCCACCACCGGCACCAGCCCAGCTGCCCAGGAGGCCACCGCCAGCACCAGCCCAGCTGCCCAGGAGGCCACCACCAGCACAAGCCCTGCTGCCCAGGAGGCCACCGCCAGCACAAGCCCAGCTGCCCAGAAGGCCACCGCCAGCACAAGCCCAGCTGCCCAGGAGGCCACCGCCAGCACAAGCCCCGCTGGGCCATGAAGGACCGCCAGCACAAGCCCCGCTGGGCCATGAAGGACTGCCAGCACAAGCCCCGCTGGGCCATGAAGGACCGCCAGCACAAGCCCCACTGGGCCATGAAGGACCGCCAGCAGCTGAGTCCCTGCAATGGAGACCGCCGTCTCAAGCACCGCTGACCAGGGCACCGCCGTAACAAGCACCGCTGAACAGGGCACCGCCGCCTCAAGCACTGCTGAACAGGGCACCGCCGTCTCAAGCACCACTGAACAGGGCACCGCCGCCTCAAGCCCCGCTGAACAGGGCACCGCCGTCTCAAGCACCGCTGAACAGGGCACCGCCGTCTCAAGCACCGCTGAACAGGGCACCGCCGTCTCAAGCACCACTGAACAGGGCACCGCCGCCTCAAGCACCGCTGGCCCATCAGCGCCAAGGGCACTGACACTAGTGAGTCCGTCATGGGCAGAATGAAGCACTCTGGGGACCATGCCCCCTCCGGAACCAGAGGAGAGATCCATCCACTACCTCTGTCCTTAGCAGGATGAAGCACTCTGGGCACAAGGCCCCCTCCAGAACCAGTGGAGACTGTTATCCACTTGAGAGACTGTTGCTTTGCAATCCCCAGGATGGAACAGTGGGCAACCCACCCACTGTAGAGACTTGGGAGACTGTGGCTTTGCACTCCCCAGGATGGAACAGTGGGCAAGCCACCCACTGTAGAGTCTTGAGAGACTGTGGCTTTGCACTCCCCATGATGGATCAGTGGGCATGTGGCCTCCTCGTGGATTTGGCGTTGTGCACTCAACCGGCTGAGGTGCTCCCCATTTCCCTCCCCCTGAGGTGCCTGTTTAGTTGCTGTCTGATGCCCCTGCAGTGTTCTGTCCGTCATGGTCGGGGATCTTGTGTGGGCCTCGCCCATACCGTGTGGGCCCAGTGTTCCACAGACTTAATTGGAGCACTACCTGGACTACTATGCTTGGTATATATTTTGTAAATGGTGTATATATATATTTTTGCCTACTTGATTTTAATATATTACAATGGTTACACTCATTTTCTATTGTCTTTGCATTCTTCCGGGGGGGTTTGGGGGGTGTAACTGTGATGTATTATTATGCATTAGTGTGTGTGGTGTAGTGGGTGGGGGTGTTGCGTGTGTATGTCCCTGTTTTTTCCCTCCCCTGTGTCGTAGGTGCATTACTCACCGTGGTCTTCGCCGCCGGCGTTCGTGCTCCTGGTAGAGGAGCAGGAAGACTATCGCAGGTAGAATTTGGAGTTCCGGGTCCATGGTGTCCTCGTTCCTCGTGTGGTGTGTAGAGGTGAGCGTTTTCCCTTCAGAATTCCTGTTTCCGCCTTGTTTTTATCCACGTAGATCCACCTTGGAAAAGGTGGCGGATTGGCCTGTTGTGATACTGTGGGCGGTACATTGTCTCCCGCCTGTCTGTTGGCGGTGACCGCCATGTTGTTTGTTTGTACCGCCATGGCGGTCGGAGTGTTAAAGTGGCTGTCTTTGTTGGCGGTTTCTGCCACGGTCATAATTGCAAATTTTTTACCGCCGGCCTGTTGGCGGTCTTACCGCCGCTTTAACAACGTCTGCCAGGGTTGTAATGACCACCTCTGTCTGTTTGTGGATTTCCTGTCTGGGTCAGTTTGACAGCTGGGCTGTTTGCACCTCTCCTCTAGACAGTGACACAAAGGGAGGTGAAGTGTAGCCTTCATATTCTGATGAGCAATCTGTGCTGGGAGGGAGGAGAGGAGTGGTCACTGACATCTGAAAGGGCTGTACCTGCCTTCACACAAGTCAGTCTCCATTGTGTCTGGGGCATGGCCTGGGCAAGGTAGGATCTTACAAACAAGTGAGAATCTCCTTTAAAGTAGACCTAATTCAAAGGAAGAAAGAGGTGTAGGTAGTGGACCCAAAACCCCTGAAAATTAGATCACTTCTGGAATCAAGAGGAACCTCTGCTAAGGAGAAGAGCCGAAGAGCTGAGGAGAAGTGTTGCCCCTGCCCCTGCCTGTGACTGTGCTTTGTTGAGCTATTGCTGCTTCTTCATGTGAAAGGGGACAAAGACTGGACTTTGCTGTGCATTCCTGCTTGAGAAGAATCTCCAAGGGCTTGAACTGAGCTTGCCTTCTGTTGTTGAAGTCTCATGGCCATCAAAGACTTCCCCTGTCAGCACCTGGACTCTCTGCTGAGACTTCTGCCTTGATAAGTGGTGCCCTATTCAGTCCCTGTGCCATTGAAAGGTGAAGCTGGCAGACAAGAACTGAAAATTCACGCACAGAATGCCATGCAGGGAAATGTACGATGCACCTTCTGCAACGCAGCTGATAAAAGACGTGCCGTCAGCTTCGTGGTTGAAAGTGACGCTTCACCCGCATCGCGGCTGGGAGACCGACACAACGCAGCTGGAGAAATGATGCGCAACACCCACTTACGGAGGCTGAAAAAGACGCAAACCCCACACAGCACCATTTTCTAACACTGTGCGATTGGATTTTTACACACATCATCCCTAGACGTCCAAGTCAACTCGACTTTGAGCGGATCTGAGGTGTCCCGTCCAGAAATCGACACATCACTCTCTTGTGAATGAGAAAAACGATGCATCGCCGACCCGACCGGAGATGGAAATGACGCACAGCCTCACTTGCGAGTAAGGAATCGATGCATCGCTACCCTTTTCTAGCGCACGCTCGCCCGTGCGGCTTTATTTTTGACGATAACCAGGTACTTTGCATAACCACATCATTTTCGCTGTTTTCTAAGGATTAAGGGGGTGATTCTGACCTCGGCGGTAAAATGCCCTTACCGCCGGTCAGAAGACCGCCATAACACCGCCGCGGCCGCGGTCAACCGCCACGGTCATTCTGACCCATAACGGCCAAACCTCCAAAAATCCGTCCTCCACTGCAGCCCGCCACATCGGCGGGCAGCGATAAACTGATAAACTCCACCGTCACGCCAACAGAAATACGCCCATGCCATTACGACCCACGAATCCACACGGCGGTCATTCAAACGCGGTATTCCATTGGCGGTACACACCGCCGCGGTCAGAATACACACACATCACCAAAACACAGCCACATTGGACAATTTGAAAAACACACACCTGATACACATACACACACCACTCCCACACAATCAACCAACTATAAAACACACACCCACATCACCCACAAACCCCTGCGACCCCAAATACTGAGAGAAGGAGAGAGAGACACAGCAGACAATCCAAAGCAAGACACACTGAGGCACACTACACCATCACACACACCACATAGTAGCACAAAGCACCACTCACCAACACACTCCTCATCACATACACCACCCCACACCTCACCCACACCACCCCATGGCACCCCAAAGGCATCCACGCTTTTCGGACCAAGAACTCCGGGTCATGGTGGAGGAAATCCTAAGAGTGGAACCCCAGCTCTTCGGCTCGCAGGTGCAGCACACCAGTATAGCCAGGAAGGCGGAGCTATGGCAGCGGATCGTGGACAGGGTCAACGCGGTGGGACAGCATCCCAGGAATAGGGAGGACATCCGCAAAAGATGGAACGACCTACGGGGGAAGGTCCGGTCGATGGTCTCGAGGCACAACATCGCGGTCCAGAAGACTGGCGGCGGACCCCCACCCACCCCTCCCGAATTTACATCGTGGGAACAAGAGGTCTTGACCATCCTGCATCCTCAGGGCCTCGCAGGAGTAGCCGGAGGAATGGACTCTGGTAAGTCCCATCTCAACTACTATATCCCCCACACATCCCACCAGCATGCCAACCCACACCCCCACCCTCACCCCCAACCCCCCAGCACACATCCTTCCTGACAATGTCTCACCAGCACAACCCACCCATCCCAACACCAACTCCTGCATGCCAACACAAACCATGGGCACCCATCACCTAAGCATGACCACTGCACTAGCCCCTCCCCCCCACTAAATACCCTCACAACACCTCCCTCCAGGGAATGCCTGCACTGGGGGACAAGGGCACCCACAACACGCATGCTATTGCACACACAGAAACAATAACCAAACTCTCTTACCCCATGCAGGACCCGAACGACAACACACCAGCCAGGAGGGTCCAGAAGTGTCCATCCCACCACCGGAACAGGCCCACACTGAGGATAGCAGCTCTGTCGACAGTGAACCTGATGACCAGCCCAGACCATCGGGGACCTCTGGGCAGTCGGTTCCCCTCACCCAGACACAGGCCACACCAGACCCGACCCCCTCTGCCGACACCAGCACAGCTCCCACCCAGCGGGCCCATGCCTCTGTCTCTAGGACAGCTCAATCAGCGGTGTGTCTGCCACTACAGGGCACCCAGGCTAACCCGACACCCCAACAACAACAGGGACCTGGGGGCAGTGGGAGCGGGCACACCGGCCAGGGGACAGAGGCCGGGGGAAACCGGGCAGCTCGGAGGGCTGCTGTGCGACAGGGGGGGGAGGAGAGGCCCAGGGAACCCACTCTCCAAGAGGCCCTCACCACCCTCATGGGGGCCTACCACCACTCCCAAGAAACGATGGCGACGGTACTGGCCAGGTTCACTGAGATCCAGGCACAGCAGGAGGAACGCTACATGGGCTTCAGGGAGGAGCTGAGAATCATCGGGACCGCAATGGGGACCATCGTCCTGGCCCTCCACAGGATAGAGGACGCGTTGCAGGACCATGGTGCACCACACAGGGCCCCTGTCACTAGGCCGGACCAGGAACAGCCTACCACCTCCGCCGGCGCTAGTGGACAGGAGGTCCCAACACCTCGACAGCCCCCCAGAACCCCACCTCCTGCTGAAGAACAACCACCCCGTAAGAGGAGCCTGAGACCAAAGAAAAAGACAGAGTAGGATGTCAAGACCCCCGCCAGCAGGACATACCCCCTCAAGTCTTCCCACTGTCCCACATTGCCACCCTGTCCAACCATGAACTGCCTATGCTCCATCCTTCCACAGGCAAAAGAACAATGCACCTGTGAGACTGAGAACTGGACTCTGCCATGGATATTCCTCCACCCCCACCCATCACCCTTGGAATCACATGTACCGGTATCTAGCACTGTAAATAAATCACATTTTGCACACAAACCTGTTTTGAGTCATGCTGTATTATTAACAAAGGGATAACATATTACTGTTCAATTTCTGTTCTGTCAATTAGTCATGACAACATACCAATGTCAATACGCTGTATTTCATGGGCGAACCAAGCAGAAGTCAGGTACTGAGTCAGACAGCACTGAGAAGGGAAGGGAAAGGCATAAATTAATAAAAAACATCTGTGGGGAACTACAGAAAGTATAGATGCAGGAGGCTAGAAGCAATTGTAAAATGGCGTGGGTGATTCTTACCTGGGTGTTACTGGAAATACTGTTGTATCACTCTGTCCCTATTGTCTGTGTCGTCCTCAGAGTCTTCCTCCTCTTCACTCTCCACAGGCTCCACGGCTTCTACAACACCACCATCTGGACCATCCTCCTGCAGGAAAGGCACCTGGCGTCGCAAAGCCAGGTTGTGAAGCATACAGCACGCCACGATGATATGGCACACCTTCTTTGGTGAGTACATTAGGGATCCACCAGTCATATGCAGGCACATAAACCTGGCCTTCAGGAGGCCAAAGGTTCGCTCAATCACCCTCCTTGTACGCCCATGGGCCTCATTGTAGCGTTCCTCTGCCCTTGTCCGGGGATTCCTTACTGGGGTCAGTAGCCACGGCAGGTTGGGGTAACCAGAGTCACCTATTAGCCACACACGTTGTCTCTGTAGCTGCTCCATCACATAGGGGATGCTGCTATTTCGCATCACATACGCGTCATGCACTGACCCTGGGAACTTGGCATTTACATGGGAGATGTACTGGTCAGCCAAACAGACCACCTGGACATTCATCGAATGATAATTCTTTCTGTTTCGGTACACCTGCTCATCGTCTTTTGGGGGTACCAAAGCCACATGGGTCCCATCAATGGCACCAATGATGTTGGGGATATGTCCAAGGGCATAGAAATCACCCTTCACTGTGGGCAAGTCACCCTCCTCGGGGAAAATGATGTAGCTCCGCATGAGTTTCATCAGGGCAGACAACACTCTGCTCAAAATCTTAGAAAACATAGGCTGAGACATTCCAGATGACATGGCCACTGTGGTCTGGAATGACCCACTGGCCAAAAAATGGAGGACTGACAAAACCTGCACCAGAGGGGGAATCCCTGTGGGTTGGCGGATGGGGGACATCAGGGCTGGCTCCAGCTGGGCACACAGTTCATGGATAGTGGCACGGTCAAGTCTGTATCGAAGGATTATATGGCGTTCTTCCATTGTCGACAGGTCCACCAGCGGTCGGTACACGCGAGGATTCCTCCTTCTCATCCCAAGTCCCAGCGGACGGTGCCTAGGAAGGACAACATGGAGCACAGAGTCAGCCAAACCACAGGTACGTACAGACAGCTTGCACAGTTAAAGAATGGCAATGGGTTGAAAGGCGTGTATGTGTGGCAATGCAAGGCCTAGGCCTGTGTGTCGCAGTCAAAATTAAGCCATGTGGGCCCTTGAAATGGTGGCTGCCTGACCTGTGAAGTGGGACAATGGGATGTGAGGTCACTGCGCTGGCGGGGCACACCGTGGCGGTAGGCGGTCGAAGACCGCGGCGCAAAGCCGCATTGGTTAACATTGAAGTCTATGGGTTTCAGGAGCCAATAACGAAGTGCGCCGGCGGTCGCGGTACGCACCACCGCGGTACGCACCGCCGCGGACGTGACCGCCATTTTCTATCTGCTTAATCACTCGAGACCTGATCATCCACAGGAGAGGACCTATACTGCAAGTGCTGCTGTGACCTCGGTCTGGAAGATACAATGGCTGCTGTGACTGGGGAAAGGGCCCCTGCCTTCACGTCTGAAGAATTGGACAAGCTCGTGGATGGGGTCCTCCCCCAGTATGCGCTACTCTACGGTCCTCCAGACCAACAAGTGAGTACCCCGGGTGCTAATGGAATGGGCTATGCCTGTGTGGATTGGGGTGGATGTAAGTTGGCGGGGTGGGGTGGGGGGCGAATGAGGAGTGCAACGCCCGACAGATGAGAGCATGTGCCATATGGCAAAGTCGGGGGGGGGGGCCAATTACATCTAACATGCAGGCCATTGATGATTTCCTCCTTTCCACCCTGTACATGTCTAATAGGTCAGCGCCCATCAGAAGATCGATATTTGGCGTGCCATCGCCAAGGAAGTCCGGACCTTGGGGGTCCACAACAGACGGGGCACCCACTGCCGCAAGAGGTGGGAGGACATCCGCCGCGGAACAAGGAAGACCGCAGAAACACTGCTGGGGATGGCCTCCCAACCTAGGAGGGGTGCCAGTCGCACCATGACCCCCTGATGTCCCGGATCCTGGCGGTGGCCTACCCTGAATTGGATGGGCGCTTTAAGACATCAGAGCAGACACAAGGGGGTGAGTATCAGCACATTCTCCTATCTTTCTGCGCAGTGGAGGCGTCTGGGTGGGGGAGGAGGGCTGTGGGTGACATTAGGCCAGGGCGCTTTCTGTAGTGTAGTCCTCTCCCTTAGGCATGGCCCTGTGCCCCCGACCCCCACCTCTGTAGGGTGACAAGTACAGCCATTGAAGGTCCAGCATCTCCCATGTGCGCGTTTGACGTCTCTTGGCCTGTTGTCTTAGTCAGTAGTACTGAGTAGTGTACCCCGAATGCGCGGCTTAGTGCATTAGGCACCTGTGTCTGTCCTCTCCGCCAACGGTGTTGACATTGCATGCACTCAACCTGGTCTTCTTTTTTCTCCCCCCACCCTTTCTCTTCATCTTCTTGTGCATGTGTGCATTAGCATCATCAGGCGGAGGAGATATGGCATCGGAGCACGAGGGAGCTGCAGGACACAAGGCCCCGGTGGGCCCAGGAACAGACACCGAGGGCACCAGTGATCCGGAGGGCGAGGGGAGCACCACGACGGGGACCGCTGGTGAGAGCAGCGAAAGCGACACGTCCTCGGATGGGAGCTCCCTAGGGGTGGCGGCAACATCCGTGCCCCCCGCCTCTACAGGTACAGCCGCCACCCAGCGCACCAGCCCCGCCCTCCCAGCAGCCCCTCAGTCTTCGCTCCGTGCCGCTTCGCCCAGGAAGGCGCGCGTCTCCTTCGCCCCAGGCACCTCAGCCCCTGCCCCTGTTGCCCCTGCTGCCCTCAGTGCGGAGCTCATTGACCTGGTAAGGATGCTCATTTTTGGGCAGACGACCCTTCTGAATGCCATCCAGGGTGTGCAAAGGGAGGTGCAACAGAGCAATGCGTACCTGGAGGGCATTCATTCGGGTCAGGCTGCCCATCAACGAGCGTTCACTGCTCTGGCCTCAGCACTGACGGCAGCCATTGTCCCTGTTTCCAGCCTCCCTCTTCTGACTGCCTCCAGCCTGTCTCTGTCTCCTGTTCCTCAGCCTATCCCATCCACACCATCAGACCAGCCTGCACACACCTCAACACCCAAGAGCAGCTCATCCAAACACAAGCACCACAGATCCCGCAAACACTCACCCGAGCAACACCCAGATGCAGACATGCCAACAGCCACTGCCACCCCTGTGTCCCCCTCCTCCTCGTCTCCCTCCTCCCTCCCTGTGACGTCTACACTCACACCTGCATGCACCCCAACATCAGCCAGTGCTTCCATCACCACCTCACCCTCCAGTACAGTCCACACTCGTGCAGTCACCACCCCCACTGCCATGTACACGTCCCCTGTGTCCTCTCCCACTGTGTCTGTCACCCCCTCTTCCAAGACACACAAACGCAGGCAGCCACCCACCCAACAGCCATCCACCTCACGACAGCATACAGCACCAGCACCTTCACCCAATGACAGCACACCTGACTCTCCTACAACCACCTCCTCTACCTCCACTTCCATCTCCACTACTCCTACCCTTTACCTTGGCCCTAAAAAGCTTTTCCTGGCTAACCTTAACCGCTTTCCCCCCGATGACCTCCCCCATCCATCTTCAAAGAGTCCCAAGAGCACCGCAGCCACCACCAGCCCAGCTTCGGGTGTCACTGTTGTGCCTGGGTTCTGGAGCCCACCCTTTGCCAGCAGTGACACATCGAGCTGCAGCAAGGACACGTCCAGCCCCCCCCCCCGGCAAGAGGACCC